>NW_027397068.1:11255681-11556045 GCF_003265705.2 Callorhinus ursinus
AAAGAAAGAAAGAAAGAAAGAAAGAAAGAAAGAAAGAAAGAAAGAAAGAAAGAAAAAGGGAGGCCTCAAGTGAATAGATCCAAATCTATCCCCCCAACCCCTTACCATGAAACAGAGTTCACTAATTGTCCTCAACTGCAACTTTAAAAAAATAATGGTGCTAATCAAGGCCTTATAATTTCCATAAAGGACATTTTTCAGAAATCTTCCCCCTGAAGTATTATTTCATTAGTGTTTATTAAGTCTTAAACACCAAGCACTAAAAATATCAACATAAAGAGAATACAAAATAGTAGCCTGCCTAAACTTGCATTTTGCATCAAATCAACATTCCTTTAACCTAAATAACTGAACCAAAATACCTCTACAAATGCAAACAATAGAGCATTTTCAGTCATTTTCATCTGTTGTTGAGCATGGTTGAGTCTAAGACCAAATGCTTCCCATTTCTCTTTTAGGAGTAACCCTAGAAAAGAATAAAGACAAGAATTTAACATACATTTTAGGTTGTAATACAGAGAACCAAACACAAACAAACAAAAAAACCAAAACAAAACTCACAGAAAAATCAAACATCTTAGACGTATAAAAAAATAAATCCAAATACTTATATAATGTTATGTGCCAGCCACTACAGTAATCAGTTCATTTATATGCATATGTACATTAATTCTTTCACCCCTCACAACAGCCGTTTGAAGTAGGTATCCTTTTCCCCATTTTACGGATGAGAAAGCACAGAGAAGATAACTAAGCTACCAAAAGCCCTTTGGCTGTAGAATCCAACTTTTTGGAAATAACTTATTTTCTAAGGAAATGTGACATACTGACCAGTAAGTGGTACCTGTACATCAATATTACCAACCATGTTTTTATGGAAATCATGCCTAGAATCACAAGAGCAGCAATATTTCATAATTAGTCATCTTTGCCCTAAGTCCTAGAAAGCTCCATTTTATATGGCTTCATTCTTCCCCCCACTCTTCTCCTAATTCTTTAAGGGAATCCAAGTTTGTCTGCCTGATGCACAGCAAAGCCAATCACGGAGACACCAAGTGTGCAGCAAGGATTTATTCAAAAGGCAGCTGAAAGAGGAGACTCCGGACAAGCAAGCCTCAAATCCGCCCTTCCCGAAGAAAGAGAGTCAGGAATATTTACAGGCAAGCGAAAATGGGTCTGGGTAAAATGTTGTTTCTGTGGTTTTAGTCTGCAGCTGTGCTTATTATTGGTCCCATTAATTCCTTGGTTACCAGTTTCAATCCCCACTGTCTTTTTTTTTTTTAGATTTTATTTATTTGAGAAAGAGCAAGAGTAAGAGAACACAAGCAGGAGCAGTGACAGAGGGAGAAACAGACTCCCCGCTGAGCAGGGAGCTCAACATGGGGCTCGATGCCAGGACCATAGGACCATGACCTGAACCAAAGGCAAGTGCTTAACCGACTGAGCCACCCAGGAGCCCCACCTCCCCGAATGTCTTTGATCATGATTCATTCTTGAGGGAATTGGGATGACAACAGTTCTAGCTACTTCCGCCTGAAACAGGGTGCAGTTTTGGGGTTTGAGGAATAAAACAACTTCGTGCCTTCTTGGAAATATTCCCTGGTACTTGGCTTAACATGTACCTTCTGCTTGACCAAAACAGTAGTTTCTTCTTTGGTTGTTTGGAGCAACACTGGAAAGCTGACATATACAGCAACTAGACAAGCTACTAAAAGCAGCTGAAGTCCTTTATGTCCATGCAGCTAATACACTTCATCAAGAATAAGGAGCTTTACAATCTGGGAAAGAGTTGTATACCCAAACGCTCTTTCTTGTCACTCCATCTCATTTTTCTGCTGTGGCTGACAACTGCATTATCACCAGTCAATTCTTTCACAGCGATGCTTGGAAGTTCTAGACGTTTGCTAAATTTGTCGCTGCTACTGGAAGTAGTCTCAAACACAACTGACTGGATTCTATTGAATCTCCTCATTCCTTTAAAAGCCAGCTGCCTGATCTAAGTTTTCGATATAAACTGGTTTTTCTTCAAAGCCAAATGGCATTAGTTCACTGTAGGGGTTGGCTTCTGACACCAATGACACTAGTAAGAAGGTGAATGCAGGAAATATTTAATTGTGGAGAAGAATATTCTTATATTATAGCAGGTGGATCCTGGAGTGCTAACACAGCACCTCCTACTCTGACCAGGTGGGTTCAATCAGCTTCAGTGGCCACTACCTGGGTACACCTCTCTGGTCTGTTTTTCTGCATGTCCATATACAGATCCTTGTGCAGGTAAAAAGCAGGAAATCTGGCCACTGTTCTTTTCCTCTATTAGAGACACAGCTGTTCTTACAGTGACATTTCAAGCATGTACAAACACCATCACCTGGTATTGTCTTTACTGCTTGTGGATTCAACCTGCTGTAAAGTATATAGCAAATCAGTAACCTCAAGTAATCACACTCATCTGTTAGTCTGTCTCCTGAAAAACACCTTAAGGTCTGTCGGGGTGGGGCACGTGGGTGGCACAGTCGGTTGAGCGGCCAACTCTTGGTTTCAGCTCAGGTCACGATCTCAGTCAGGGTCATGAGATCGAGCCCCAGGTTGGGCTCTCCACTCAGCACGGAGTCTGCTTAAGTCTCTCTCCCCCTGCCCCTCCCCCCATGCTCACTTGCTCCCTCTCTCTAAAAATAAATAAAACCTTAAAAAAAAAAATCTGTCAGGGCTCACAAGAATAGTTAGCAAATTTTTGTTCCAAAGATAGTGGATGAAATCGGTGCCCAAGATGTGCCACCATCCAAGGTTTCTTTCTCTAAGGTCAAAAGTCCCCTTTCCTTCCAACTAGCCCCATGAGCATGTACCAGGAAAGGGCTTCAGCTTTGTGGAGGAGTTACCACAGTATAGTGAAGCCATTATGTATGGTTATAAATTAACATTCTCCCCTTTTGACAAGAATTTTTTTCTTAGAAAAACATCACAATTCAACATTGTTTCTTCTTAGCCTGAGTTTAATTGTTCTGGACCTGAGGTAAGAAGTTTGCTCCATATTTCATAAACGAGTCTTAGTCTTGAGAATAGGTCAGTTCTGTTAAACAGTTGTCTTAGCTCAGGAGGCAGTCCTGCAGGTGGGCTCTCAAAGTTAGACCTGGTAAGGCTGCTAGGTAAGCAAGGTATCTGTAAGCAAGGTATCAAGCTGATATTTCCAAGGGGCTTTATCAGCTCAAAAAAATCAACCTACTTCCTTAAAGCCATCTGGTCACATTTGAGTCTATGCATTTCACCCTCAAATATGACATTCCAGTCAAAGCCTTGGTAATATAACCAATGTTTCCAGTGGTGTCCTGTTACAAGGAGAACAGATTCTTAGAGAACTTTTGCTTATAACTATAATTGCCATGAAAATATAAGAACTTTCACTGAGACTTTCTGAATTCTGGAGAAAAAAAATAAATGTTTCATATTTGTTTACAAAGGAATATTGTATTAAATTTCTGTGAGTCATTACTTAAGAGAAAAAGTTTCCTTAAATCCAGAACAGCAAACATTAGAGAGCCAATAATATTTCAAACAAAAGTCATAAAAAAATAATCATTTTTCTCAATTCTTTTATTCCCATGTTATTCTACTTGAATCCAGCTTTTTCATTAGTTCCAGAAATTTTTACCCAGTTCAGTTTTATGATCTTAAAGGTATCAAAAAACTATTTGTCAAAAGTCCTTTCCATGAATTGCCTTGAAGCTGAAACATATTTGCAAGATCATTAGAGTAAAACAGTAACTATAAATGACAAAAGACTAAAAAATGGCCATGGTTAAAGATCTGATCAGAGTTCCTTATACTGCAGCTGACAGGGAAATTTGGTTATTACTGGGGCACACAACATTTTAATAATTAGAATTACAAGTGATGACACTGTACTAGGATATATTAAAATCTTAGAACCTAGGATGGTTTATCATCATTTATTTGACAATGCTTCCCATGTAGTGACATACCAAATAAGCCTAATTAGTAAAAAAGACTTTATTCAGAAGTTGAATTTTGGGAAGTTTGTCAGAAGTATCAGAAAGTTTTGAAGCATATGCCAAAATAGGATTACAGATCATTGCAAAACCTAATTACCTATCTAGCCAAGGCAGCAATAAGAGATTCTAAAGGCAAATACAGAGGGTTACAGAGTTATTAGCAACACTTAGAGGATCTTTAATATTGAGAAGATTCAACTTTCTTAAGTAATAAAGGACCTAATAGAGACAAAACATAGAAATTTTGTTTTTCTAAGCAGATTACATTTAAGATAAAGAAAAACCTTTGTTTACAATTTATTAGATCAATAATCTAAGGAAACTACCATTTTAACATGAAAACCTAACTCCAATTTTATGCCAGTATACTTCTGATATTAACACTCACTCCAACAAAGATGAATTCTTTAAAAATTCATGAAGTCCCTTCCTTTTTCCTCCCTGTCATCTCCCATGTTGATATATACTTATCGGGATGAGGACATCCAGGGCACAGCGTGGATCTGATTTCTTGTGGTGGATGGCAGTGATGTGCTGACCAGAATCTCCATCAGAAATGAAGGGCTCTCAGCTATAGGGGCACTGCCAACAGTCCTCAACTCTGAGATGCCATCAGGGACTACCTCAACTGAAGACCGAAGAGGACATGCCCTCTTCCCAGGTGGTCACATCCAATGACTATTATAAAAGTCGAGCCCCAATTTTGCCCAAATTTAGGATGGTTCTGAAGGATAATCCAAATTTGTAACTCCTCAGAGAATCAGTTAAGGCTTCTTTTGATACTGTATCACTGTTCAATTTCTGCCTAATCTTGCTCTTACTCTCTTCTCTTCCCCAGGTGTTGATCACTCCCTAATAAACTTTACATACTAATATCCATAACCTTAGTGCCTACCATGCACAAAATTCCTTTCCAGAGATTCCCTTTTCACAAACCTTCTACAACTTTCCTTTTTATATTCACATTTTGTCTTCAATTTTCCCTCTTTAAATAACCAGTCTCACTTTCCTTGCATACAGTTGTTTCCTTTATCATTTTCAATAATTCTACGTATTAGAACTTTTAACTCTTAGAAACCTTAAATTTCCTGCTCAGCGAAGAGCCTGCTTCTCCCTCTAACCCTCCCCCCTCTCATGTACTCTCTCTCTCTCATTCTCACTCTCTCAAATAAATAAATAAATCTTTAAAAAAAAAAAAAAACTAAGTAGTAACTAGTTGTGAACTGTTTGTTGTACCAGCATTCCTTAGATTGGTGAATTTATGACATTAAAGAATTTTTAGAAATATAGGCCTTATCTCAGCATGGCACAAAACATGTTTACTAACCCAAATATCTTTAGTTTCTCTGTAATAAGAGGCCAAAATCAGATAAACCTACGTTTAGTAATGTTTTATCTTATTTAGAAACAATCTAGCTATTTAGTGACATCATTTAACTTAATAAAACTTTAAAGTTTTAGGTTATCAAAGATTTTGAAAGCTACTGAAAAGTTTACCTGTAAACCTTTTTATCTTACTTACATTTGTTTGTTCTGAACAGTTACATTTAGATTACCCATAAAAACTTTAAAAGACAAAGTCATTCGCCCAAGCTATATATATATATATTTTTTTTTTTTTTAAAAAGTTATATCAACTTTTTTGACTTAAGTAAATCCAGGCAGAATAAGAGTAATACTGATAATTCTAAAGACATGTCTATTTTAATTAAACCAACAACCTTAAATTAACTTTACCGAATATTTTTTCAGATCAGGTGAACCTGAAAAACTTGGGTTAGTTTCTGAGTTTTAAAATGCCCAATTCTCATAAGTACTTGCCTTCAAACTAACTTAAATAGCTCTCCTTTACAAACTAATTTTAGCAATACTATCCAGAGGTGGAGAAAATATCTCTTATTTACAACATACATGAACATGTATACGAATACACAAATAAGATGCAAACAAAATATTACAGGACAAATCCAATTGAGAGATTGTATTATAATTTATGGATTCATTAACTGATCTTTGTTATCCGGAGTCTAATGAACATTATGGCCAAGCAGTGTTGCAAAAAAAAAAAAAAAAAATCATCCTTTTTTCTTTCATAAGTTCGTAACTAAACAATTCCCCATTTTGAAGAATATAGCCCAAAGGGCTGCGTTCAGGAATCAAATTGTCATTTCCCATTTTCCAATTAGAATCCCAACAAAAGCTGCAGCAACAAACCAAATGAAGCCCCGAATGCCTCTGTGGGCACTGGTTTCTCCCTAAAAGTCAGGGCTTCACCAACTGAACCAAATGGCTTCCTAGTCAACCTTTTCCTAATCAGGCAAGAAAAGGAGGCTAAGAGAGCCAAGCCACATGGGAGGAAGAAATAAGCTCACCAAGACAGATCTGTCCAAACCAAAAACCATTTCCTTGCCACAACAGCTAAATTAAGCACGGAGGGCTGGCAGCACCCAGTAAGGGTGGGGCCTCAGGGACAATTCCTAGGACAAAGAGCCTAAGCAGCTGCTTGAACTTGTCACCAAATTCTCATTATCAGCTGGCGGCTCATGAACCACTGGCAAAAAGATCCTGGCTGGTTCACCAGATTGGTAACTAAACCCAAGTTCATGTGCCTGACACACAGCAAAGCCAACTGAGTACGTAGCAAGGAAAGGGGTTTACTCAAGAGGAAGCCAAGGGGCGCCTGGCTAGTTGTCCGTAGAGCACGCGACTCTTGATCTCGGGGTTGTAGGTCCAAGCCCCACTTGGGGTGTAGATTATTTAAAAATAAAATATTAAAAAAAAAAAGAGAGGCAGCCAAACAAGGAGATGGGCTAATAAGCCTCAAATCTGCCTTGCAGGGGAGCAGAGTCAGGGATGTTTAAGGGAAAACACTGCAGCCTCGTTTATTAGTCTGCAGCTGTGCTTAGTAGTCATGCTAACCCTTTGGTCACTGGTTTCAATTCTGCTAATCAAGCCCCAGCCTCATGGCCTCCCACTAGCAGTATAGGTCCTATTCTTACCAGTTTCACTTTCTTTTCCATCCTTGTTGACAGCCGACTTGTGAACATGCTGCATTAGTCTGAGGAGATCATGCCACCGTTTCTGCCTGTAACAGGTCTGAATGTGCCCCAAGAAAGTAAAGTTTTGCTTTTTGGAAAATGTCTGGGCAAAGAGTTCTTCAAATGCCTCCCGTAAGGGCAGCCAAATAAGCTTATGATCCACCGGTTTGTAACTGAAACAAAAGGTAAATGTAACTCACAAACTTCTGAAGTTAATAGATATTAGAAATCATGTGTTAGAATATAGGAATAGGTCTAAGATTTCATTTATTCAAAATCAGGAATAATACCCAAATACTTTTTGAAAAACCTAAAAAGTTTTATTTTTGGTTTCTTTTTTTTTTTTTAAAGATCTATTTATTTAAGAGAGAGAGCGAGAGAGCAGGAGGCGAAGGGGAAGGAGAGAAATCCTCAAGCAGACTCCCTGCTGAACAAGGAGCCCAACACGGGGCTCAATCCCAAGACCCTAAGATCATGATCTGAGCCAAAATCAAGAGTTGGCCACTAAACTAACTGAGCCATCCAGGCACCCTGATCTTAAAGTTTTAAGTTATAATCTATTTTCTTCACTCTCAGTGTTTGAAGGGCCTATACTGAAGGTAAAAACTAGTATTAGATAAATAGTATTAAGAAAAAAATTGGGGGGTGCCTGGGTGGCTCAGTCGTTAAGCATCTGCCTTTGGCTCAGGTCATTATCCCAGGGTCCTGGGATCGAGCCCTGCACTGGGCTCCTTGCTCAACGGGAAGCCTGCTTCTCCCTCTCCCACTCCCCCTTGCTTGTGTTCCCTCTCTCGCTTTGTCTCTCTCTCTCTTAAATAAATAAAATCTTTAAAAAAAATAAGAAAAAGAAAAAAATTGGAAATTCCTAGCGGGATAGTGAGAGGTATGTCACTTATTTTACTAACATGTTTAAATAAACAGCATGTATAGTACTTAGTAACTTTTTGGTCAATCTTAATAAAGTATGGTTTTTCAGGATATTTTAGAAGAAAACACAATATCTGAAATCGATTAACTTAAGCAAAGTGAGCGCAGCTCACGGCTTCTCAATTGACAGGGGGAAGATATTGCTCTTAAAGAGAAACAAAGGGAGAGGGGGAAGCAACAAAATCTTAGACATTGCAACGGTTTGTGGCCCTCCAAAGCCCAACGTTTTATTTCTTACTATTTATTTTTTTTAAAGATTTTATTTATTTGACAGAGACACAGTGAGAGAGGGAACACAAGCAGGGGGAGTGGGAGAGGGAAAGGGAGAAGCAGGCTTCCCGCCAAGCAGGGAGCCCGAAGGCAGATGCTTAATGACCGAGACACTCAGTCACCCCTATTTCTTACTATTTAGATTCTCTCTTATTCTTTAATATTTCTCTGGTTGGGGAGCTAGGAAATGAATTCATATAAATTCATTCATTCATTCATTCATTTACTTAAAGCATTAGGCTCCACATTCATTCATTCATTTAAAGCATTAAGCTCCACACCCAGCGTGGAGCCCAATGCAGGGCTTGAACTCATGACGCTGAGATCAAGAGTGGGACACTTAACTGACTGAGCCACCCAGGTGCCCCTCATATAAATTTTAATTTAATATTCAGCAGGAGGGGCGATAATGAAGAGTTGAGAAACACTGCTGTAGCTAAAAGTTGCTCAAGCAGCACTAACTGTTCCCAAAAAACCTCAAGTATACAATTTTCTGTAACCTAAGATACTAAATACTATAATTAAAGGACAATGACATAAATTTCATTTCCAGGAAAAATAACTTGAGAACCGAAACAATACCAAATATGTTCCAGAACAGTCAAGCACCATTAGAGAACTCATGGACACTATTTACTCATTAAACTGTGAGGGAGGACCCATGAAACAAAGTAAAACCAAGGCCCTGATACTGAGCATCTATCAGAGTCTGATTCCAGACAGAAAAAGAATGAGAACTTCAAACTCATTTACACTTACCAGTAAGCACTAACACATCAGTAAAGACATTTATTTACTCTATTTACTCAACAAAAATTTACTGAGTACCTGCTAGGTGTTAGGCACTGAGTAAACAAGACCCACAAGATCCTGCCCCACTGTAGCTTACAATCTAAAGAAAGAGACAATAAAAAAATATATCTACTATAAAACATTAAGTAGTAGTAAGTGCTATGAATATAAATAAAGGAGTGGGTGAAGAAGGCACTGGTAAATTTAGATATGATAGTCAGAAAGACTTTGTTAAAGACAGGAATTTGAAGACGGCCCAAATCAAGCAAGGAAAGGAGCTAAGCCAAACATCTGTGGGTGGCAAGCATCTAGGTGCAACATGGAAAAGTGAGTGGCTGGAACTCAGTGGCAAAACCAGACAAAGGAAATTATGTCAGAGAAGTGCCAGTGCCTGATTATGAAGGGCTTCAGAGGTCAAAAAAAAGCCTTTGGAATATACTCTAAATAGTGAGAAGTCAGTGCAAGGATTTGAGGCGGAAAGTGATGTGATTTGATGATACCTTTGAAGTATCATTAACTACTAAATGGAAGAGAGACCTTTGGGAAGTTAGGAGTAGAAGCAAAGATGAGAGACCTATACACTGGACCAAGAAAATAATGATGAACAGTAGAAGTAGTGAGGAATTAAACAAAACACATATTTTATTTAAATAAAATTGCTAGTCTAGCTTCCCCTCTTTTCCTTGGCGCTGCCTGTGGAGGTGGCAGCCATCTGTTACTGGGCATCATGGCTGCCCTCAGACCTCTGGTGCAGCCCAAGATCGTTAAAAAGAGGACCAAGAAGTTCATCTGGCACCAGTCACTGATATGTCAAAATTAAGTGCAACTGGCAGAAACCCAGAGGCATTGATAATAGGGTGCACAGAAGATTCAAGGGCCAGATCTTGATGCCCAACATTGGTTACAGGAGCAACAGGAAAACAAAGCACATGTTGCCCAGTGGCTTCCGGAAGTTCCTAGTTCACAACATCAAGGAGCTTAAAGTGCTGCTGATGTGTAACAAATCTTACTGTACAGAGTTTGCTCACAATGTCTCCTCCAAGAACCACAAAGCCATGGTGGAAAGAGTAGCCCAGTTGGCAATCAGAGTCACCAATCCCAATGCCAGTCTGTGCAGCGAAGAAAATGAATAAACAGCTTGTTGTGCACATATTTGTGTTAATAAAACCATAAAACTACAAAAAAAAATAAAATTGCTAGTCTAAAGGTGACAGTACAAATGGAACCCAAAGCTAACCGAGGCAGCAGAGTAATGATTAAAAACACACACACTCAGTACAGACTGCCTGGGTCCAAACATGAACCAGCCATTACCTTAACAAGGTACTTAATCCCCATGTATCTCAGTTCTCTCATGTGTAAAACCAGGTAATAGTCTGTGCCTCATGGTTGCTAAAAAGGCGAAGTGAGTTAACACAAATAAAGGCCTCCAGGGCGCCTGGGTGCCATAGTCCGTTAAGTGTCCCACTCTTGGTTTCAGATTAGGTCACAATCTCAGGGTGCTGGGATCAAGCCCTGCAGTGGCTTGTGGGGAATCTGTTTGAGGATTTTCTCTCCTTCTGCTCCACCCCTCCCCTCTTGCCCACTCTCTAAAATAAATAAATAAATCTTTAAAAAGTAAAAATAAAGGACTCCAAGTCATTTTTTAGTCTTTCCATCTTACACACAAAAATTATATGGAACATGAGTACATATAAGAATTAGCTGTTATAATTATCAACATTATTAACTGGCTCAAGTCTATTGAATTCATGAAAAAAGCTTATTCCTACAAATTAGACTAAAAACCATTTGTTCATTTAAAGCAGAGTATAGTGGCTGAAACAGTTAAGTAAATTAAAGTCAAATTTTCATATGATGAAAAAAATGAATCAACATATGTACACTTCAGAAAGAAAAAAATTAATTGTAACACATGTACTCAATGGAAACCAACCTGACACCTGAGAGAATATAACACTGAGAATGCATTTAAGAATTCATTTGAAAATAGTTAAAAACAAAAGAAAACAACTCTCTAAAACTGTAATATGTGAAAGAAGATAAAATAGCACATGCTATATAACTAAAATGATAAACACTCTTCTTCATTTTAGAGTCAGGATTCCAAGTTTAAGCGTGCACTTCTGCCCCCTCTCTTCTGTGCAGATGTTTCTATGGGTAGCAAGAAAGAGGACGTGAGTTGGTCGCCTTTCCATTTCTATGAGATTTTTAATTTTCCTCCCATCTTTTTATTTCCTTCATTGCCAACTTCTCCAAGGGTCCCTCCCCTTCTCTATACAGCTGTTTCTTCCTCGGTGGTTGCCCTTCCCAATCCCCTTCTCCACAATCAGTGCTGTGAACCCATGCTCTGGGTTTTGCCATTTAGTCCTAGACTTTCTCTTTAAGGAATGGTTTTATCTGCTTCATCTAAGTCCTCTGTGTCCTCTACTCTTTTTCATAGAGTCTCATCATAAGCTCTCCTCACCAACTCTGTTGGAACTTGGTTTAGTTCTCCACTCACAGGTAATCTGAAGGACTACGTTCTGCCTACCAGAATAACAGGGGCGCCTGGCTGGCTCACTTGATCTCGGGGTTATAGGTTCAAGCCCCACATCGGGTGCAGAGATTACTTAAAAATAAAATCTCAAAAATCTTTTTATTAATGAGTTAAAAATTAAATGGATGGGATCCTGGCTGGCTCAGTCGGTAGAGCAATTTTTTTTTTTTTTTTTGATCTCAGGGTCATTACTTCAAGCCCCATGATGGGTGTGGAGCCTACTTAAAAAAAAAAAAAATTAAATGAAGGAAAAAGATATACCAAGCCAATACTAATAAAAAAATAAGGGGGTACATATACTAACAAAGATCAGAAGGCAACCTATATAACATAGTTGAAGACTTCGATGATCTTTGAAACTTTACTTTTATAAAGTGTCTTTATTCTCAATAATCTTTTTAAAATCAATCTAAAGGATCCAGATTTGCAAAATAAATTAAGTCTATAAATTTCTTTCATTATTTTTTTACAATAGTATTTGATACATGTAAAATATGTTTAACACAAGTTATAAAACCTAATAAAGGGGCGCCTGGGTGGCTCAGTCGTTAAGCGTCTGCCTTCCGCTCAGGTCATGATCCCAGGATCCTGGGATCGAGCCCCACATCGGGCTCCCTGCTCTGCGGGAAGCCTGCTTCTCCCTCTCCCACTCCCACTGCTTGTGTTCCTGTCTTGCTTTCTCTTTCTCTCTGTGAAATAAATAAATAAAAAGAAAATAAAACCTAGTAAAATGGATGAAACCACACATCCCCAAAACAGAAATATTATCCTTTCTCTATCCCACCTCCCTTCAACTCTTGAATTTTGTTTTCCACTCCCTTGTCTTTTTAAAGTCATTTTTTAGTCTTTCCATCTTACACACAAAAGTTCATAAACAAGGAAGTCATCCATGCATCTACAGTATGTTATATGTTAAAAGATGTGATTTATACCACTTTCTAGTAATACAAAAGTATAGGAAGCAAGGCGTATTTCCAACCATACAAAAACTGAAGCACATGTAAGTTTTCTTTTTGATAACTGATGCTAACCTACGAACAAGGAAAAATGAATATATATTCTTTTTAGCAAGTCCACTAAAACAAAATTCCAGTTACCATATTCTGATTCCAACCTTTTTATATTATCAATTGCATCAGGACGCAAATGGGCATCTTTGTACTCACTACGTTTAAAACTACTTACAATGGCTGACATAACACTACGAATTCTTAGAAGAGACAGATACAGTCCATGTTTAATTAGTACAAGACCAGACATTTGTGTTAGGTATACATAACAGGAGAATATTCTTGAAGACACATATAGATACAAAATGGAGAGAAATACACGGTAGTAGAGATATACCTAGTTAAGTAACAAATTCTATATATTAGTAAGAATACATTGCCAAGTACCTCAATGAGGGAAAGGGGAGATTTACCAAGTACCTCAATGAGGGAAAGGGGAGATTGTCAATTAACTGACAGAAACAAAATAAAAACAAAGCAGAAAGATCACTGGGGAAAAAAATAACAAAGTGAAAGTAGAATTAGAGTAAGAGAGGTAAGCCTTAGCTAATTGATCTTAGGACAGAATATATATTTAAGAGCATTAAGTACATCATTACTCATATGTATAGAACAGAATATAAGTAATGGGCAAGAAAAGGAAAAGTACCAAAGGAAGCAGGATTCAAAGTAGCACTCTAACCACAGCAAGGAGGGATATAAGACAAAGAGAATGAAAATAAAAACCGCTGTAATGTGGCCCTCAAAAAAATAGATAAATGAAAACCTTTCTGGGAGACGCCATTAAGAGCAAAAAGGACAATAAATTCTACTTTATGCCTTTAAGGAATTTTTTAAGCAATTGTTTTGAATCAATGGGACAGATTCCAATATCGCTCAACATAAGCTATGCCAACAGCATCCAGCAGTTTTACGGCCTTCAGCACAAACTAAAATTGTGAACCGAACATATTCAAAAACACCAAGAGGGAAGAAGGGCATTTTAATGACCACACTGGAGTCCCATGAGCAGCATTTAACCAAGTAGAGAGCTACTTAACGTTTCAAAGATAATTGAACTGCAGGAGAAAGTCTAGCTCCAAGACACTGTGACTCTAGAATGTACGCTTTAGATAAATGACTGTACACACAAATATTAGTTGACTATATACTTGTTTTTTTTTTCCTCTCCATTCCAGCATGATCTTTGAGAGCAAGAACCTCAAGTTTTCTTTAAAATAAACAGAAACAGGGATGCCTGGGTGGCTCAGTCGGCTAAGCGTCTGCCTTTGGCTCAGGTCATGATCCCAGGGTCTTGGGATCGAGTCCCATATCCAGCTCCTTGTTCAGCAGGAAGCCTGCTTCTCCCTCTCTGACAAATAAATAAAATCTTTTTAAAAAAAGATTAATAAAATAAAGAGAAACATCCACACATCCAAGAGCTCCTCAATAAAGTCCAATAAATAACCTGCTGGAGTGGGGGTAGGGGTGCAAGTCTTTGAACCTTTTTCTAAGGCTAATTTTGAGCTTTAAAAGGAAAAACTATTTGTTCCTCAAGCAGTGAACACAAAATAACAAGAAAATTATTTTAAACCATACTTACCCCCCAAGCAAGTCTGCAGTGTCACTTTGTTGATTCATATTGACAACCCTCAAACGGTGGCCTTTTAAAAAGAAAGGGCAAAAGGGTCACTCTGAAAATTTCAAGACTAATTATATCCAGTGATCTTTAAGGATGTGTGGGCATAGGCATAGGGGAAATCTTTTAACGTACACTTCCTCGGATTCTCTTACTTTTAGGAATTTCAACCATCCAAAATTTTCACCTAACCCAGAAAGATATGTACACGAAGATTTATTGTGTATTATTGCTCTGGCATCAGATTAACTGAAAACAACAAAAAAATCCTTCAGTAGGGCAATGTCTATAAATGAGAATTAAATAAACATCCAGTACGGAATATTATTATTTAGCCATTAGATAGAAATGAGGCAGTTCTATTTTTAAAGATGTCCAGTTTACTTAACTAACTAAATGCAATAAATAGAGTATAATTCCATTTTTTCAACACAAAATGAAACTTAAATGTTTATATATTTGCAGACCATAGATTAGAACCAAAAAAAAGTTAATGCCAAGCCGTTAACAGTGGTTATTTCCAGAGGGAAAAAATTACATCATTTCCAAGGAAAAAATTTCCAGTGATAATTTCCAGGTAAAGTGGAGTGGTGACACTTTTTAAACTCCAGTATTTTGTGGACTTCTTATTGGGGGGGGGCAGTCCGTGTGAAATGTTTTTTTGTCTGGGAGCAGAGTGCTTCCCCTCTAAGTTACCTGTAATGTGAGCCAAGTACTGGACAGTAGAGGTTTTGCCCGTCCCGGTCTCTCCCACTAGCAACACAGGCTCCCCTTTGCTAACGCACACGGCCAGCTGTTCAATAAGAACAGAAGATGGCCTTGTAGGAGCAAAAGTGAGCTTCTCCCTGGGAAGGCGAAAACAAGTAAGCAGTCAGAGAGGGAGGCTACAAGTTTTTCTTAAGTGTTGTATTGAGGAACCAGATTTTCCAGACTCCACAAAAATGAGAAGACAACTCACAGTAGCTGTCTTCATGCTATAAAACAGATATCCTTATAGCCTATGAATTGCAGAATTCATTCATTCTACAAACATTGAGTATTTATACACCTGGTACTTTACTAGACTCTGGAGATTCAAAAGACCAATAAGATAAGACATTATCTGTACTAGCTATGTCATCTTAGGCAAATTACTTAGCCTCTCTTAGCCTTGGTTTCCTCACATGTAAAATTTGGATCAGAGTTACTAATTTGTGGTGGGTTGAATAGTTTTCCCCCAAAATTCATGTCTACCCAGAACCTATGACTGTAACCTTATTTGGAAAGAAGGTCTTTGCAGATATAATAAAGTTAAAATCCTATCATATTGGGTTTAAGGATGAGCCTTAAATCCAATGACTGGTATCCTTACAAAGTCAGAGAGAGATTTAGAAACACAAACACACACAAGAAAAAAGATATGACAATGGAGACAGAGATGGGAGAGATGTAACTACAGAGACAAGGAACACCAAAGATTGCTGTTAGCCATCAGAAGCCAGGAGGAGGCAAAAGCCTTCAATGGAAGTGTGGCCCTGCCAACATCATGATTTCAGACTTCTAGTCTCCAGAACTGTAAGAGAATAAATGTCTGTTGTTTTAGGCTACCAAGTTTATGGTAATTTATTATGGCAGCCATAAGACACTAATAAGTTAATTCATAAAATTATTTTAACCACTACATGAGAAAACATATGCAAAGCACTTAGCACAATATTAGGCGTATAGTAAGTATTTAATAAATGGTAATTAGATCTCAGAATCTTGTAAAATTCCAGCCTTCAAGGAATTAACAGACTAACATTAGGATCTCATTTGACTTCCAAGTGAGGCTTACTTTGCTAAATACAGTAAAGTGAGTAAAATAAAAAATACATCTTTGCTAGTCCCAAGTCCCTAATCACCCTCATCATCTCCTTCACCTATTAACATCTAATTTCACAGAATATACTTTAGAAAAGCACTGCTTCTTACCATCCTGCACAGTGGAGAGACCACCGTTCATATACATTTTGCTCGGACATAAGGGGCTGGACTAGTCAGTCCTTCTATCATGTTCCTAATGCCCCACAGTGCCAGACTAGTTGAATGTCTATTTACCTCTGTATGTGGACAGCCTCACTTTGTTTCCGTAGAAGCCGCACTCGACCCACTTGCACATCTAGTTCATTGATCACAATTTCCGGTTTATAAAGCTGACAGAAGAATTCGGCCTATGGGAGGGGACAGAGTAAAATTCTGTATTGTCTTAAAAAAAAAAAATTCTACTATGCTCTTCAAACATGTCCTTATCCCTGTGGCTTATTGTGCCTCTCTAATTAGCCCTTTACTAAGAAGTACTTTTTACGTCCAAGATAGGCAAGTTAGCTTTAATTACGTCTTTTTTAAAATTTTCTGAATTTCTAATGATTTTTAAAACATTGATCATGAATGCTTCCCTGTAATGGGTACTTTTTATTCACTTAAATAAGCCCATACCTGCCTATATCCAAAGTGAACACACTGACAAATTCCAATAGCAAATGAACAGAAAGTCCTACTCCTAAAATTTACAAAAAAAAAAAAAAATCAGTGATTTTTCTTCAGCTATGCTTTTCTCTGCTTTTGATTCTAAAATAATAGAGGAAACAGTGACTTGAATGAACCATGGTACATCTGAACACAAAGAGAAGCTGTGACAGATGCTTCCAGGATATTTAGCCAACAGCCGTTCCTCTCTTATCCTTGTCACCAACCCTAAAAACTCAGATTTTGTTTAGATTTAGGACAGGAATGAAAGGGGCAGCAAAGTTTTCGGGGAAACCGAATCTCTCTTCAACCAAAGGGGATAAATATTGATCAATCTAACCCAGTTGTGATAGTTTCATTTTTTTTGCCTACTATATTTATTTAAGCCCCTTTAGTAGGTGTTGTGACCTGCAGCTAAAATCATCCCAACAGTTTCAGAATCCTAAGGAGCACCTCTATTTCACTTCCTGACATAAGGTTTTTTGAGTCCTCATTTATTTGGGAATGCCAGGTATCTGCCACAAATGGGCCTCAGACATTTCTCTAGCTACCATCACCACTGCTGAAAGGCTCTCTCTTCCAAAAATAGATACTTTGAAATAAAACAAGAATGGCAAAATATTAAAAATGTCAGCAATGAACCTAAGTACTATTCTTTGTGTACTATTCTTGGTGTCCATTGTACTATTCTTGGTGTCCATTGGTACTACTCTTCAATTTTTCTCATGTCTGACATTAACAAGAAGTTGGAAAAAATCTAATCATGCATAAAACTACAGACAGAGGTGTTACTAAAACAGTTCCAGTCCTGAGTCCACAATCTACGGAATAACACACTCATTAAAACACTGGAGAAAATAAAGCATGCATGTGATATAAGGCACAAGATGGCTCACTTTAACAATGTAGAACACATCAGAACTACTTATCTAAGAGATAGTGAGAGCTTTATGTTCATGAAAGGCAACAATGAAACTACCAACTTCACAGAGGAAGCAGTTATTGCAAAGGAACCGTTTCCAGGTAAGGACCAAAGACTAGCAAGTAAAATAAATATCCAGCTTCCTTTCAACAAAGAAGTAAAAATAGCACTACATACCTTTTTCTTGGAAATGTTCAATTTGCTTCCAATAATTTCTGCCATTTTCAGTTTGCTTGAATGCTTAGAAAGCATTGCTGTGAAACAGTCCAGAGCCTATTAAAATAACCAAGGTCATTGCCAATTGATTTTTTTAAATACTACATTAATAACAGAGCACCACTATCCTGGACACAAAAAGAACAAAAAACCCAGCAGGAACATTTCTGTAAGACTAAGGAGAGTAGAAATAAGGTACCAGCCCTAGACTCAAGGACCCTACCATAATAGAGACAAGGTACAAACAAATGTGAAGGCTTTACTATCAAAATATTGGTCAATTAGGGAAAAAAAAAATAGGAAAAGCTTCATTTTACAGGGTGCCTGTGTGGCTCAGTTGGTTAAATGTCTGATTCTTGGTTTCAGCTCAGGTCATAGCTCAGAGTCCTGGGATCAAGCCCCACGTTGGGCTCTGCGCTCAGCAGGGAGTCTGCTTGAGGACTCTCTTCCTCTCCCTCTACCGCTCCCCCTGCCGCTCACTCTCTCTCTCTCTAAAATAAATCTTAAAAAAAAAAGCATCATTTTACAAATCTGAAAAATAGAATTAGAGTTAATCATTAGGTCTATGGTTTCATGGGGGAACTAACTCTTAAACCATGGAAGTAACACCAAAAGATAACTTTCTAGCTGTAAAGGAAAACTCCTGATGTGCAATAAAAAGATCACATCATCATTACCCTAATCCAGTACTCAATTTCAGCAACTACTGATAGGCCAACCAGATATGTGTCTTTTTTTTTTTTTAAGTAAAAAATGTGGGGCTTAAACTCAAGACCCTGAGATCAAGAACTGAGCTAAGGTCAAGGGTCAGACGCTTAACCGACTGAGCCACCCAGGCACCCCCAGATATGCCTTCTGATGTAATGAAATATACAGTTTATATCACCACCGAAAGTAAATTCTACCCAAAAAAGTCTGAATTTGAATACATTAAGCATTTTGCTAAACTTCTATTATTTACAGGGAAGACAAGAGCGAAAATGAGAACAGAAAGGATACCATGAATGTGGTAAACAAAGAATACATTTGATTCTGCTACCACCAAGTGTAAAGTATCAATAAACTTAATGTAAACATTTAAAAAAAGAGAGAGACTTTATCCAGTCCTTGCCCCTAATACCTGGCACAGAGCTTCAAAAACCCTTGGAATTACCAGGAGTAAGAATTATCTTTTTTTATTCACTAGGGCCCTTTTGGACCATATTGAGTTTATTAAGCTAAGCAAGGTGACTTTCGATGGGTCTTTAAGTGTTTAAGAGAGGGGCTGGCCAGGCCACAAAGACCAAGCACTGACTGAGAGGGTTGAAACTTTCAGCTCCACCTCTAACCTCTGGGGAGGGAGGAGAGATTAGAGATTAAGCTCCATCATATAGCCAATGACATAAGACCTAATGCTGGACATCCAAAGCTTGGAGAGCCTACTTGTTGGTGGACATAATGATGTACCAGGAAGGTAGCACACCCTAACTCCACAGGAACAGAAGCTCCTGTGCTCAGAACCCTTGGAATTTTGTGTCTTCCATTTGACTGTCTTTAAGTTACATCTTTTATAATAAACCATAACCTGTACTGTAAACATAGTGCTTTCAGTGAGTTCTGTGGGTTGATTATTGAACCTGAGAAGATCGTGGGAACCTCTGAATTTACAGTTGGTAGGTCACAAGTGTGAGTGGCCCCCAAGCCTTGCAACTAGAGTCTAAAGTGGGGGTAGTCTTGTGGAGGACTGAGCCCTTGAAACCATAGGGTCTACACTAACTCCAAGTAGTATCAGAAGTGGTTTGAATTGCAGAACACCAGTTGGTGTCAGAGCGACAAAGAAGCAACCAGATAAAGCCAGAAAGTGGAACATTTTGCAAAATTGGTCTTATCTTTTCAACAAGGTAGCGCTTGCTTATAAAGGAGGGAACCTGATACAGTAAAAGCATTCTTAAACTTATATGCATAGAAAAAGATCTGGGGGCACCTGGTTGGCTCAGGTGATAGAGCATTTGATTCTTGATCTCAGGGTCATGAACTCAAACCCCATGTTGGGTGTAGGGATTACTTAAAAATAAAATCAAGAAAGAAAAGAAAAGAGGGGAGGAGAGGAGAGGAGAAGGGAGGAGCGGAGAGGAGAGGAGAGAAAACAAAGGAGAGCGAGCGAGATCTGGAGGGATAAACACCAAGGTGTTAAAAGTGCTGGGGAATATCTAGATGTGGGCTATTTTTATTTTACCACTTTGCTTTCCTATATTTTCCCATTTTCAACAATACATATATATTGTTTCTATATTAATAAAATGCCTGTACACAAATGTTCAGAGTAGCATTACTTGTGATAGCCAAAAGGTGAAAACCACCCAAATATCCATCAATGAATAAGTGGATAAACAAAATGTGATATATCAATACAATGAAATGT
Organism: Callorhinus ursinus; assembly: GCF_003265705.2. Taxonomy (NCBI): domain Eukaryota; kingdom Metazoa; phylum Chordata; class Mammalia; order Carnivora; family Otariidae; genus Callorhinus; species Callorhinus ursinus. Next base: position 11,275,909 of record NW_027397068.1, read on the forward strand.
TATTCAGCCATTAAAAAAGAATGAAGTACTAACTCATGCTATAACATGGATTAACCTCGAGAATATGCTGAGTCAAAGAAGTCAGATACAAAAGTCACATATTGTATGATTCCACTTATATGAAATACCCAAAATCAGCAAATCTATAGACAGAAAGTTATGCCACAGTTTTATTTCAAAAATACAAAACAAGGTTATCTCTCAGAAAGATGAGAAATTTAGGAGAATGAGAAAGCAAGTTCATGGGAGTGAAGAATAAGATTCAAGGACTGGCACACAGCATTTCAGGGCTCAGCTCACTTTAAGTGTAAACTCCAAATGGGGTTTCTATCTGCTCAAAGTAACTCTGCCAAACACAATGAGACTGGAAGCCAAATTGGATCACTACTCTCCTCAATCCCAGCTGACAGAAACCAGAACACTTTATTTTTTATTTTTTTTTGAGAGAGAGAATGCACACACATGTGCACACAGGAGGGGGAAGCAGAGGGAGAAGAAGAGCGAGAATCCTAAGCAGGCTCCATGCCCAGGGTGGAGCCTGATGTGGGGCTCAATCTCACAATCCTGAGATCATGACCTGAGCCAAATGCTTAACCAACTGAGCCACCCACGTGCCCTTAGAAACCAGAACACTTTGTAATCAAAACTGGTCACTGTTTTAAGAGCCCAGAGATCTTCAGACAGTACCACTTTTATTTTTAAGCAAGCAGGAATAAATCTCTCCCTGTTCTCACTGAATACGACAGAGTTGTAATTCAATGGGGTTTCCTTCCCACACAACACATTTTTTGCCCAAGCCCAGCATACAAGGCTATACTTTGTAACCCCCACATAAATTTCTCTGGACTAAAGCAAAACACCCTACTAAGCAAGTGGAGGGATCAGACAAATACAACTCTATCAAACAGACTATGAAATTATATGTAGAAACAAATACTGAGCATTTTTTTAAGCAGGCTCCATGCCCAAAATGGGGCTCGAACTCATGACCCCAAGATCAAGAGTCGCATGCCCCACTGACTGAGCCAGCCAGGTGCCCCTAATACTAAACATTTTAGAAACATTTTATATTTTACAACATTATTAACACCTGGGAGATTTTCTTTTTGTTTTATCTTTAATTTCAGTGTCTGTTTTACTCTATCTAAACTATACTTATTGTAATTCGTAGTAACCTGTTTCAAAACCAAAAAATTTATTATGCTGAATTAGTTTTAAGACAACATTAATTCAGTTTTAACTAGCTAGGAATAATAAACACAAAAGAAAAATTCTGATAGCTGCCAAGAGACAGAAAATAACAATGAAAATCAACAGCCTTACACAGTAGAAAGAAAACAAACAAGAAGACTCTATCTTACCTCTTGAAAAATATTTAAGGATGCTGATGAAGACAGACTGTCAAAACAATGGACAATCCTATTACACCAATTCAGTAGATCCCTTAAGAAAAAAAAAAAGCAAGGAAATAAAAGACCACAGGCTAAAGACATCAAAAGCATCAGAGTTAAATTTAATCCACTTAAGTCTGGAGAACACCTAACAATGAAGTCTTTCTGTTTCTCTGGCATTGTAAAGATAAATAGTGCAGGGAAAAGAGTAAGTGAGGGGTCCCACCTACCAGTAAGTGACCTATCGCACATTTTACCCCAATCCATGCCAGACAAGGATGGGGGTTGGGCAACTAACTCTCAGGGGAGTTGCCCATTCCTAATGCTCACTTCTCAAAGGGCAAATCAACAACCGAGAAAAGAAAGCAAAGCAGAACTTACTATATACAGCAAAATCCAAGGGTCTTATTTAAGACCCCAACTGTCACAAAAGAAAAGCTAGTGAAAGAATTACGTCAGTTAAGTAATCTCAATCTTGGCTTTTAAAGTTATTTTCCTTCCTCCCTCCCTCCTTACTTTCTTTCTTTTAAGTAGCCTCCACATCCAACGTGGGGCTTCAATTCATGACTCTGTGATTAAGAGTCAGATGTTCTACTGACTGAGCCAGTCAGGTGCCCCCAAAGTTATTTTTTAAAGCTAAAATAGCATTACCTTTATGAACCTTCCTAATCGTTAACTGTAAGGTCTGAAAACAGGATCCAACACCATGAAGCAGTCCACAGGTCTAATTTCAAAACCGGACCTCTCTTAATCATTCAGTGCTAGCTGCTAAGAACTTTTAAGGGAAGCAATTTTTAAATTATTAACTCGAGGGACGCCTAGCTTGCTCAGTAGGTGGAACATGCGACTCTTGATCTTGGGGTTGAGCTCGAGCCCCACGATAGGCGTGGAACCTACTTAAAAAAAGAAATAAATTAAGTATCAACTCAAAAGTGCTTAATCCAGTACCTTAGAGACAATTCTCTTCCCTCAAGTCTTGGTCTTTTGTTTTCTCTTCTGGCTTCTGAAACTTCCTCAGGTGCCTGTTCACATGTAATAGAACTATCACTGCCAGAGAGATGTTTCTCTCCAGTAAGTTGGATGTAAATGTCAAGCAGGTGATCAGTTACTGACAAGAGGCTGGGATATCTGTTCTGAAGAACCTGACAGAGGGAGGGAAAAAAAGCAAAGAAAACTTAGCAGCAGACACAGTGATTTTTTTTTTTTTTTTTTTAAAGCACAGGTAAGAGGAGCCTGGGAGAGGGTGAAGCAGGCTCCCTGCTGAGCAAGAAGCCCCATGCAGGACTCTATCCCAGGGCCCTGGGATCACGACCTGAGCCAAAGGCAGACGCCCAACCGACTGAGCCACCCAAGTACCCCGATCTTTCTTTTTTTTTTTTTTAAAGTAGGCTCCACACCCAGCATAGAGCTCAACACAGGGCTTGAACTCATGACTCTGAGATCAAGACCTGAGCTGAGATCAAGAGTTCGATGCTTAGGGCGCCTGGGTGGCTCAGTTGGTTGAGCGACTGCCTTCGGCTCAGGTCATGATCCTGGAGTCCCGGGATCGAGTCCCACATCGGGCTCCCTGCTCGGCGGGGAGTCTGCTTCTCCCTCTGACCCTCCCCCCTCTCATGCTCTCTCTCTCTCACTCTCTCTCTCAAATAAATAAATAAAATCTTTTAAAAAAAAAAGAGTTCGATATTTAATCAACTAAGCCATCCAGGCACCCCATTCAAACACAATCTTTCTAGGCATAAGATGACTGGAGTTGGCAGCAACAGAAATGTAGTTCCTTGTGCTCCCCATGAGATCAGCTTAGGAGATTATTTTATTTCCTAAATAATGAACCTAAGAGTTTTAGCCACGAGTCACTTATTCAGGAGAGTGTTATTAGAATTTATGAGTAAGTCCAGAAGCTTAAGAATAAGGGAACTCTTCAAGGTAAACTATCTAAATGTGATATACATCATTTAAGTGAGGGGTGAATTCTCCTGTTGTGCTTCCTGTGAGCAGAATGACTCACAGTTGCTCGTGGCAGGAGTGGAAAGATGGAAAGAAGGAGCAGTCAGTGATGTTCTCATCCTTTCAATCCCCAACAAATCACACCTAAATGTGAACTTAGGACCTCTTCTTTAAAGAACAGAATGGCAATTTAGGAATGAATACTAAACATTGAAATTTCGACAACTGCAAAACAAAGAGCTGCACAATGGCAGAGCAATACAACAAACACCTAGTGCCAGGCGGAATGGATCCTGGGGACAAAGTGGTGAACAAGTTACTGGAGGAACTATTGTTGAGGGCAGCAAAATGGGGACAGACAGACACAGAAATAGACAAGTGGGAACTAGAGTGAGCTACGAAACTCCTAAGTCCAAAATAGGCTGCAAACTTATAAAATCACACTGGTAAGAAAAGGCTTCTGGGAGATTACATGATCAAGCTTTTTCCAGTAATACAGTGAACTAGACACCCTGAAAACCCCTCTGCTTATAACACTTAAAATGCTGGATAAAATATTTGATAAGGTTGTCTTGTGTCACTTATTTATCTAAAAACTTACACAAAGAAAGAGCAAAGCATCCCTCCCATGCCTGTATAATCACTGACGGCATTATTTGCTATGCTCCAAGATGAAATGTTGCAGAATGGGAAGCTTTCCAAGTGAGGGGATAGATATAAGGGGAAAGTGGGGGTTAGCAAGGTAAAGAGAGGTACACCTCTTAATGTCTGAGGATAACCAGCGATACCACAAAGTGAATCAATGTAGAAAATCTAAAAAATAATTAATCTCAATTTGCATTAATACCCAAAACAAACTGTGCTGTTGAATGTGAAAGACCTTAGTTACAAAACAACTTAGTAAATTTTTAAAAAAAGGATCTTTGGAAACAATTGAGGAAACTTGAATATAGTCTGAGAATTAAATGGTATTGAGGCATTACTGTTCATTTTATTAGGTATAACAAAGTTATTGTGATTATATATGAAAATGCCTTTAAATTTTTAGAGATGCATTAAGTATTCAAGGATGAAATGTTATGGGGTTTGCTTTCAAATATATTGGCAAGTAAAAAATACTAGATGAAGTTAATGCAGTAAAATGTTAGTACATTATTTAGGCTGATGAATATTTCGGTGATTCATTATACTATTTCCTCTCTTTACATGTATATCTGGAACTTTTAATAATAAAAAGTAAAAAAGAAAAGCATCAATACTTTCCCACTGATAACCACATACCTCATTCAGTTCTGTCTTATCCATGTTATCCATGTGAATTTTCATCCAATATTTGTCTAGCAGAGTAGCATGACTATTTAGAGGTCGGTACCAATTTCCTCCACAGCTCAAGAGCCTATATTTCAAAATTTAAAAAAAGAATTACACAAAACTCCCAATTTTAACCTTTAATTATGCCTCTGGGTAGCCCTTGCTAGACATTATCTCATATATGAATAACACTCACAACCCCTTCTGTTGCCAGATACCAGTACGTTGGGCTCACAGGGCAGATGATAAATGAAAGGCTGCCAGTTAACCTAAGTCTGACTCTTTTCCTAAGGGTATATAATAGAGCTTGAACCAAGTTATCACTGTAAATGATTATATTAGGTGTTTTGATCTTAAGAGCATGTTTCTCTTCCTCAAAACACAACTTCAGGAAAGAGAAAACATAATCCAAGGCCCATAGCCTTAAAAATAAGTTCAGTGCTTATTACCAAAAGCCACAGTACTCAAAATTATTAAAAATTTCAAGAAGGAACATTCATTAAACACATACTCTGGCCAAGCCACAAGCTTACACCTAGACCACTTAATGTAATGCTCACAACTTTCTGAGGAAATGGTACGCTACTTTTCTTCTTATGCATAAAAAGCAAGAATACTGTCCCCTGATCACTCAACTATGACTACAAATGTCAGAGCCAAGAACTGAATTCAGATTTGCCTGACACCTTTCTACGATGGAAAATTCATGTTATTATAAAATATAGACATGGACATATACTAAGTTTGCTTAGGTTTTATTCCTTTGTCGATGCTTATATTCAATTTAAAATAGGAATGAAGGGGAGTGCCTGGGCAGCTCAGTCGGTTAAGTGGCCGGCTCCTGATTTCACCTCGGGTCATGATTTCAGGGTCCTGGGATCCAGCCTCATGTAGGGCAACACGCTCGGCAAGGAATCTGCTTAAGGATTTTTTCTTTCCCTCTTCCTTTGCCCCTCCTCCTGCTCATGCATACACGCTTTCTCTCAAAGATAAATAAATCTTGGGCCGCCTGGTTGGTGCAGTCCATTAAGCAGCCAACTCTTGGTTTGGCTCAGGTCATGATCTCAGGGTAATGGGATGGAGCCCCACGTTGGGGGTCCATGTTCAGTGTGGAGTCTGCTTAGGATTCTCTCTCTCCCTCTGCCCCTCCCACTCGTGTGCTCACTCTCTCAAATAATTCTTTAAAAATAAATTAAATAAATAAGTACATAAATCTTTAAATAAAATAAAATAGGAATGAAGGGACATCTGGCTGGCTCAGTCGGTAAAACATGCAACTCTTAATCTCAGGATCATGAGTTCAAGTTTTGGGCACAGAACTTACTTAAATCTAAAAAAGCTACAGTAATCAAGATAGTCTGATACTGGTGTAAAGACAGACAAATGAACAATGGAACAAAATAGAGTCCTGAAATAGGACCCAGATCTTTTAAAAAATAAATAAATAAAATAAAATAGGAATGAAAACATTGGATCTGTCATCAGTTCCAACTGATCTTGCTTTAAGTGGGCCCAGAAAACTCTACTCTAGGACTTTTGGACTCAGTACTCTAGTCTGGGGACTTAGAAGGAAAAGGCTCCATAGTGGGAAGGTTAATAGGACATACCTCCTAGTTGCAAAGAACTGAAATCCAGGAGCCACTTTCAGACAGTCACCTCGGCCAGGAATCAAGAGCTCTCCATTCTCCAAGAGAGGGATCAGCACAGAAACCTAAACCACAAAACCCCACTGATAAAACTATTAAGGAAGAAGTAACAAAAAACAAACAAACAAAATACCCTCTCTCCAAACGATGAGCACATCCTTATATATATATTCACAGCATGAACTGGGATCAAAAGGCAGATGGGAATGTCTGAGCCACTTACATTCCAACAGAACGATTTATTCATTCAACATTCACTAAGTGCCTTCTATGGACAAAACCAAGCCAGACACTAAAAATCCAGACATGGTTATCACTGGATTTCTAGCCCTATAAAACTGAGCATTATGACCCTAGAAATGATGTGTCAACTAGACTCAAAAAAAGTGGGGGGGGTCGGGGGAACCCTAGAACATGGTAATCAAACTGGGAGGTCCTGTCTGGGCCAATAACCTCATTACATCTTTACTTCATCAGAATCTAAAATCATCACAATACACATGTATTTATAGCCACTCCTTCCCCTTCATATTTCCCTAAACCTACACACACACTCTCTCATTAGTCTCATCCAAGAGGGGAAAGTCCTTATGCAGGTACTTTAGGGTTCATGGTAAAAAAAAAAAAAAAAAAAAAAAAAATTAAAACCAATCTCAGGAAAATCTGTCCAAAGGAAAAAAAATTTCATTCTGCAATACTTTTTTTTGTCATACTTTACAGAATATAGAGGAAACATGGACTGCTTGCATGCTATTTTGATATACAAAGAAAAATAATCAAAACGAAAATATACTGAATGTATAATGAAACAAAGACAAACATGCTCTTATTATATCCTCTCTTCATCTGTCCTCAGCCTGCTGTTCTACAGATGCCATAGCTGGGAAGCAGAGTCTCAGAGTTTTCAATGTATCTGTAACATGGGTAAGACGTTAAACTATTCTTGGAAAGGTTATGAAAATGATCACATATCCAACTATAGTAGTTCTACCTTATCCACATAGGGTACATTCCAAGACCCCCAGTGGATGTCTGTAACTGTGGATAACACAGAAACCTACAAATACTATGCTTTTTCCTATACATATACACCTATGATAAAGTTTACCTTATAAATTGGCAAGGTAAGAGATTAAAAAGAATAATAAGATAGAATAATTTTAACAATATACTTGATAGAAGTTATGTGAATGTGGTCTCTTTCTCAAAGTATCTCATTGTACTGTATTCACCCTCCCTGTGGAGATGTGAAATGATAAAATGAATACGTGACAAGATAAAGTGAGGTGAATGGCTGAAGCATTGTGATGTAGTACTAGGCTACTACTGACATTCTGATGATACATCAGGAGGATCATCTGCTTCAGGATCACAAGTAACCATGGGTAACTGAACGGCAGATAAATGGGGGCTACTGTACTCAGTGAAACAGTACCAGCAGAACTTTATCAATTTTCTATCAAACAAAAGACCAGCTAAGTAATCATACCTCAAACCAGATAGGTAGGTAATCATGAATGAGCATCTCACAAAACATACCATCTCTAATCAAACACCTAAGTTATTTATTTTTTTTAAAGATTTTATTTATTTGAGAGTGAGAGAGAGAGAGAGCATGAGCAGAGGGGAGGGGCAGAGAGAGAGAAGTAGACTACCAGCAGAGCAGAGCCCAACGCAGGGCTCAAACCCAGGACCCTAGGATCATTGAGCCACCCAGGCACCCCAAACACCTATGTTATTTAAATTATCTCCCCAAATTACTATTAACAAAATGCTCTTCAAGGCTAGGAAATCAGGGGCACCCGGGTGGCTCAGTCAGTTAAGCCTCTGCCTTCGGCTCAGATCATGATCCTAGGGTCCTGGGATCAAGCCCCTATAGGGCTCCCTGGGCTCCCTGCTCAGCGGAGAGTCTGCTTCTCCCTCTCCCTGTGTCCTCCCCTCCCCAGTACTCTCTCTTGCTCAAATAAACAAATAAAATCTTTAGGGGAAAAAAAAAGACAGGAAATCAGCAAATAATTAGTGAAATGACATACCACATCTAAAGGGGCATAGTCAATATCCTCCAGAAGGATCCAGTGTCCCTCTGTGGCTGCCTGTGTGAGAGTACCAGGTTGCCACACAAACTCTCCTGGGACATCTGTGCAGCGATACATTCCCAACAGCATCTGCAGGAACAGGATAAAGTAATTACTGAAACCACACATCTAAGATGCCAATGCCACAGCCTTTGATTAATTTTGTTAAACTTCTATATGGATATAAGCAGGCACCTGATGTTTTTACACCATGGTCCCATCAGTTATGAAAAAGACCAATAACTACTCTCATTTTCCCTTAGCAAAAAGAATACTCTAACGCAAACATTTATAAGCATGCAAACCCACCAAAATTTGCTGTTTCTTAATTACCTTACTGTCAGTCTGATCTCCAAGCTGGACTTTAAGAAGTTGAGGGGGTTTCCGTCTACCTGTCATTGCACCTAAGTGTTCAACTAAGGAAGTTTTGCCACATCCTATTGGTCCTTCCAACAACACAGCATTCTGAGAAGCCACTGCCATAGCCAGCATCTGAAGATTTTTGCAGATTGAATCAACCAGCACGTAAGACCTAAAGGCCAGCTCCTGTTCACGAGAAGAACTCCTATTACTAGCCTAAGGAGGCAAGTGAAAAATAAAAGGCATGTCAACAGTCTTTCCTCCAAAGGGCACAGGTAAATTCCTACAACGTTTCCACTGACCTTTACATAAACCTCTAAATAAATTAGTAGTACCAGAACTACAGTAAGAACAGGTATGTTATCCAAAATAAGGATCTTTTTCCTTTTGACAGAATTTGCTAACAAATGGATGGAGAGTCTCCCAAAGTTTGAGAAGCCAAAAAAGTTGACACACAAAGGATGGGGGCAAACCTCATCTCACAACTGAATTTTTATTTGTTTTTCTTCCTCTCACAACATTCTAGGATTTCATATCTAAGATCAAGAATGCACATGATATATTTATCAGTCAGGGAAATATGGACACTAAAAGGATACTTTGTATTATAAAAATGTTATATATTTTTCAAGTTTAATAAAGAATAATGGCTTTTTTAGGTTATTTTCCTTTATACACATAGACTGAAATATTTAGGCATGAAATGATGTGGTATCTGGGAGTTGCTTCAAATAACATGGTTTGGAGAGAATGTGCAGAACTATAAATGAAACGTAACTGATCATGAATTTATAATTACTGAAACCAAGTGATGGGTACATGGGGATTCATTATACTACTATTTCTACTTTGGAATATATTTGACATTTTCCATAACAAAAAGTGAAAAATAATAATAATAGTGCTACCAGTATGTTTAATGGGTATAGAGTTTCAACTCTGCAAGATGAAAAAGTTCTGGAGTTTTTTATAAAACAATGTGAATATATTTAACACCACTGAAGTGTAAAATTAACTGTTTAAGATGACTGGGGTGCCTGACTGGCTCAGTTAGTACAGCATGTGACTCTTGATCTCAGGGTTGTGAGTTTGAGCCCCACATTGGGAGTAGAGTTTACTTAAAAAAAAAAAAGGTTTAAATTTTCAGGGTGCCTGGTGGCTCAGTCAGTTAAGTGTCTGCCTTTGGCTTAGGTCATGATCCCAGAGTTCTGGGATCAAGTCCTGCATCGGGGGGGGGGGGGGGGTCCCTGCTCAGCAGGGAGTCTGCTTCTCCCTTTCTCTCTGCCCTTTCCCCTGCTCATGCCCTCTCTTTCTCTCAAATAAATGAATAAAATCTTTAAAAAGTTGTTTTTCAAATAATAATGTACCCAATATAACATAGGGAAAAAGATCTTTTAGAAAAGTGGAATTTTAAGAACTTTTAAGGAATAATAACTTCTCAAACATGGCTAGTCCCCTATAGATATGTAAGGACAAAAAGAGTCAGGGCTGGAAGTTTTTTTTTTTTTTTTTGGTAAGATTTTATTTACTTATTTGAGAGAGAGCACAAGCAGGGGGAAAAACAAAGGAACAGACTCCCTGCTGAGCACAGAGCCAGACACAGTGCTGAATCTGAGAACCCTGAAATCCTGACCTGAGCCAAAGTCAAATGCTTAACCACTTAACTGACTGAGCCACCCAGGTGCCCCAGGGCTAGAAGCTCGAACTCTCTGCAGGGCTATTACTCTCACCAATTTAGCAGGCCATAGCACCATTCCATACTTCTGCCCCAGTGCCTTGTCACTGCTACTCAACATCACGCCCACCCCAGCTAGAATCCTTCCCTATGTTAAAATTCTAATGCCCCTAACCTAAGCTATGTTAGGAGAGTGGTTGGGGTTGGGAGGATCTTAGTGACTAGAGGGAAACACAAGGGCCTCTAGAAGTGCTGGTGTCCTAGGACTGGTTACATAGATATTTTCAGTTTATGAATAATCACTGAGTTGTGCATTTAAGATGTGCATTTTTAATGCATATTATGCCTTTTTTAATTTTAATTTTTATTATTTTTTAAGGTTATTTATTTGAAGTAATCTCTACACCCAACGTGCGGCTCAAACTCACAACTCCCAAGATCAAGAGCCACATGCTCTTCTGACTGAACCAGCCAGGTGCCCCTTATTATGCTTTTTTTTAAAATTGTACTGCCCAATGGATAAACCAATGTTTCAAGGAAGGACCCAGGACAATCTCCCAAAAAGAAAACTGGGTGAATGTGACCATTACATAAAGTGACAACTGACTAAAGACTGCTGGGGAAAAACAGCCTGGCTCCCAACAGTTTCAGGTTACAGAGCTAGATTATAATCTATAAACCTTTCATAAGTGTGGGTCTGGAGCCATTTTCTTGGAAAGAAGCTCATTTCATATGGCAGAGGGAAGTTCACTACAGTTACTAGCCTCCCATACAATGAGCAAAAAGAATGTTATGACAGAAAGAAGTTGCTGGGAGTCATACTTGGGCCTAGTCCTGTCTCTGCCAAAGGGCAGCCCAAGGGTCGCCAGGCTAGTCATTCTGCCTTTGTTTCACATAAATATGGTATCACAACACGTGCTACATAACGTCACAAAGAGAATATATGGAAGAGCTTTGCTGAAGTTAAAAGCCTCATATGGGCATCATTAGGTTTCTAATTTAACATCAAAGAGAGACAAAGGAAATATCAGAGAAGAAGGCCCTGGGTAAATTTTTCTTAATCTCTTCTGAATACTTCTGTAAATGGAACAGCAATTTGGCAAACTCAGTTTGACTCACACCTATCACACAGAGCCCAGTCAAGGAAAAAAAGCACACTCAGTGTTTAAGAAGGGGAAGAGGACACACACCCTACTAATGCCCACATACCTGCTCTCCAGGGACTGCTGGCTGCCCAGGCAGCACCACACCACAGATGGCAGTCACTCTGGAAGAGAGGTCAGCTGAAACAAGATGTCCCTGTAAGTACTGCAGCTCCTTCTCCTTATGCCAAAGGGAGGTTTCTGGATTAGCCAAAACCAAAGCCTTCTCCAAGTCCTGCAACTGGGCCTCTTCTAGTAACCTGAGGAAAATGAGGATCTCATCAATTACTTTAACGCACAGCAAAGCCACATCAAGATCTCCAGGAATCCTCTTACCTCAACCTGAAATGGATCAGCTCCTCACTATTAAAAATCTTCTTAAGGAATGATAACTTATGTTCCTCATTCATACAGGTGACCAAAGCAAGACAATTGGCTGTGTACCTGGAGAAAATCAAAGTATATAAACTCAGGATAAGCAGCTGATTCTCAAGAATAAAGAAAATTTGCTAGCCAACTAAACACTAAAAAAGGAAATCTTAGGGGTGCCTGGTTGGCTCAGCTGGTAGAGCATGCAACTCTTGATCTCAGGGTGGGGAGTTCGAGCTCGACGCTGGAAGTAAAGATTACTAAAATAAACAAACAAACTTTAAAAAAAGAAAAAGAAAAGGAAATCTTATGGAATTAATATAATACATTTAAGAGTAGAAAACACAAATCAGGCATGATGAATTCACTTGACAGAACCTGAAAAAGGTGGAACTCCACTAGTATCACCTCATTTTCCACTAAAGAGACACATGATTAAGGAAAGGAAATAAGAACCCAAAAGGTACCAGAACAAAAATAACACATTTTACATAGCTTCCTTTCCCTCCTCATGCACAGAACTCTACACTCCCTCTATCATCCCCACACTTGAAACACAGGAAAAGTCCAACAGCTACACACCAGCGGACCAAGGTGTCATGGCTTCTGAGGAGAGGGACACACACACTCCAGTCCCAGAGCTCCCGGAACACAGACTGCTCTTGCTGCAGAAACTTGTAAGCTGCTTCCATTAGGTCCCGGAGCTTCATCCGCCTGCGCCCATAGCGGACTGGATTAGCATCTGAACTCTCTAGGAAGAGTCTTTGAAAGACTGGAGAAGTGTCCTTGAAATACCTCAGGGCAAACCTTCAGAAAGAGAGAGATTATTTTCATTTGTTGGCGAGGACATCAAAGTATACATCTCCACTTTGAGACAGGACAGCAGAATATAACAGGAATTTCCAAGGGTCTGAAAGCAAAGAGACAAATACTGAAGCTACTTAGTCCTAAGATGGTATGCTGTTTAAGTTCAGGAACCAGGACCATGGCATGAGATATCTGACAGAATACAAAAACCAGAAGTACTCATCCCAAGTGTTTTCTACTGAAAACCCACTCATCTTCAACAAACATTTATTGAACTTCTCACTAGGAGCCAGACTCTGTGTTAAGTACCAGGGATATAAAACCAAGGAGATACTATCCTGGACTCCCCCAGTAACAAGGAAGATAGTCACTTACAGGAACAACAAGAGGCACAAGAAAAAAGATTCAACTAAAACTGGGGGAGTCCAAAAGAGACACTTTGGTTGCATCTGAAGAGATGAACAGATTTTCATGAAGCACAGAAGGAAGGCAAGTAAGATTGCAAAGAAGGACAAAAAGCTTCAGACAGAGGGCCACTGGGTGGCTCAGTCAGTTAACTGTCCAACTCTTGGTTCAGGCTCAGGTCATGATCTCAGGGACGTGAGACTGAGCCCTGCGCCAGGCTCCATGCTCAGCACAGAGTCTGCTTGGGAATCTTTCCTGCCATTCCCTTCACTCACTCTCTCTCTCTCACACACACACACACACACACACTCTCTCTAATAAATAAATAAAATCTTAAAAAAAAGAAAGAAAGAAAGCTTCACACTGTTCTTTACATATTCTGGATATTGATCCCCTATCAGACATATGATTTGCAAATATTTTCTCCCAATCTGTAGGTTGTCTCTACATCCTTGTTTCCTTTGCTGTGCAACAGCTTTTTAGTTTGATGTCCCATTTGTCAATTTTTGCTTTTGTTGTTTGTGCTTTGGTGTCATCCAAAAAATCACTGACAAATCTAGTATATGAAGCAATCTCTCCCATCAGCCTGTTCCTGAACTGCATTCTTTTATAATAACTTGGTAAACTAGTGGCCAGTGACAGAATCCCCCAAGAGCCCATTGGGAATGCGACAGAGCAGCTGCAGGAGCCATTTGAGTCTGTTTTTCAGAGCACCTGTACTGAAGCACCAAGGAGGTATACCCCAGACTCCTGGCTCAACAAATCCCCAAATATAAAACTGTAATTGGGGAATAATGTAAATTCAGGAGAAGGGTGGGAAGGCTTGGACTTCTACAAGCAAGCCAGGCAAACAGGAAGAGAGGTTTGGTAAATTAACACTTGTGGTATTCTGAATGAGAGTGGACAAATGAGACTTAGAAGATTCAGCTGTTGCTCAGAGGAGACCTGGCAGAGTAAGAAAAAGAAAAGAGATTTGGGAGGAAATACACCAAACTACTAACAACAGTTATCCCTAAAATGTAGAATTTCAGGGTAAAGAAGACTTTTGCTTTTTGCAATTCTGTATTATAATTTAAATTTATTACTTTTATAATTAAGGGGAAAAAAACCAGGACTTTTTTTCTTCACAAGGATGCTGTCAGAATAAGTACAATAACTCTTTGGGGGAAGAGAGGCTGGTATTCCACTAGCTCAGAGGCAGCTGACGTTGGCAGCACATGTGGGACTAGGTGGGCAGTAACAAGCATGCAGGCAGAGAAGCAGTAACCAAATGGTCAACCTGACCCAGGAGGTCTTTGAGGAAGATAGGGGGAAATGAGCAGAGTGCACTGGCAATGACCCTACGTTTGTGCAGCAATGGGAGGAAGAGAATTGTGGTCCGCTCTAATTATACAAAAGGGAGACTGGTCAATATTCTCTCCCAAACTTACTCGACTACATCACCCTTTTCTCTAAAGACCCATCATTTTCAAGGAGTGCTCTAAAATTCTGATCTCAGCAATGATGGATGGACCAATAAAGCATCTTTAGCCAGAGAATAACATTAGTTTTTTTCCCTAAAGAATATTCAAAGACTGAGGAGAAGGGTCTCTTTCCTGGAGGAAGATGAAGAGTCATAAAGTCCAAAATGCAACAAGGAATACCATCCAGTTAAACATCTAACCTTGGATGAGCCACTCACTTGGGCAACTCATCACAGTCTTCCCAGCATCTAGAAATAAGACCTGTGGTCCAGTTCCGGCTCTGACACTTAGAACAATTTAGGTAACCTCTCTAAAGATTTAAAATAAGATTTTACAATGATGTTGCTGAAGATGTTACAATATAAAGATTAAAGGGTGCCTGACTGGCTCAGTCGGAAGAGCATATGACTCTTGATTTCAGGGTTGTGAGTTCAAGCCCCACACTGAGTGCAGAAAGTAAATAAATAAACTTAAGGGAAAAAAAGAGGAAGTGGTCCACCACTAAATGCAAAAAAGATTAAAAACATATACCTACATACTTAAACACTATAAAATCCTGTATAAGTATATATTATTACTAAAACAACACCATTGTTTTAAAATCCACATTCCTAATCACCACTACAGATCCACAAATTTCATGCCCAAGGATGTTCAATGTCATATTATATGTCAAAAATTCGAAAATAACCTGGGGCACCTGGCTAGAGTGTACAACTCTTGATCTCACAGTTGTGAGTACAAACCGCATGTTGGGTGTTGAGATTACTTAAAAAAAATAAAATCAAGGAAAAAAAAAGAACTTGGAAACCTAACTAATATGTTAGAATAGAGAACACATCAACAGACTGGGATTGCTTTCCCGGAGTCCTTACAAAGAATCTGTTAGAGTAAAACATATGTTGGAGGATTCTAGATGCAAAAACAGTATGAACAAACAGGAACAAAATGGTAATTATGTGAGGTGAAAGATGTCTTAACTAACCTTATTATGGTAAATATTTTACAATATATACATGTATCAAATCACTATGTAATATACCTTCAACTTATACAATGTTATATGTCAAGAAAAATATATTTCAATTGTTATCTCAATAAAACTGGGGGGGGCACCCAGTAATGAACAAATAGCATAAGGGAAAAAAAAGAAAAAAAAGAAATGCTTAAGACCACTGAGGTACCACACGGAAGCCTCAAACAACACCTTGAGCTCAGAAAGAGGTATGTACCCATAAATGAATGGCAAGCATTAGGACCCTAGGGAGACTGACTGAGTACCTTCTCTTCAGTCTCTTTTTTTTTTTCCTAGATTTTCACTGCTATCCTATTTCTTTTCTCTTCATTCTTCCTCTCCTTGCTCTTCCTCCACAATCTGCCACAGTACAAAATTTTCTGATTTCCAAGAGGGAAACATTCATTCCTTTTTAGTGATTTTCTTCCTCCCCTTAAGTATTTGGCTCACACACCTCCATCATATTCAATTGTTTGCAAAACACAATAACCCATTATATTTGTCTTTTTTACCCACATGATGTGGTCCTGAGCTTAAAAGAAGGGTCTCCTATGACTATATCCTATATTCTAATATAGGATATATAAAAGATTCAACTAAAATTGGGGGATCCTATCTAAATATATTTGGTGTATTCCTAATACATTAGGTATATTTCCTCTACAGAGAAAATTTGGGGCACATGTTGAATTAATCAGCTATAATTCTTAAAACTAAAAATCAAAATCTCATTCTACATGATTGTCTATAGTTTATTGTACAACATGCATTGATTCGTTTACACACAGCTCTTTTTTTTGCTTGTTTTTTAAATTACTCTATCACAGGCACTTTTGTAAACTGCATCATATAATTTTCGGAATGAAATGGGAGTGTAAATAAAATATACAGCCTTGGCAAAATGAAAAGAAGAAAAAATAGGGGTGTGCTCACACACGCATTCAATAAGAACATAAAACTTGAAGCGGATGGGAAATCAGACATAACTAATCCATCATTTTAATGATTCTCAAACACAATCCAGAAGCACTCTACCACAAAGGCTTAGGAGAAATGGGGGTTCAAGTTATCCATACGTCAATCTCAAATAGTAAGTACAGGATAGTCAGCACACCTTATGAAATGGTACCACAGACAAGTACATCTAAATGATTACAGCACTAAGTAGGCCACAATCTCAACCCCAATCAACCCACAGCATATGTTCCTAATTACCAAGTTTAACATTGATATTTGCTGTGTATTTTCTAGTCCCATTAACCTGGGCTCATTTTTTCCCTCCCCTTTTAGAAAAGCTCATACAAATTATGGCTTTCTCCCAAGCCTTCATTTCTTATTCCCTTCATTCAAGAACCAGATTAGAGATCATAGTTCCAAGAAAGCCAAAGTGTACTTATTATGTTGATGAAAACTAATAAATAAAAGATGGATATAACAGATATTCTTAGGGGCACCTGGATGGCTCACAGTCATGACAGCGAGTCCCGCATCAGGCTGCCCGTTCAGTGGAGAATTCGCTTCAGATTCTTTTTCCCTCTCCTTCTTCCCCCTTTGCCCCTCCCCAGTTGCACAGGCTCGTGCGCAAGCACTTTCTCTCTCAAACAAAATCTTAAAAAAAAAAGAGAGATACTCTTATCAGTGCACAGATATTATTCAACTTTAGAATAAAAGTTCTTTTTTTTTTAATTTTATTTATTTATTAGAGAGAGAGCGAGAGAGGGAACACAAGCAGGGGGAGTGGGAGAGACAGAAACAGGCCTCCCACAGAGCAGGGAGCCCGATGCGGGGCTCGATCCCAGGACCCTGGGATCACGACCTGAACTGAAGACAGACACTTAATGACTGAGCCACCCAGGCGCCCCTAGAATGAAAGTTCTTACTGAGTCCCGCATAGGGCTCCTTGCTCAGAGGGGAGCCTGGCCTGCAGCTCCTCCTGCTTGTGCACACTCTTTCTTTCTCTGACAAATAAATAAATAAAATCTTTAAAAATAAATAAATAATAAATAAATAAATACACTTAAATCGCCTTATATGTCTCACCAGATGATACAATCCTTGAAGGCAGGGAACATGTCTTAGCCATTTTTCCAGGCCTGTCTTGATGGCCAAGACTTAAAAGAACATAGTAAATGGTCATTAAACTGAGCTGGATAAAGGGATTCTGTTGTGATCATTTTTATAAAACAGTACTACTTATCTTTCTTCTTTCTTGTATTTCCCTTCTTACCTTCTTCTCAACTCAGACTCCTCCTTTACTTCCCAGGAGACAGCTGGTTCTACAACCTCAAGGAGAAATACGAAGAAAAAACTGTTACTCACGGGAGGACATCAGGATGGTTACAGATGAGTTTGCTCATTGACACACAGAGCCGTTCGTGTAGATCGTGGTTGACTTGGCCTCCAGCTTTAATGGCCTCAGCATTCCTTTCCAGCAAATCCAGAAGAAGAGGGCGCAGCTGGCGACCAACCAGCATAGTACAGTCTTTATCCAGAAGTAATTGGGCTAAGGTATTCAGGATACACTGGCGATCTTGAGGTGTCCAAAACTGAGAAGGGCAAAACAATGTATCTATATAAATGCTACTCATTTGTACTGCTGCAGAAAAGCAAAAATCCTAGCTTGGAATCAAAACATCCAATTTCCAGACTTCATAAGTGAATTTATCTTATAAAACACAATGGGGGTTTTTGCAATAGAAGATCACAGTGAACTTAAAGTAAAAGGCTGTAACAAAGAGTCCACTGGGGTTTGAGTGATAGGACTGATACCTGAATTCCATGCAAAATGCTACACAGCTTTCCTGAAAAATAATCTGTTTCATGGTTTCAATACTTCCCAGAGAATCCAGTGTTTCCCCCAGCTCCTTTGCTCTTGAAGGAAAACAGAAATTGCATGGGAAAAAAAACAAAACAAAACCCCTACAGTTAGTATGCAAAACTGCCAACTCTCTTGAAGAAAGGATAGAGATAAATCAATTCCAGAAAATGAATGAGGATATCCCTATGAAGGCTTCAACCTCTAATAAATAAACAAAACAGAATCCAAAGGAGACGGCCACACTTTGATATGCAAGATGAAATAGACCACAAAATTCTAGTGCCTGGGCTCAGAATGTCCGTAAGAGCAACAAGGAAAACTGAAAAAGCGTGTAAAAGGTCTCATATTGCTAGTGTGCATGCAGATCTATACAACCTTGCTACTGACAATGGGACCTCAGGTTTAAACTGATTAAGGGTCATACCCTCTGACCCAGCAAATCCAATGCTATGAATTTATCCTATGGAGTTTCACACTAAAGTTATCCATAAGAGTGCAGCTTGAACACAACCTAAATACCATATGCAAAAATTTAACAATTTTTTCCAAAATTATCTCTCAGAAAAGGTCACCTTACACCTGACCTCTTATGAAATCTTCCAAAATATAAGGGCATTCACTCATAAAACAACTAATTCTGAATAAAGCACTGATGGGGGAAAGATGTTACATTGGAACAATTTCTATCAATATTAGTCCTACAAGGAAATTTAACAGATTTGGTCATGATTCACAGAGGCATGATATGACATTTTCAACTGCCGAATGTCCCTATAAACAAGCCCACTAAAGATATCATTTAAAAAGTATACAGTAGGGGTGCCTGGGTGGCTCAGGGTCCCAGAATCAAGCCCTGCATCAGGCTCCACGCCTAGCATGGAGTCTGCTTGAGGTTCTCTCTCTCTCTCTCTCCCTACACCCTTTCCCCTGCTCACTCTCTCAAATAAATAAATACAATCTTAAAAAAAAAAAAAAGGTAATCTGGAAAACGATGTTAGAATAAATAGATATTTAGCCTTTTTTTTTAAAGTAAACTCTATGCCCAACGTGCGGCTCCAACTCCTGACCCCAAGATCAAGAGTCGCATGCTCAAGGGCGCCTGGGTGGCTCAGTTGGTTAAGCGACTGCCTTCGGCTTGGGTCATGATCCTGGAGTCCCAGGATCGAGTCCCGCATCAGGCTCCCTGCTCGGCGAGGAACCTGCTTCTCCCTCTGGCCCTCCTCTCTCTCTCTCTCTCTCTCAAAATAAATAAATAAATCTTTAAAAAAAAAAAAAAAAAAAGAGTCGCATGCTCTACTGACTGAGCCAGCCAGGTGCCCTCAGTTATTTAGCTTTCTAAAAACCAACTTAAATACATACATACATACATAAATCTTCACTGACATATACTTTACATACAATAAAATGCACCCATTTATAGTTTGATGAGTGTTTTTTTTAATATTTTATTTATTTGACAGAGAGAGACACAGCAAGAGAGGGAACACAAGCAGGGGGAGTGGGGGAGGGAGAAGCAGGCTTCCTGCTGAGCAGGGAGCCCGATGCAGGGCTAGATCCCAGGACCCCGGGGACCATGGCCTGAACTGAAGGCAAACGCTTAATGACTGAGCCACTCAGGCACCCCAATTTGATGAGTTTTGACATATGTACACACCCATGTAACCACCACCCAATTAAAGTATCAAACCCAAAGTTCCCTTATGTTCCTTGGCAATCAATCCCCTTGACTGGCAACTAATAATGATTTTATGACCATAGATTAAACTAGTCTACAACTTTATATAAATTTAGTCATATAGTACATGCTCTTTTCTGTCCAATTTACTTTGCTCAGCATAATGCTTTTGACAATCATCTGTGTAATTAAATGCTTCAATAACTTACTCCATTTTATTACTGACTAGTTTTTCACTATGAACAAACCACAACTTTATTACCCATTTGCATGTTGATAGATATCCTCATTGCTTCACTGTTTCTAGCTATCATCAAAGATGATATCATCAAAAATGTTGAGAATTTTTTCAAGTGTTTAATAGCCACTTATTTATCATCTGTTCAATCTTTTCTCCATTTTTGTAAATGTTCTGTATCAGCTTGAGGAAATTTTGTTCTATTCCTAACTTGTGTTCTATTCCTAGCTTGTTTTTCTTGAGTGGGTTTTGGTAGTTTGTATTCTTCAAACACTCTTTGATCTAAACTGCTTAATTTATTAGCATAAAATTGTTCATATTAATCACCTATCTTTTTACTCTTTTTAGAATCTGTTAACAGTGGCATTTTCATTCCTAGTAGTTTGGGTCTTTCCCATTTATTCTTGATCAATCTTTGCAAAGACTCACTTTCTGGCTTTACTGGATTGCTCTATTGTTTGTCCGTTTTCTATTTCACTAATTTCTACTCTTACCTTTATTATTGTCTTTCTTCTACTTATTTTGGGTTTAATTTGCTCTTCCTTTTCTAATTCTCTAAGGTGAAAGCTTAAAAAATATCACTGATTTCAAATGTTTCTTTCCTAATATAAGAATTTAATGTTATAGGGCGCCTGGCTGGCTCAGTCAATACAGCATGTATGTGACTCTGGATTTTGAAGTCATGAGTTCAAGCCCTGTGTTGGGCTCCACACTGGGCATGAGGTCTAATTAAAAAAAAAAAAGAATTCAATGTTTTGAAAATATGAATTTCCCTCTAAATACTGCTCTAGCTGCATTCCACAATTTGTTTAAATTATCATTCGGTTCAAAATACTTTCATGGGGACGCCTGGGTAGCTCGGTCATTTAAGCATCTGCCTTCGGCTCAGGTCATGATCTCAGGGTTCTGGAAATGAGTCCATGTTCGTCGGGCTCCCTGCTCAGTGGGGGAGTCTGCTTCTCCCTCTTCCTCTGCCCCTTCCCACAGCTCGTGCTCTCTCTCTCGAATAAAATCTTTTTTTTTTAAAGATTTTATTTATTTGACACAGAGAGAGCGAGCGAGCAAGAGAGAGTGAGAGAGAGCACAAGCACAAGCAGGGGGAACAGCAGGCAGGGAGAAGCAGACTCCCCGCTGAGCAAGGAGCTGGTGGTGGGGCTCAATCCCAGGACCCTGGGATCACGACCGGAGCCGGAGGCAGTCGCTTAAATCAACTGAGCCACCCAGGCGCCCCTCAAAAAAAATCTTAAAAAAAAAAAAAAATCTCTGATTCTTCCAGTGATTTTCCTTTAACCATCTTTTTATTTTCTCTAATTTTGTTTTTTAATTTCTAACATTTAGGGATTTTGCCAGTATCTTTTTGGGGCTTTTTTTCCCCTAATTCCAGTGGGGTCACTGAATATCCCAAGTATGGTTTTAATTCTCTTAAATTTATTGAGACTTTTTTAATGGCTCAGAATATGCTCTATCTTGGTAAATGTTCCAGATGAGCAGAACATGTATTCTATTGTTATTAGGCACAGCACTCATAAATGTCAAATAGGTCAGGGTTGTTGATAGTGGGTCTTCCACATGCTTAGTGATTTTCTGTATTTGTTCTATCAATTTTTCAGGATAGAATGTCAAAGTCTCCAACTGTAATTGTGAATTTGCCTGTTTTTCCTCTTCTGTCACTTTTTTTTTTTAAGATTTTATTTCTTTATTTGACAGAGACAGTGAGAGAGGGAACACAAGCAGGGGGAGTGGGAGAGGGAGAAGCAGGCTTCCCACAGAGCAGAGAGCCCTATGTGGGGATTGATCCCAGGGCCCTGGGATCATGACCTGAGCCGAAGGCAGACACTTAACGACTGAGTCACCCCTTCTGTCACTGTTTGATTCACATATTTTGATCTTCTGTTATCAGGTGTACATATATTTGAGGTTTCTTTCTTAATTTTGCGCTACTGATATTTGGAGCTGGATGATACCTTGTGAGGCTATCCCATACATTGTAACATATTTAGCAACATCGCTGGCCTCTAAACACTATATGCTAGAAGCAACCCCACCACGACCAGTTGGGACAACCAAAAATGTCTCCAGATTTGCCCTTGGCGCAAAATTACCCCAGTTGAGAACCAGTAGGCTGGATTAAAAAATACTTGAAACAAAAAATGGAAATAAGGTTGACAGGAAAAAGAAAAAAAAAAACAAAAAGTTCCTTTTAATAAACTTTTATTTTTGGGGCACCTGGCTGGCTCATTCAGAAGAACATGAGACTCTTGATCATGAGTTCAAGCCCCATGTTGGGTGTAGAGATTAAATAAATAAACCTTTTTTTTTTTAAAGAAACTTTTAAAAATTTCAAAAACTAAAAAACACCTCATATACCATATACCATTTTAGAAAACTTGGATTATTATCTTGGAGACAATGGGGAGCTTTTATACAGGATGGGGACAGAGTCAGATGACTTATTAATGATAATTATATTAAATAACCAGAAGAGGGAACCTAGAGAGAAAAAAAGTAAGTTAGTGGTTGCCTGGGGGGATTTGGGAGAGCACAGCGATGCAGTGGCAGGGGCAGGGGTAGCTAAAAGGTATGGGGGTTCTTTTTGAAATAATGAAAATGTCAGGTTGCCTCACTGGCCCAGTCGAAAAGAGCATGCAACTCTTGATCTCAGGGTCATGAGTTTGAGCCCCACATTGGATGTAGAAATTACTTACATAAATTTTTTAAAAATTAAAAAAAAAGAAAAATGTCTAAATATCACAGTCTAAAATAAACTGTGATAACAGTTGCGCATATCTGTGAACATAGCAAAACCACTGAACTGTACACTTAAATAAATGGATGAAGTATAAGGTATGTGAATTGTATCTCAATAAAGTGGTTTTTAAAAATTATTATTATTATTAAAGCTCACATGTACTGATTATTTACTTTATGCCAGGCACTTTAGTAAGCTCCTCACATGCATTATCTAGATCTTACAACAATCTTATTTATAGCAATAATAATTAACCACTTTTATAAACAGTGCTTACTATAGTTTAGGCATCTAATTCTCCCAGTAACCCATAAAGTGGTAATATTATCCCCATTTTACAGATGAGGAAACTGAAAAATAAAAAAGGGGTTAAGGTCACAAACCTAGCAGCAGAACCAGAGTCCTTGCAACTATTTAGCAGCTGCCATATGTAATGTATCAAGAAACTGAGACTCAAGAGAGTTAAGTAACTTGTTCAAGGCCCCAAAAGGAATTAAGAGACTAGATTTGCTCTTCAGCCATACTTGAGTTCCAGTACCTTAAGCACTCTGCTCTTCCTGAGCGCAGTGATCAAGGAGGTAAGGGATGTGTGATACTGTCATTTATAAAACATTTTTTTAAAGATTTATTTATTTGAGAGAAAGAAAGCTTCGTGCACATGGCGGGGAGGGGCAGAGGGGCAGAATCCTCAAGCAGACTCTCTGGTGAGCAGAGCAGGACCAGGGCTTGATCTCACCACCCATGAGATCTCAACCTGAGCCAAAACCAAGTGTGGGACGCTTAACAGACTGAGCCACCCAGACTCCCCATGACTTATAATAGTACATTTTCCTAAAAACCCTTGGAATTTCCTGTGAGGAGAGTGATAAAGGTGTCATTTGTTATGTTGTTATGTTAAGGAGGTGAATTTTAAGAGGTTTTTTTTTTTTTTTTTTGGTTTTAAAAGTAAGTTCTGGGCCCAACATGGTGCTTGAACTCACTACCCAAGATCGAGAGTTGGCATGCTCTATCAACTGAGCCAGCCAGGTGCCCCAAGGTAGTATATTTTGAAAGACCCAAGGATGGGGACTGGTTGTCAAGAGAAACAACCAAATGATTACAGTGTTGGAACTTTCAGTCCTACCCCCACCTCCACCTCACAGGCCAGGCGTTGGACACTGAGTTCCAACACTAATGGCTAAAGAGTTCATCAATCATACCTATGTAATGAAGTCTCTATAAAAACCCAAAAGGACTCGATCAGGAGAGCTTCCAAGTTGGTGAAGACATGGATATGTGGAGAAAGTGTTACCTCTGGGGCGCCTGGGTGGCTCAGTCGTTAAGCATCTGCCTTCGGCTCCGGTCATGATCCTAGGGTCCTGGGATCGAGCCCCACATCAGGCTCCCTGCTCGGTGGGAAGCCTACTACTTCCTCTCTCACTCCCCCTGCTTGTGTTCCTGCTCTCACTATCTCTCTCTGCCAAATAAATAAATAAAATCTTTAAAAAAAAAAAAGTGTCACCTCTGGAGAGGGCATGGAAGCTCTGCACTCCTTCTCACATACCTTATCCTATGCATCTCTTCCATCTGGCAATTGCTGAATTATATTCTTTTATAATAAACCATTGATCTAGTAAGTAAAATGTTTCTCTGAGTTCTGTGAGCCACTCTAGCAATTTAGTCAAATCCAAGGAGGGGGCTGTAGGAACTTCCAATCCACAGCCAGTTGGTAAGAAGTGTAGGTGACAACCTAGACTTTTTTTAAATTTTTTATTGTTATGTTAATCACCATACATTACATCATTAGTTTTTGATGTAGTGTTCCATGATTCATTGTTTGTGTATAACACCCAGTGCTCCATGCAGCGCATGCCCTCTTTAATACCCAACACCAGGCTAACCCATCCTCCCACCCGACAACCTGGACTTTTAATTGGCATCTGAATTGGCGGTGGGGGAAGTTTTGTAGGACTGAACCCCTAACATGTGGGATCTGATGCTATCTCCAGGTAGACAGTGTCAGAACTGAGTTAAATTTTAAGACACCTAGCTTGTGTCTGAGAATTGCTTGGAGATGTTGGAAAACACACATACTGGAATGGAGTCAGAATTATAGGATGGTGGTGGTAGTAGGGATGAAAAGGAAGGAATAGATTCAATATTGAGTAAATAAAACATGGAAGACTTGGCCATATGTGAAGGAAAAGGAGTGAAAAGAATGCGGACACTCAGTTCTCTAAAGTGACTGGATAGAGAGAAGGTGGTGTCACCAGCTGAGATAAAGAACATAAAAAGAAACACAATCCTAAAAAAATTCTTACTTCAGATCTCAACTGCAATGAGAATCATGTTTTCAAAAGTCTTTGCTTTCTAATAAAACTTGTTTTGTTTCCAAAAACAGGAGAAAAAGAGAATGGCAACACAAACAACTCTTCTGAGTCAAAGTCTTGAAATGATTACTAAGAATGGTTCAAGGAACAAACCTGAAAGACATCTCAGATAGGACAGAATTTGACAATGTGAAGCAAAGAAAAGAGAGAAGCAAAGGTCTCCTAATCTCCTTAATTCAACTGAACTTTCGAGTAGCTTTCAAATCCAATACTATTTCTATACAATCTCAGAATCCAAATGAGTAGTTCTCACACTTTTGTGTGTCAGATTCTCTAAAACTTTATCTATTAAAGACTACAAACCATTTCCCCACCCCACTCCCAATACATAAACACCAATTTTACATCCAGTTACAGTGGTGTGGAAACATAAATCTCCTGTTGCTGGTCCATGATCGCCAGATTGAGAACTTGTGCTCTGAATTCTAAAGCCCACTTACAAAAACTACCTCCAGCAACAGTCCATAACCCAGAAGCCTGTCACCAGAAGCTCAGCTCATACAAATTGATTCTTTTTTCTTAGTCCAACCCATCAAAACTCAGTTTTCTTTCTACAGCTCACCATTTGTTTAGTGATTTCCTTCACTGGGTCTCAGAAGCCAGAAACCCCAAGATCTTTGACTCCTCCCTCCCCTTTAGATTTTCAGTTTGCTGTCACCAAACAGAAATGACTCTCATGTTAGTTCTCTGCTGCTCCAGACCGAAAATACTCTCGTTGCTTCCTAAGCAATGGGGTATTTCCACAACGCACTTATGACTGAATAAATAAGTTATAGATACCGGAGTTAGAAGAAGAAAACCCACATTTTCTACTCTCAAGAAGCTCAAAGATATTGGGGGAGAGGAAGCATAAAATAGGAAATTAAAATGCAACGTGAAAAAAATGCATGATAAAGGTCCTCAACTCAAACAGCAGGGAGTCGAGAGAAGGCTCTTAAAAGGTCAAAAACCCATTTCCTAGAAGACTCTAATTCACCTAATAATGCCTATGGTTAATGTTACACAGTTGGCACTAGCTGTCTTGCTTTGCCCTTCGGTTGTTGTGTTTATGAACTCTCTCCAAAAATAAATGCTAAATTCCCTGGGGGCAGAGACCGTAACGAATTTCTGTCTCCTCACAGAACCACACCGCGCCTAACGCAAAGCAAGAACGCAATCAATACGTGTCAGCCGGCCAAAACTATGGGATGGGGCAGAAAAGAAAAACAGTCACCCAGACGAACAGGGGTGGCTTAGACTTGGCACACTAGAGTAATACACATGTCAAAAGGGCAAAGATACAACCTCAATTACAGAAAAACAAACCACATTTCTTTTGGAAGGCCACGTCTGCCACAGAGTGCTGCAAGGGTGGTCGGCTGGTGGAGAGAACCGAAGGGTCTCTCAGATAAACACAAAAGGATTCTTCCAATTTCCTCAAACACGCGCGGACGTCTCCGCCCCTGGCCAGCCCTGGGGAGGGGTCCAGGGTGACAGAACACCGCTACTCTCTTCCCTTAAAGTAGCGCGTCTCGCTCAGGGCTGCAGGGCACGCGCGAGGGGAGCGGCTGGGGTCTGCCCGGCAATTTCCCTCTCCCTCCTTCTTTTACCTGTTTGGCCAAGAACCTGCCCAGTTCGCTGCGGCTCTTCTCGTTCTTGGCAGCGAGTAAGCGTAGCGGCGCGGCCGCCACCTCCAGGAAAAGGTGCTCCATGACGGCAGGCCCTCTGTCCCCGGCGGCCACCAGCGCTCCCTACTTAGCGCTCGGATCCCCCGAGCCGCTGAGGTCCCGCACCGGAGGTGCCAGCAACTACGCCCCCAGGGAAAGCACCCCGGCTGCCCCGCAGACACCGGGAGAACTGCAGCACACGTGGGGGAGCACGCGGCGCTCTCCGTCATCAGCCCGCGACCACGACGGCGACGGCAGGGCGGCCCCAGCCCCGCCCCCTCAGCAGCGGAAACAGCGGGAGTCACCACCGCGCCAGTTCCGGGAGTGCAACAGAAGCGGACTGCCGTTGTGATCCGGGTCTCTTGGGTACAGTCCTGGTAGGTTTCGGAGGCAAGGTGTGGCGGCACAGCGAGACAGTAGATTCCGCTAGGCCGGAGAAGCGAGGGAGCTCTCAGCCCACCATGCCTCCCTCCTATGGAAGTATGACAAGCACGCCCCTTGCGGTATTCGTAATATAAATATTGGAAATAAGTGCTCAGTTAGGGAATATTTAAAGTGTGGTATATAAGTTATAGAATATTAAGAAGCCGTTAAAAAGAGTGGACTAGAACTTCACATTTATGTGTAGTTCAAGAACAAGCCAAAATAATGACAGTCAGGCTAATGGTTGCTTTAGAGAGTATTGACAGCCAGGGGACCTGAGGGAACATCCTATGGTGATGGAAATTTTTCATTATCTTCCTCTCGATGGTGTTACGCTGGTAGAAAAATTTTTAAAAGCAAAAAACAACTGTACACAAGATTTGTGCACCTTGTGTAAATTATGCCTCTAAAAAGTGTTTTAAAAAGGGGTAGATCTCTAATAGCAAGTTATACTGATTCAGTCTTTTAAAATAAATGTATTTGAATTTGAATTTTTTCCCCTAGGGTTTGAATGTTTGATTTTGGGGAAATGCAAACTCAAGCGCAGAACTTTCAGAACTGGGGAACTATAAAAATGGGGCAAAAAGCATTTCCAAATAAATAATATTTTTTAAAATTTCCAAGAAAATTGAGAGGGTTCCCTGAGGACATAGTACAATGAATGAAAAATTACCCACATTTGAGGAATTACTCATTTTTTTCCTCTGGGTATCTCCCATGTATATGTGAAGCGTACACATTAATACACGTATGTATGTTTCTTTCTCGTTAATCAGTCTTTGACAGGGTCTTACCCGAGAACTTGGAAGGGTAAGGGAAAATTATTTTTCCTCCTCTACACACCCTTTCTCAGATAACCATAAGGCAACATTTTTGGGTGGTAGAAATGTTTCAAGACTATATTGTGGTGATGGTGGCACAACTCTATAAATTGAATAAAGTCATTGAATCTCACAATTACAGTGGTGTGCGAATTTTATGGTATGTAAGTTATACCTCAAAAAAGCTCTAAAAATAATAACAGTAATCGGCAAGGAATAGGGTATGTGTAAGTACAGATGAAGCAAGATTGGCAGTATATTAATCGTTGAAACTGGATGTCAGGTAAAGAGAGTTCATTATACTCTCCTTTCTACTTGTGTGTGTGTTTGAAAATTTCAATAATAAAAAGTAAAAGAATATATATTTTTTAAAAGACTACTAGGGTCATGTCAAAAGGACTCAGGTACTAAAGAGTAGGAGAATATGCCACTTAGGCATGAAAGAGTTTGGGATATGCCACCCCAAATTATGCCACTTTGGCATATTGATTATTTTGAGCTAAAGATGCTTTAGAAACAGGAAGGACTGACTACCCCTCCCTTTTCTACCTAAAGCAGGCCATAAAATTTCCCATGAGAAAAGTACCCTCTACCTTTTACCAGGAATAAAAGAACACACTTATTACCAGAGACTGGTAATTGACACTGAGTGGGTGTGTACAAACAAACTTACTAAAATAACCCTTATCTTCCACTAGTTTTCCCTCCATATATCTTCTAGTCACTTTCCTACAATTTACTGCTCCTAGCCCAAACCCCTTTTGTCTTGTCATTTCTTTACAAATTTATTTCTTATTTTTCTAGAAGGTATGTAAGCTTTCTTAAGCTGAAGGCAATTGAGGAGAAACAGATACAAAAGCTCTCTGCCCTCCTCTTATTTGCCTAAAAGCAGGATATAAGTTTCTAAAAGTGTCCTCCTTTGCCCTCTCTATCAAGAAGGACAGAAGTTAATCACTGGAGACAACTGTAGACCTTTATTAGCACAGAGACAGCCTCAGAGGAAACTACATAACAAACCTTGCTGAAACTAGCTATTATCTACCATTAGTTTCTCCATATATTTGCCTTCTCACAATTTGCCACCCCCAGAAGCTCAAAGTTCTTTTCCTTTGTCTTGTCACTTCTCTAAAAATTTATTGTTCTTTTTTTTAAGATGCTATATAAGCCCAGTTTTTTTTTTTAAAGATTTTATTTATTTATTTGAGAGGGAGAGAATGAGAGACAGAGAGCACAAGAGGGAAGAGGGTCAGAGGGAGAAGCAGACTTACTGCTGAGCAGGGAGCCCGATGTGGGACTCGATCCCGGGACTCCAGGATCATGACCTGAGCCGAAGGCAGTCGCTTAACCAACTGAGCCACCCAGGCGCCTCTATATAAGCCCAGTTTTTAACTACCTCTTTGAGTTACTGGTCTCTGAGTACTCCCATGTGTATGCATGATGCACGTGTTAATAAATTTGTTTGTTTTTCTCTTGTTAATCTGTCTTTTGTTAATGTATTTTATCGGACGCAAGCCAGAAAACCCAAAATGGGTAAAGGAAAAAAATTTCTTTTCCTCCCTTACAGTACCAATTTAAAGAGGCTCCTACTGACGAATGATGGTACAATTTGAGCTTCAATAAAGCTAACAATTGCCATGAATTGACACATATTATATACATTTAAATACATGAATATGTAATTTTTCTTTTTTTTTGAAGATTTTATTTATTTATTTGTCAGAGAGAGAAAGAGAGCACAAGCAGGGAGAGCAGCAGGCAGAGGTAGAAGCAGGCTCCCTGCTGGGCAAGGAACCCAACGTGGGACTAGATCCTAGGATCCTGGGATCATGACCTGAGCTGAAGGCAAATGCCTAACCGACTGAGCCGCCCAGGAGTCCCTGTAATAATATTTTAAAAAATTGGTTACCTTTGGAGTAAGAAATCAATCTTGAAAGTTGGTAAATAAAGAGAAGATATCAAAAATTTATCCTGCCTTCATATATGAATTTTACTACTAGGTACCCAAATAAAAGATAATGAGAAGTGTGTCTTCATAAAAATAATACAGCTATATTAAAAAGAATTGACAGAATTAGGGCACCTGGCTGGCTCAGTTGGTAGAGCATGTGACTCTTGATCTCGGGATTGTAGGTATGAGCCCCATGTTGGGTGTAGAGATTATGTAAAAAAAAAAAAAATTAAAAACAAAGGAACTGGCAGAGGAAAATATCAACATTTTCCAACCCCCCAGTTAATCAAGTAACCAAGGCATTAAGTATCAGTGGCTGTTAACATCACAAAAGGACAAAAAAAACAGACTTTAGGTTAACTGCTGATAAAAGAACATAATACCACCTAAACTATAGTCTTGTCAAAAGTATCTGGATCTAGCTGCCAATGTGCAGAAAATAAAGAGAACAGAGGAATATGTTAAACTGCAACATGAATATATAATCAACAAAATCCAGACTGTTAGGAGATTCTATAGATCAAAACAAGTTTTTCAAGAGATAAATTTAAAGGAAAGGTATTGGAGGAGGGGTGCCTGCATGTCTCAGTAGGTAAGCGTACAACTCTTGATTTTGGTTCAGGTCATGATCTCAGGGTCAAGAGATGGAGCCCCACATTGGGCTCTGTGCTGGGCATGGAGCCTGCTTTAAGATTCTCTCTCCCTCTCCCTTGGCCCCTCCCCACCTCTAAAAAAAAAAGATATGGGAGGGGAAACTATAGATTATAAGAAACTGCTTTGGACTGAATGTTTGTGTCCTCCAAAATTCCTATGTTGAAGCTCCAAACCCCAGTGTAATGGTATTTGGAGGCAAGGCCTTTGGGAGGTGATTAGGTTTAGATAAAATCATAAGAGTAGAGTCCCAATAATGGGATTAGCACCCTTTCAAGAACAAAATAGAGCCTCCTCTCTCTTTCTGCCAAGTGAGCATCCAGTAAGAAAGTTACTGCCTACAAACCAGGAAGAAATTTTCACCAGACACTGAATCTGCTGGCATCTTGATCTTAGACCTCCTAGGCTCCAGAACTGTGAAAAATAAAATTTTGTTGTTTAAGCCACCAGTCTATAGTGCTACAGCAGCCTAACTAAGACTGAGACTTATGAGACTTTAGCAAATTTTTATAACAGGCAAAACTAAATCATTGTGCCTGGAAGTGCACACTTGGTTAATCAAACCATAACAAAATGCAAGGAAGTTTTTACTGTGAAAGTCAGGATCGCAGTTTTTGGGAGGAATGGGGCTGTGATTGGGGTAGGGGTTATAGAAAAGCTTCTAAGTTTGATTTGTGACCTGGGTGGCAATTACAATGATATTTACCTAATAATACTTCATTAATCGATGTTTCTATTGTTCTACAATATAAAAGTTTTTTTAAAAAATGAATACAGAAAATATAAACAAAAACTAAAAAATTGATTCAGACTTCAGTACATGTCAGGGTAAGAGTTCTCATTTCTCCCAGGCACTCTGTCAAAGAATTATTTGTGCCTTGGGTGCTTGGCTGGCGCAGTTGGTGGAGCATGCGACTCTTATCTCAGAGTTGTAAGTTCGAGCTCCATGTCCAGTGTAGAGATTACTTAAAAAGAGAATCTTAAAAATTTTTTTTACTTGTGCCTCATTAGGATATCAGAAGTGTTACATGAAGTTGAGAGAGCACTGAAACAGCATGTAAGGACCTGAGCTATTAGTTGTACTTTTCCATTAACTAGCTATGTGACCTAGGTTAAGTGACTTGACCTTCCTAGACCTCGGTTTTTCTCTAGAAGTTCTGATTCTGTCTATTTTCCAGAGTCAATAAGTACTCTTGGAACACAGGAAGTGCCTTATTCATCTTTGTACCTCACACAGCACTAACATACTTTTCTCATACACAATAAGCATTTAACAAATGTTCAATCCTTCCAGGTATTTAGATGTCTGAGAAACCCAGGAGCAATTTACTTGATTAAATCACTGTGAGAATTATAAAAGAAACATATGTTTGGAAACTGATTTCACTCTCTACTTACAAACTGTGTAATACCAAATACAAATTAAGAGGCTTAATATTCCTTTTTGAAAACTAAGGGAAGAAACTCCTCCTCTCCCCACTTCACCTCATCCCTTTCTTTCAGAATTTCTTTCTCTCTCCTTTTCAAATATACGTAAATTTTTTAAAAGGATTTATTTATTTATTTATTTGAGGGAGAGAGAGAGAACGTGTGAGCTGGGGGGAGAGGGGCAGAGGGAGAGAGAGAATCTCAAGCACACTCCATGCTGAGCGTGGAGCCCAATGCAGGGCTCCATCTCATAACCCTGAGATCATGACTTGAGCCAAAATCAAGAGTCAGACACCTAACCAACTGAGCCACCCAGCTGCCCTTCAAATGTATGTAAACGTTTTAAAAATAAGCCTCTTGCCAGTTCTACAACTCAGGAATTTTTCTTCAAGGACCTTGTAGCCATCTCTTTGCAATGAAATCATCATCAAGGAAGATAATGCCTGGTTGCCCGATTTCCAGGGAGGAGATGGGCATAACTTGTACCTGACTTTAAATTGCAAAACCTACCTGATGTAATGGATTATGTCCATTTGACTATTGTTAAATTAATTAAACAAGCAGGCCATTAGACTGAGGTAGCTCTAATGCTGTGGTAACCTTCTTAAGCAAATCAAAATCTAAGTCTGTAAATGCCTGAAGATTAGGAAATCAAAACACTAAATACAATCGCAAACAGCCAACTCAGCTTTGAGCTATAGCAAATTAAATAATTTCCTGTCTTTGCATCTGTGCTTTCTCTGTATAGGTCTTTCTCCTTGCTCCTTTCACAGAGCATTCCCAACTACTACTGGTTTAACACTGCCCAATTTGGATTGATTTTTGCTCAAATAAACTCTTACAATTTTTAATATACCTCAGTTTATCTTTTAACACTATATGAAAGAGTGAGATTTCTTTCTGTCTTTGCAATCTCTTTAGGGGATTGTCTGTGATATGCATCACATTCTGGTTTAATGCTAACTCAGTAATAATAAATTGTTTTCTTTCTCTCCCTTCATGGAGAGATTTTCTGGTTTGGAGGAGATTTTGTTTTTAATTGTTTTCCCCAATAACTGTGATTTCATATATAAAACAAAGCAGTAAAAAGAACCAAAGCACATTGAAAATTATAAGAAACTAAGTCACTCTCATCATTATTTTAAGTAATGAATTCCTTACTAAATTATCAGTTCCTTTCATAAATATTGACTACCCCTTATTTGCAGTTCTCTTATTCAATACATACTATAGACCTTTCTGTTATTCATACTTAATAGTAAATACCCACAAGAGACAAAAAAAAAAAAACTCTTTCTCAAGATTTTCTAGTTCCAACTGTTCCTAATTCTCATACTCAATGTAAAGATGATGGACAGGGGCCCAGACCTTAAAGGATTCTCAGTCTTATGGTAAAGACAGACATCTAAGGGGTAGTGTCACAAATGGCTCTAACAGAGAAATAGGGAAAGGGTGCTGTGAGTACAAATAGGGAAGCTGCCAATTCAAGCTGGAAGATAGGAAACACTTATGGAGAACATGAGTTGTGAGCTCAGGCTTGAAATTGTTATAATAGATTTTATTACAGGTTTAGGGAAAATTCAAAGGAATGACACATTAAATGCTATTACTCTAGTAAGCTTTTCACGGGGACCCTTGTTGCTAGCCCTACTGCCCTATCTTTCAATCACCCTCCTCTCTGCCCGGCTTGGAGAAAGGCCCCTCATCAGGTGAAAATGTCTCTTCCAGGAAAACTCCATTCCTTTCGCACAGAAGTTGGCCTCACTCATGATCTGTTCTGTTTCCAAAATATCTGGGAGAGGGGCACTTGGGTGGCTCAGTCGGTTAAGCATCTGCCTTCTGCTCAGGTCATGATCCCGGGGTCCTGTGATCAGGTCCGGCATCAGGCTCCCTGCTCAGTGGAGTCTGCTTCTCCCTCTCCCTCTCCCCCTGCTTGTGCTCTTACTCTGTCAAATAACTAAATAAAATTATTTTTTAAAATATCCCTTCAAGAATAGCATGGAGGTCATTAGGAGAAGGAAGGGAAAAATGAAGTGGGGGAAATCGGAGGGAGAGATGAACCAGGAGAGACTATGGACTCTGAGAAACAAACTGGGTTTTAGAGGGGAGGGGGGTGGGGGGATGGGTTAGCCCAGTGATGGGTGTTAAGGAGGACATGTACTGAATGGAGCACCGGGTGTTATATGAAAACGATCATGGAACACTACATCAAAAACTAATGATGTATTGTGTGGTGACTAACATAACATAATAAAATAAAATAAAAAAAATAGTCCTTCAAAATACCTGGGAGAATTTCCAAGACATATTAACCACCATGAATTTCTCAGAGCCCAACTTCTTTAATCAAAACCCTCCTTTACTATAGTTAAAAACAAGATAACAGGCCCAAAATGGAGCCACTTATGCTAAGCCCCACTTCACTAAACTGAGACTTAGTTACAGTTTGGCTTGCCCGGAAATGGCATCTTAAACCAGTCAATCAGGAATTGCCAGATCAGCACTAGGTAGGTAATCTGACTGAAAGACCCCTGCCAATCCCTGGAAGAAAGTAACTTTGCAATAACCAGTTTGATTTTCTTGACAGTATAACTTCCTTGTTCCTATTCTCTTTTGCCTATGAAAAATTTTCATTTTGTACAGCTCCTTGGAGTTCTTTTTCATTTTCTAGATGAAAATGATGCTACCTGATTCAAATAGATTCTTGCTAAAAAAAAAAAGATTTTTCCTTAAATAAACCCTTAAAAATTTTAATATGCCTCAGTTTCTCTTTTAACATTATCAATGGGACCATTGATTAATTTTACCTGGTCTTGAACTTCATGTAAATTAAATCACATAGTATGTATTACCTGTGTCTGGCTTATAACACTATTTTTTTCTTTCTTTTATTGATGAACATTTAGGTTGCTACCAGTCACAGCTGTTATGAAAAAAACCTTGTGAATATTATGATACATGCTTCTTGATGTACAAAAACACACATATACCTAAAAGTATATAATTAAGAGTAGAACTGCAAGGTCATAGGCTGGGTATTATTATTTTATTTTATTTTATTTTATTTTATTTTATTTTATTTTATTTTATTTTATTTTCAGGCTGGGCATTTTAAACACATGCTATGGTGGATAATGTCAAGGAGTTTTCCAAAATGGTTGTAACAATTCACACTATCACTAGAAAAGTGTGAAAGTTTCAGTTATTCTATTTCTTTGCTGATACTTGTTATTCTCAGACTTTTAATTTTAGCCAGACTTGTTGATTTGTGGAAGTATCTCATTGTTTGAATTTGCATTTCCCTGATGAGCAAGAATGTTAGTATGTTTCCAACTACTTAGTAGTAATATGGATGTACTTTCTGTGTAGTTTTTTTGCCCATTAAAAAAATTGGGTTGTCTTTTTGTTACTGATTTGTGGGTATGAGTGTGGCTTGTTTTTGTTGTTGTGTTTTGTTTTCTATTCTGGATTTAACTCTTTGTCAGATATACATATTATAATTATTTTTAAAAGATTTTATTTATTTACTTGTCAGAGAGAGAGAGAGCACAAGCAGGGGGAACGGCAGGCAGAGGGAGAAGCAGGCTCCCTGAGCAATGAGCCCGATGCAGGACTTGATCCCAGGACCCTGGGATCTGAGCTCATGGCGGACGCTCAACCAACTGAGCCACCCAGGCGTCCCCAGAGATATGTATTATAAATATCTTTCCCTGGTTGATAGTGAAGGAGTCTAGGACGTTCCACCTCAAAATGTAATGCTTTGGTATATTGATTATTTTGAGTGGTAGGCACTCAAAACAGCAAATGCAGGGAAAGACTTTCTCTGAGCTCCCTTCATCTAAAGATAGATCCTCCAAAAGGAACTCGATTGTCATAAATCCATTATTTTTGTCTGTGTATTCACCATAGTCTACTTTCCCTTCCACATAAGTTTGGGACCGCTTTTTCATGTACTGATATGCCACATCTCTGAGGTGTGATCAGAATACTGGTATTCTGTGCCATGGTGTCCTTTGACTCACATCACCCATTCAGTATGTTTCACTTTCCCCTGATCGCCACATCTCATTTGTTGCTAGAGAAGTATTGTGATTGGGTTTTTCCCTTCCACCTGGAAAAGACAATCCCTTATCCACTGAATTGCTGTGGCACCTTTGTCATAAATCAAATAACCCTATATGTATGGTTCTGTTCCTAGACTCTCCATTCTGTTCCATTACGCTGTCTGTCCTTGTAGTAAAACCACATAGTCAGAATTACTGTAGCTGTACAGTGAGTCTTGAAATCTGGTTGTAGTAGTCAGGGTTCTCCAGAGAAACAGAATCAATAGGAGATGTTTGTATAAACAATATTTCCCATCATACCCTATTATATATTTTATATATATATATATAGAATTGAGTCATGAAATTACGGCATCTAGGAAGTCCCATGACCTGCCATCTGCAGACTGGAGACCCAGGAAAGCTAATGGTGTAGTTCTAGTCCAAATCCAAAACCTGCAACCCAGGAGCACTAATGGTATAAGTTCTAGTCCTAGAGGAGGAGAAAATCAATGTTCCAGATCTAAATCAGGCAGGGAGAGTAAATTCTCCCTTCCTCTACCTAGTTGTTCTATTCAGACCCTCAATTGCTTGGATGATACCCACACCGGTGAGGGCAATCTACTTTATTCAGTCTACCATTTCCTGCAGAAACACCCTCACAGACATACCCAGAAATAATATGTAACCAAGTATACAGGCATCCGTGACCTAGGCAAGTTGACAGGTAAAACTAACCATCTCACTGTCCACTGGTAGTCCTCCAACTTTGTTCTCCGAGAATGTCTTGGTTATTCTAGTTTAACAAGGTCATCCTTACATTATTGTCTAGTTTCAATTCTCTTTTCTGTGCCTTTAGTTTCTACGTCATGTACTGCCATTCTCTTCAAATAAAACAGCCATATGACAGCTCTTTTATAAAGCTTTATAAATAAACCAAAGAAGCTTTAAAATTATACCTTTTCTGGGACGCCTGGGTAGCTGAGTTGGTTAAGCACCCGACTCTTGATTTCGGCTCAGGTCATGATCTCACAGTCGTGAGATTGAGCCATGCGTTGGGCTCCATGCTCAGCAGGGTCTCTACTTGAGATTCTCTCTCTCCCTCTCCCTTTGCCCCCACCCCCTGCTTGCACACACTTTCTCTTGCTCTCTCTCTCTCTCTCTCTCTCTCAAAATAAATAAATAAATAAATATTTTTAAAAGTTCCACCTTTTCTTTAACTGGGTAAAATCAAATTCCTCTGCTGAGGGCCCTCTTTGGTCTACCAGGTAAAGCCAAACAATCATTCCTCAATAGAGATACAAGCCCCCGAGGTCATGGGGTTATTTTGCTTCCCTACAA
This sequence comes from Callorhinus ursinus, assembly GCF_003265705.2. Taxonomy (NCBI): domain Eukaryota; kingdom Metazoa; phylum Chordata; class Mammalia; order Carnivora; family Otariidae; genus Callorhinus; species Callorhinus ursinus. The sequence continues at coordinate 11,313,662 of NW_027397068.1, forward strand.
ATTTTTATAACATAAATCTTTGCTTTAAAATCCTTAACTGGCTCCGTTTTGCCTTTCAGGACAGATCCAAATTCCTTAACTGTGGTTTAAACAAGTCTCTGCTTCCCCTAGAGCAGGGAAAGGCAAACTCTTTCAATAAAGGGCCAGATGGTAAATATTTTAGGTGTTGCAGGCTGTGCGGTCTTTGTTGCAACTATTCAACTCTGCTACTATAGTGTGAAAGCAGCCACAGATAATAAAGAAACGAATGTGGCTGTGTTTCAATAAAGCTTTCTTTATAGAGACTGAAATTCGAATTTCTTATTTTTTACCTGTCACAAAATATTATCCTTCCTTTGATTGTTTTCCCAACCATTTAAAAATGTAAAAGCCATTATTAAGCTCATGGGCCAGACTGCACAAAAACAGGCAATGAGCAAGGTTTGGCCCATGGGCAGTACTTTGCTGACCCTCTGCTGTCTCATTTCCTGATACTCCCTCACATGCACCATGCTTCCTACTAGCCCTACAGAACCACTTTTTCTTTCTTCCTTCCTTTCTTCTTTTCCTTCTTTCAAGATTTATTTATTTATTTGAGAGAGAGTGAGAGCGAGTGAGCAAGTGAGTGAGCAAGCAGTGGGAGGGGCGGAGGGGGATGAAGGGAGAGAGAATCCTTAAGCAGGCTCCACACTGAGCACAGAGCCTGACGCAGGGCTCGATCCCAGGACCCCAATTTCATGACCTGAGCCGAAACCAAATGTTGGCTGTTTAACTGACTGAGCCACCCAGGCGTCCCTCATCTTTTAATTTTCTTAAAGATTTTATTTTTTTTAATCACTTTTTAAAGATTTTATTTCTGGGCGCCTGGGTGGCTCAGTCGTTAAGCGTCTGCCTTCGGCTCAGGTCATGATCCCAGGGTCCTGGGATTGAGCCCCACATCGGGCTCCTTGCTCAGCAGGAAGCCTGCTTCTCCCTCTCTCACTCCCCCTGTTTGTGTTCCCTCTCTCGCTGTGTCTCTGTCTGTCAAATAAATAAAATCTTAAAAAAAAAAGATTGTTTAAAAAAATAAAGATTTTATTTCTTTATTTGACAGAGAGAGAGAGAGAGAGAGAGAGAGAGAGAGAAAGAGAGAGAGCACAGGAGCAGGGGGAAGGGGCAGAAGGAGAGGGAGAAGCAGACTCCCCGCTGGGCGGGGAGCCCCATGCAGGACTCTATCCCATGACCCTGGGATCATGGCCTGAGCCGAAGGCGGATGCTTAACTGCCTGCCACCCAGGCACCCAAACATTTTATTTTTAAATAATCTCTACACCCAATATGGGCTTCAAACTTGTAACCCTGAGATCAAGAGTTGCTTGCTCTTCCAACTGAGCCAGCCAGGCACCCTCTCCAGAACCACTTTCCCTGGCCTTGTTTTGCTTCAAGGCCTCTAAACCCCATGCCAGGGACGTTTCTAGGTGTTTTACATGTGTTAACCCATTTAATCCTCACAATGACCTATGAGGTAGGTAGTAATAACATAGAATCCCCTCAAGAAAACTGGCTGGCTCACACAATAGACTCAATAACTATTTGTGAATTAATGAAGTTCATTATACAACCATGTAGAACATTATTCTCCTAACAAACTATGCTGTTTTCCTTGCATTTGTTCCTACTGTACTCTGCTTGGAATAGACTTCACTCCTTCCATTTCCACTACAATTAACATGATCTACTTTTCTTTTTTTTTTAAGATTTTATTTATTTATTTGACACAGAAAGAGAGAGAGCATGGACGTGAGAGAGAGCGAGCATGCACAAGGAGGGGGAGGGGAAGAGGGAGAGGAAAAAGTAGGCTCCCCGCTGAGCAGGGAGCCTGAAGCAGGGCTGATCCCAGGACCCTGTTCCACATGCTCCCATTTAGAACTATCAGTCATCCTCAGTTTCTAGGGTTGGGCCTTTCTCTTTATTTAGCACACAGAGCACACTCAATAAGTGCTTTCTGAATGAATTAATAAATGCCACTGTCCAAGAATAGCAACTTCTTCCCAGAGTGTATATTTTTCCAAAGCTGTGGACACAGTCTTCTAGCCACTTCATACAAACAGATGCTATGAATCCAACTAAGATCACCATGCCAGTATCTTGTAGGAAAAGGATATGTGTGTATCAGCCAGGCACCCCTAAATTCTTTTTAAACAACCACAGCACCTAGTATGTTGCCTAGCCTATAATGTCTTCAATAAGTATTTGTTAAACTGAAGAATAGTATTGAACAAATGAGACACTGAAGAAAAGAAGAGAATCAACATTTGACAGGGTCACACTTCTGTGATCCAAGAGTCTGGCTCTTCCAGGTTGCAAGGAAGAGAAAAGTGCTGAGGTGCAGTGAAAGATGCATGGGGAAAGAAAGGGAGGCCAGGAAGCTCTGGCAGTGGGTTGCTGAGGCAGGCAAGAGCTGTAGCTCCCTGTTCCCCATTCCGCAGAAGGAATGCTAATTATTGACAGTAGTCTTGTCATGGTCTTAAAAGCGTCTTGGTAGGATGCCTGGGTGGCTCAGTCGGTTAAGCATTTGCCTTCGGCTCAGATCATGATCTCAGGTCTTGGGATCAAGTCTCACTTCAGGCTCTGCGCTCAGCAGATACCCTGCTTCTCCCTCAGCCTGCTGCTCCCCCTGCTTGTGTTCTCTCTCTCTCTGACAAATAAATGGAATCCTAAAAAAAAAGCATCTGGTTTTATTGCTCATTTTTGTAGTGACTGTCAAATTTACAACTCAGTTCCTTTCTATTGGTGTTTCACTCTTCTGTCCCTCCCTGTCCTTATGGTTTCAGCTGTATCAATTACCTTTTTCTCCGCTGTGTATTTCATATTTAAAACTCTCTCACAGAAAGGATCTGAATGCATCAGTTGGCAGTTGGTCACCATCTAATAAGAATACAGTTGACCCTTGAACAACACAGGTTTGAAGTACGAAGGTCCACTTAATATCTGGATTTCTTTTTTTTAAATAAATACAGTACAGTACTATAAATGTATTTTCTTTTCCTTATGATTTTTTATGATTTTCTCAATAACATTTCCTTTACTCTAGCTTACTTTATCTTAACAATATAGTATATAATACATATAACATTCAAAACGTGTTAGTTGACTGTTTATATTATTGGTAAGGCTTCTGGCTAATAGAAGGTTATTAGTAGTTAGGTTTTTGGGAAGTCAAAAGTTATTGTTAAATGTATTGCCAGTCGGGTATTGCTTCCAGACCCTTTAAGGAACAGAAGTAAGAAATACATATATATTTTTTAAAGATTTATTTGAGAGAGAAAGAATGAGACAGAGGGAGCATGAGAGGGGGGAGGGTCAGAGCAGGGAGTCTGACGCAGGACTCTATGCCAGGACTCCAGGATCACGACCCGAGCCGAAGGCAGTCGCCCAACCAACAGAGCCACCCAGGCGCCCAGAAATGCATATTTTCTTAAAGATTTTATTTATTTATTTGAGAGAGAACACAAGCATGGAGAAGCAGGCTCCCCATGAGCAGGGAGCCTGATGTGGGGCTCGATCCCAGGACCCTGGGTTCATGACCTGAGCTGAAGGCAGACGCTTAACCGACTGAGCCACCCAGACACCCCAAGAAATACATATTTTTAAAAATCATGAGGTTATGTTGGCATTTCCAATTCAGATATAACAGTACAAGATTTCCCCCTAATTTTTTTTATCATTCTCCTCCCTCCCTTTTTGATTTTATGTTTAGATCTCTTTTCTCTTCCACTTAATATCTTGATTCCTAAAAATATTAATATATTACATATTTGTCTTACAATATACATTAAATGATTTCAAAATTACAATATTAAGACTAACAATAAAAAAAGACTAACAAGAAAACTACTGCATAAAGTATATGATTTCTCTGCAGTTCTTTTTGTGCTTGGTTATATCCTACTAATGGTGTACAGTTGGACCACTGTGTTTATTTTTTTTTTAAAGATTTTCTTTTTCTTTTTTTTTTAAGATTTTATTTATTTATTTGAGAGAAAGGATGAGAAAGAGAGAGCACATGAGAGGGGGGAGGGTCAGAGGGAGAAGCAGACTCCCTGCTGAGCAGGGAGCCTGATGCGGGACTCAGTCCCAGGACTCCAGGATCATGACCTGAGCTGAAGGCAGTCGCTTAACCAACTGAGCCACCCAGGCACCCGGACCACTGTATTTAAATGTCACTTGAGATAATTATTTGGTTTGAGTGGTTATATTTCTCTTGCTTACACAGTTAGTTTCATTTATTTCAATTTATTTTCAATTTTAGCATTTTTTCTTTCTGATTTGATTCAATCTTTGAATATATGAAACACTTCCATGAAGCAAAAGCAAAAGGTTATAAAAAGGCAAAGAAACAAATAAAATAAATAGGTGAAATATATGGTATATGAATTATATGCCAAAAAACCTGTTATTAAAAAAATAAAGCAGTTATTAAAAAAGGAAGAAAAACCATGTATATTTGCATATAAAAATACTTAAATGGAAGTTTAAAAAAAGGCATATTCAAAGGAGTTTCCCTCTACTCTCTGTCCCCTCCAGCCAGGCTTCTTCCCTGGTAAGTTACCCTTTTATTAGGTTTTAATTTACCCTTCAAGTATTTCTTATGCAAAAACAAGCAAATATATGTATATTCTTTTCCTCATTTTTTTCTTACACAAAAGCTAGCATACCATACTATACTTTTTCCTTCCTTAACACTATACCTTGTAGATTACCCCCATGTAAGTACATGTAGACATCTTCAGGAATTGCTCTTTTTCTGTTGTTGTTGTTATTTTTTTAAGTAAGCTCTATCCCTGCTGGAGGGGAGGGGAGTACAGGGATGATGTAGCTGTGTGATGGACATTGTGGAGGGTATGTGTTGTGGGGAGCGCTGTGTATTGTGTAAGACTGATGAATCACAGACCTGTACCCCTGAAGCAAATAATACATTGTATGTTAATAATAAAGAAAAATACATAAAAAATATAGTAAGAAAAAAAAGTAAGCTCTATCCCCAATGGTGGGCTTGAATTCACTACCCTAAGATCAAGAGTTGCATGCTCTACCAACTGAGACAGCCAGTTCCCCTAGAAATTGCTTTTTTTTTTAAAGCAACATTTGCAATTGTGAGTTCAGATTTCATAAAACATGTAACTGTGTTACATTTGTTTTCTTAAAAAAAAATACTGATTCCTTCAGTTGACTTCTAGAAGTATCCCAAATTCCCAAGTTGGCATTGATTGAAGTCTTTCCAAGCAAATATTTTTAAACCAATCACTACTTTCTATTCAATGTAAAGTTTTTAAGAAGTATCAGTAGAATTAGAGGCTTTGTAAGGACTTCAGTAATAGGGACATTCTTCTCTGGAAGATAAGTTTGGAGGAAAACCAGTTATTTTTGATATATATAATTTATGTTCTGAACAAATATTTTTTGATGAATGTCATCATTATGCACCCATGCTGAAAACCCATATTCAATGGATTGCCAAGTTTTGTTGATTTCATCTTCTAAATATCTAAAATCTATTCTCTCTGTTACCTACTATTTACTCCAGATCCTCATTTTCTCTAGCTTGGATCACTGTTAGAGCATCTCAAAATCCTCCTTCTCAAGGCCAGAGGATTTTAATAATGCAAATCAGATCAGGACCACACCAAGCATAAAATCCAGTGGTCCCCAATGCCTCATCATTTAAAAGTAAATTCCAAGCTGTCTGACAGATGTAAGGTCTTTTAAGTTCTGACCCCTGCCTCCCCCACCAGCCTCATCTCACGCTTCATGCTCCAGCAACAATAAACGCCTCGTAGTTGCACACCCTCTACTCTTTCCCAGTCTCCACTACCTGGAATGCTTGCCTAACTTCTCAGAAGCAAAGCTGGTTGGAGTAGAATCCAGGAAACCAGTGTTCTTCCAGAACATACTCTCCCAAATGGGGGTCTTTCCGAAAAATTTAAAAATATGTAATAAGTTCATAGGACAGTTACAAGTTATTAAATGGACAAACAAGAGGAAACGGTTAGAGATCAAGATTAAGATCCCCAGATCAGGTAGCCCAGGAAGTCATCTCTGTTTTACTTCTCCACCAATCAATGGTGTAGGCCCCACCTCTGGAGGCACCGGCATCTCTAGTTACTGAAAGTTCTATTAGACAATTCGGGTATTCTACCCTCTAGAAAGCTCTCCTGTACCTCCTACCCGACTTGTCTTGGTATCCCTCTTTAAAGCTCCCGATGCACTGGGCTTAATTTTTTGCCTCAGGCAAGCCATTGCCCTTGTCTGAGGGTGAGGAACAGTGCTTATTTATCATTATGGAGCCAGAGTCCAGCACCACGTCTAGCACGCGGTTGACATTTAATAGAATTTATAGAATAAAAGACTAAATAAATGACAGGGCCTTCTCAGAGTTTCCTTTCCCTTTCATAATCTTCTCCCAGACTCCGCCCCCACCTTCCCTAAGGTCCCGCCCCTTCCGCAGTGAAGTCCCGCCCCATCTACGTCCCCGCCAGCTTAGGCTCCACCCCTTTCTCGTAAAGTCCGCACAAGCCTACGCGAGTTTGGCGCCAAGCGTGTTTTTTTTTTTTTAGCCCTCCCAAAGGCGGGAACTAGTTATGTGCGCCGGGACGTGCTTTACGTGTGGTCTGATTGGCCGTGGATGCTCAGTCCCGCCTCCGCGTCCTGACTGCGTTCTTGCATTGGTGGAGATGCCAGCGAGACCTCGGTGTCCAGAGAGGATCCCCGGCTATCTTGGGCTAGGCAGGGCGGGTAAGTTGATTTGGGGGTCCGGTCGGCGCGGGGTTGTTGAGGAAGAGACTGAAAGGCGTGGTAGTGCCCCGAGCGGAAGCCGGCGGTTTCCGGGGAGCTAAGGAGTCCAAGGGAGCCGCGGAGTCGGGGGAGTGGGGGCGCGCCTGATGTTCGCGGCCCGCAGGTAGCTGCGTTCCCGCCGCCCTCGGGTGTAGTTTTTGGGCTCGCATTTGCGTCCCTCTGTGGTCCCTCGAGAGTATCCAGGGGTGCTTGGGGCGAGCGCACGTAGGAACTGCCCTTCCGACTGCTCCTCCCGCCCCTCCCCCCAAATCAATCTTGTCTTGTAATGTACTCCCTAAAGCTTTCGGATGCGATTCTGGAGGAATGTGTCTTTCCTAAGTGTCAGGTCATCATTGATGTTGGTTGTTTCCGAGACTGTAATACCCAGAGAAGTTATCTTGATCTCCACAACGCCTAGAACAGCGCCTGACACATAGTTGGCCCCAACTCAGATGTTAATGTAGAATTCACAGAAGCTCGGGATTTGTGCTTCAGGGATCAAGTTGGCGTTGACTCTCATTCTTCCCAGTGTTTTCCAGATTCTTCCCTGGTCTTTTCCATTCTCCGCACCTACAGCCCCAAACATTTCCCCTTCCTCAGTGCCCCTCCCCCATCTCGCCCAGTGCTGCTTTGATTGGAGTGGGACCGAGACTACGGCAAGAAGTCCCCAACCCCCACCCCAGTTATCTTCTAGCGTTTCTTCTCATTTCACAAGAGCTGGCCCCCTTTCAAAGAAAAAAATTATACTTTTATCTCTAATGAATATTCTTGGCTTTAATGAAGAAACTGGAATCTAATCCCAGATATCCCACTTATCAGCTGTTTGACCTTGGGGCAAGTTTCTTAATCATTTGTTATTTGTTTCCTCATCTATAAAACGGTAAAAAGAATAGTATGTACTTTATGGGACTTTGGTGGGAAGATTTAAAATAATGTATTTGGAACATTTAAGGTACAGGCATATAGCATTCAGTATATGTGGTGTTTGTTATTATTTTCTCTTTACATTTTCTTCAGGGATCTTGCTGTATTACATTTAGCCTTTCCCATGAGCCTTAAAATACACTTTCCTCCCCAGGTTTTTTCCCTACAAATGCTTATTTCAGTCTTTCTTTTTTTTAAAGAAAATTTCCTTTAGACTGTCTTTTTAAAACGTCCTATCAAAAAAGGCTAGGTATTCCTTCTTTCATAAGCTTCGTCTTTGCATCTGAATTCATTGGAATTGTTCCTAAAATGATTGAGTGACCTTGCAGCAATTTTCTTTCATCATCATGGTTCTCAACATGTAAAATTTTACCTCTCCACTTTGCATAGGTGCAACACTTCTCTATCAGTAGTATCTTGCATTATATATTGAGATCTTCATTTGGGGGAAGGTGAGAGCATGTGTGAATAAGCCCCTCTTTGCGAGAGATTCTGATACATAATCCTTCCTCTTTTCCCTCCTTCCTTTTCCAGGAGAATCACTGGCCTTTTTGATTTCAAGAGAGTAATCTGATCTCTACAGATTATGTTTTGTCTTTTGTGCTACATACTCCAGTTTCCAGTTATCTATTAGACATCTTCACCTGCATGTCCTACAGATAATTCATCCTGTTTTCTTTGGTTCTACCAAAGCTAGGAGTTTCACAGTTGTCGTTAATAAATTGGGAATTTCAGTAATTCAACAAATACTTTTTTTTTTTATTATGTACTGACTTGGAAAGCCCTGTGCTGAGAGCTGGGGATACACTGGTGAACAGACAGAACCAGTCCTGGTCTTCATGGAGCTTACAGTCCAGTGGGTGAGATGGACATTTCTTTAGGAATTCCCACAAAAATATAATCGTAAACTGAGAAGAGGCCATATAGAGAAAGGACACAGTGGTATAAGAATATAATAGAGAGGGCCTGACTTAGTGGAGAGAGAGAGTAGCCAGGGAAGCCTCAAACTTTACCTAAGCCAAAATACCAGAGATGAGTTAAGTGACTTGGAGCATTGAGGAAAGAGCACTCCCTGCACAGGCGCTGTGGTGGGAGGGAACCAATGGCATGTTTAAGGAGCTGAAAGAACGTCGGTATGATCAAGAGTAAAGACTGCGTGGGGGAAATGGGAAGAAGGATGCAGACTAACTGGAATTGTAGGCAGAGGCCATGTCACTCTAGACTTTGTAAGCAAAATTGTGACAAAATTTGTTTTTTACTCTAAAATCAGCAGGAAGCACTGATGGGTTTTAAGCATGGGGGGAGCATGATCAGATTTGCTTTTTTTTTTTTTTTAAAGGTTTTATTTATTTGACAGCAGGTAGAGCAACAGCAGTTGCAGAGGGAGAAGCAGTCTCTCCGATGAGCAGGGAGCCCGATGTGGGGCTCAGTCCCAGGACTCTGGGATCACGACCCGAGCTGAAGGCAGATGCTTAACTGACTGAGCCATCCAGGTGTCCCCAGATCTGCATTTTGAAAAGACAGCTCAGGCTGTGGTTTTGAAGTGGTCAAGAGTGGACATTTGAATACACTTTCCATGAAATCTTTTTGATTCTCTGCAGAAATCTCAGATCTGCTTGTTTATTTCCACTGCTAATAACTTAATCACCCCTCTTTGTCTCCTGTACTGTTTTAATAGTCTGCTCTGTTTTTTGCTACTAATATTTTCTGTACTCTTCTTACTAGAGTTAAATTCCTGAAATGCAAATTTGATCCTGACACTCTCTTGCTTTAAAAACCTTCAGTGGTTTCTCCCATTTCGTACTGGATGAAGTCCAGGTATCTTAATTGTGTAATATATCGCCTGACTTTTCTAAAACCTTATTTCTCAAATTCTAATCTGTGGGTATTCACACCCAGACTTGTTTGTGAGCTCCTAGATGTAGTGGGGAGATGGTATCAGGAATTGTGTTTGCAAACAGGAACCCATTTTGACTGAACCTTGGGATTTTGGAAACCTCAGGATAGTGAATGATGGGGCTAGAAAGTAGGCATCAGTGTGTATTAAGGTAGGGTGTTTGGACTTTATTCAGTAGACATTGGGAAGTAGTGGAAAGTTTTTGAGCAGAAAGTGATATGAGCAGGATTGCTTCAGAAAAACTAACCCAACAGTTGTGTGTAGCATGTATTTGGAGAGAGGAGATAATTAGGTGACTGTAGTGGAGCCTGAAATAAAATTCAGATGGCAAGAATGAGGATAAATGGGAGAAACATTGTGGGCTAGTATCAGTAGGCTATTAGGGAAATCTAGTGCTACTCAAAGAAGTAGAGATGTCAGGAGGTGACAGATGTTGATGGAAAGATGATCTCTTGGTTTTGGACTTGGTGAGTGTGGACTTGGAGGAATGTGTTTATTAGCTTTAGCATATTATTGCTGACTATTGGTTTGTGTTTCAGTACCAACAGTTCCTAATTTTCAACCATTCTGAGGTAGCCGCAGGGGAGTCTATAAATCTGATCTCGTACCCCTACTTTTTCTGGCAGTACTTATTCTTTATCCCCACCCCCTTATGTTTGCTTATCAAGTGTTTAACCCAATGAAATAAATTTTGCTTTGCAGTTGTAGTAAATAAGATATTGATGTCCCCGACTTCATTGCCTTAGGACAGCATTCAAATACATTTTTATAAGGACCCAATAGCATTTAGAGCTAGTTAGTTGTTATTGAAGTTGAAATAACTACAGCTCTGTGAAGTCCTTTCTGTAAGCTTTTTGTGGTAAACGAGACTGTAAGATAGTAAATTTGCGTTAAGACACTAAGTTTGTGGTAAGTTGTTAGAGCAGCAATAAGAAACTAATATACTTGGTTATATTAAACATCTGCCTTCGGCTCAGGTCATGATCCCAGGGTCCTGGGATCTAGCCCTGCATCGGGCTCCCTGCTCTGTGGGGTGGGGGTGGGGGGGCTGCTTCTCCGTCTGCCTGCTGCTCTCCCTGCTTATACTCTCTCTCAAATAAATAAAAATCTTAAAAAAAAAACAACAAAACTAATATACTCAGTCACACTATGCATATTTTATGTACTCAATAGCCACATGTGCTCAGTAGTTATATTGGACAGCTCAGATATACAGAAGAATTTTATCATTATAGAAAGTTCTATTGGACAACACTGGTCTAATAAAGGTAGTTTTCTGGGTGCCTGGCTGGCTCAGTCAGTGGAGCATGCACCTCTTGGTCTTGGGGGTTGTAAGTTCAAACCCCATGATGGGTGTAGAGATTACTTAAAAAAAAAAAAATAAGGTAGTTCTCAGAGTGTGGTCCTTGGACTAGCAGTGGAGATCCAGATTTTCAAATCTCACTCCAGACCTACAGAATCAGTAATTTTGGGGGATGGACCCATCAGCCTTGTGTTCTAACTCTGTTAGGTGATTCCGATGCATGCTAAAGTCTAAGAACAACTTTAGAAAGCAAATGATTGCAATGGGTGGCTAAATGTAATGGTGTGTTCGGTGTATGTCAGTACAATAAGGAATGAGGATTAACTGTGTCTCTAGAAAAGGGAGTTCTCTTTTATGGTAGCTGGGTTTGGGAAGAGGATGAGCAGTCCAGGTAAAGAGACAGAATGAGCAAGATACTGTGGAATTGAAGTACATGGCATAATTCAGGAACTGCAAGTACAGACATTTTTGCTTTAATGTATGCATTTTTGAAAAACCTTCAGTTCTGTAACTCACTAAAACAGGGTTTATGGGAAAACGGGTAGAATACGCAAAACCTATCTACCCATGTTACTAATAAAAAATCTTAAAAAAAAATTGGCATAGTTAACACATGTGAAATTCCTAATAAATATCTCAGTAAATACAGATTTTTTCTTTAAAGATTTTATTTATTTGACAGAGAGAGACACAGCGAGAGAGGGAACACAAGCAAGGGGAGTGGGAGAGGGAGAAGCAGGCTTCCCGCTGAGCTGGGAGCCTGATGCGGGGCTCGATCCCAGGACGCTGGGATCATGACCTGAGCTGCAGGCAGATGCTTAACGACTGAGCCACCCAGGAGCCCCAATATTTCTAATTTTCTTAAGAAAAAAGAAAGATGAAGGTAGATTGATAGAAGAAGGAAAAGGAAGAATTGAAGCTGTCGATTTGTGCAGACAAGAACAGGGACATAAATAAACATCACAGGTTGTAGATGTAGATGCAGTTGCAAGTTTTGTATGAAATATTGTGATGGCAGACTGGATGGCTTTGGCTCACTGCGTGGTATTTGGGTCCCTCACCCCCCTGCTGCCTCCCAAAGATTGAAGAAAACCATGCTTACACCCTTGCAAGACAAAGCCTGTTACTGTACTGAGACCAGAGGAAGGAGGGACTAATGGGCATCTAGGGTAATGGCATCAACTTAGGACTAGATTCCTTCAAGGCTTGCTGCATTTAGCTGCTATTACTTAATGGTTCAAAACTTGAATGATCTAGGAAGATCCCTGTCTGAACCAATATAATTTCTGCGTTATGCTAAAATCGTTTCTCTACTTCTCCGTAATGTGTGTGCTACCTTGTATTATAGAAATGTGGTGGTAGTACAGAATTTCTCATGTGGCTAAATGGGGCAGGTGAAGGGAGCAGTGTGAGATAGAAAAGTTGTGATATTTCTGGAAAGGCCTTGTTCTGTGCTAGGAAAGCTTAATTCAGTAATGTTTTGGGTAGCTCTTAAAGGTTTTTAACCTGGGAGTGAAACAGGTTAGACATCAACAGGATTTTGGCTTTAGTGTGGAAAGTGGTAGAAGGAGGGGCCCCAGGGTGGCTCAGTCAGTTAAGTGTCCTACTTGATTGCGGCTAAGGTCATGATCTCAGGGTTGTGAGATCAAGTCCAGTGTCGGGCTCTGTGCTGAGTATGGAGTCTGCTTAAGATTTTTTCTCTTCCTCCTTCAGCCCCTTCCCCCATGCTCTCAAAAATAAATAAATAAATCTTTAAAAATAAAAAGTGGTAGAAGGAAAAAGGTGTTGGTCGTATGGAAACTAGCTAGACGACTTTTTTTTTTTTAAAGATTTTATTTATTTATTTGACAGAGAGAGCAAGAGAGAACACAAGTAGGCAGAGTGGCAGGCAGAGGGAGAGGGAGAAAGCAGGCTGTCCGCTGAGCAGGGAGCCGGACGTGGGGCTCGATCCCAGGACCCCAGGATCATGACCTGAGCTGAAGGCAGCCGCTTAACCGACTGAGCCACCCAGGCGCCCCTAGAAGACTTTTTTTTTAACTGTTTTTTAAAGATGTTATTTATTTGAGAGAGAGACACACACAGAATACGAGTGGGGGGAGGGGCAGAGGGGGAGAGAGAGAGAGAGAGAGAGAGAGAGAGAGAGAGAGAAGCAGATTCTCTGCTGAGCAGGAAGCAATGCTGGGCTAATCCCAGCTGGGCTCGATCCCAGAACCCTGGGATCATGACCTGAGCTGAAGGCAGATGCTTAACCAACTGAGCTACCCAGGCGCCCCAGCTAGGATACTTTGTAATAATTTAAGTGAGAAATAATTATATCGGAAACTGGAATAACTGAGTGGAAAGGAGACATTAAATTTGAGAGATTGAAAAATAAAATGACTAAGGATTTGTGATTTTAAGTGTGGTTATAAGAAAAGTAGGTCTTGATATAAGAGTCAAAGATAATGGAAGTTTGTAGCTTGAGAATGAGTTGAGGCAGGAGATGATTGTTTATATTTCCCATATCCAGGCATCTACCCTATTTGCTTTCTTCCATTATTATGTCTCATATTCTTTTCATTCTCACTGTCTCCATCTTGGGTTTTCTTATTATGTGGACTCTCGTAGTAGTCTCCTTCCCAGTTTCTTTTCCTATACTTTTCTCTTTCTAGTTCATTCCACACATTAATCTATTTCATTTCTTTATACTAATGCTTCTACCTCAAAAACCTTCAGTACTCTGACCTTCTGAATGTTCAAGACCAGATTCCTTGGACATTTAGTATCTTCTGTTTGACTCTAATTTTGACAGCCTTATCTTCCATTTCTCTTCTCATTTAGAATCTACATATCTCCACAGATACCTCCCACTCCTCCACTGATATGCAGGTCCTTCTTCTACAAAGCGAGTCATCAGCAATGTGTATGATTTTATTCTGCACACATCTTTGCCAACATTTGGGAGTGGATAGTGGCTACAAGGGGGCATGAGGAGTTCTTCTAGGGTACTGATAATGATCTGTTTCTGAATCCGGGTGGCAATTAGATGTGCTTAGGTTGTCAGGAATCCTAGGACTGTATACTTATGATTGTGTTTTGTTCTTTATGTTATACTTCATAAAAAGCTTAACTCCCTTTCTGTCAAAACAAAAAATGTCCTGACTCTACTAGGCCCTTTAGAGTTTTGAATTTTATGGTCAACTTCTTAAGTTTGACTGGAATTGCATTGAGTTTATAGATAAAGTTGGGGAACATTTCCAACTTTGATATTGAGTTTTCCTATATATGAATTATGTGTATTATTATTTAAAAAATTTTTTAAAGATTTATTTATTTATGAGAGAGAGAGTGAGTATGAGAGCTCACGAGTAGGAGCAGGAGGTGCAAGAGGGAGAGGAAGAGAGAATCCCAAGTAGGCTTCATCTCTGATATGGGAGTGTGATCCCATGATCCTAAGGTCATGACCTGAGTTGAAACCGAATTGGACACTCAACTGACTGGGCCACCCAGGTGCGCCTAAAAGTTTTATTTTTAAATAATCTCTGCACCCCATGTGGGGCTCGAACCTACAACCCCGAAATCCAGAGTCACATGCTCTACCAACTGAGCCAGACAGGTGCCCCTACCCTGATACATTATTAACTAAGTCCATAGTTTATTCAGATTTTCTTCATTTTTACCTAATGTTTATCCTTTTTCTGTTCCAGGGTACCATATTACGTTAGTTGTCACATCTTCTTAGGCTGCTCTTGACTGTAACACTTTCCTGCATTCTTTGTTTTTAATGTCCTTGGCAGTTTTGAGAACTGTTCAGGTGTATTGTAGATACCCTACTATTAGAATTTGTCTGATGTTTATCTCATGATTAGTCTGAGGTTATGGGTTTTGGTGAAGTTCACAGGTAAAGTGCCATTTTCATCACATCATATGGAGAGTACATACTTGTCAACATGATTTATGACTTGATACTGACTTGATCATTTGACAGAAGTGTTTGTGGTCAGGTTTCCTCACTGTAAAGCCCTCTCTACACCCCATTCCATACTCTACTCTTTGGAAAGAAGTCACTAATGCACATTTGATAGTGTAAAATTATGCCCTGCCTGCTCTATAAATAAATAACAATTTATTTGGAATTCTGCATGGATAATTTGTCTCTTCTCCATTTACTAATTTATTGGTATCAGTATGGACTCATATATATTTATTTTATATTTTGGGTTATAATCTAATACTACTTTAATTTGTTGCTCAAATTGTTCCAGCTTTAGCTCTTGGCTCTTGGGAACTTTCAGTTGGTTCCAGTGCCCTTTTGACATACCTTCATCAATCCTTTTTTCTAAGCTTGAGGAAGATTTTAAAAAATTTTATTAATTAATTTTTAATTTTTATTCGTTTATTTATTTTTAAAAATATTTTATTTATTCATTTGAGAGAGAGTAAGCATGAGTTGGAGACAGGCAGAGGCAGAGGGAGAAGCACTCCCCTCTGAGAAGGGAGCCCAGTGTGGGGTGCAGTCCCAGGACCCCAAGATCATGACCTGAGCTAAAGGCAGATGCTTAACTGACTGAGCCACCCAGGTACCCCTAATCAAT
The DNA here is from genome assembly GCF_003265705.2 of Callorhinus ursinus. Taxonomy (NCBI): domain Eukaryota; kingdom Metazoa; phylum Chordata; class Mammalia; order Carnivora; family Otariidae; genus Callorhinus; species Callorhinus ursinus. The sequence goes on from NW_027397068.1 coordinate 11,329,151, forward strand.
TAATTTTTTAAAGGTTTATTTATTTATTTTTTTTAGTAATCTCTATACCCAGTGTTGGGCTCAAACTCACGACCCTGAGATCAAGAGTTGTATGCTCTACTGACTGAGCCAGCCAGGCACCCCTTTCATCAGTTTTTTTTTTTTTTTTTTTTTGTGCGCTAGAAGATGCTCTAATTTCATCTTGTGTATTTTTTGCTCTTGTTTTAAAATCAGCCACTTCTTCCAGGAGCCCTGGTCCATTTTAATGGAGAATAGTATTAGAAGCCAAGATGTGAATACTTAGGTGTGCTTACTGCTATTGGGATGTTGTTTTTTAGGCCCTCTCAGCTGATAGAGCAAAGAAATATATGGGTATCTGTTAACTAATGTGTGTGTGTATATATACATACACATACACATATATATATCTAATTTTTTTTTTTTAAGATTTTATTTGTTTGACAGAGAGGAAACAGTGAAAGAGGAAACACAAGTAGGGGGAGTAAGAGAAGGAGAAGCAGGTCTCCTGCTGAGCAAGAAGTCCGATGTGGGGCTCGATCCTAGGACCCTGGGATTATGACCTGAGCCGAAGGCAGACGCTTAACAACTGAGCCACCCAGGAGCCCCAATATTTCTATATCTAGAAATATCATTATTTATATCATTATCTATATTAAATTAAATATATGTTCTTCCTGATGTCAACTCTAATCCATTACCACAGGGATCATTCTAGCTCGTTCTCTTGTTTTTCTGTAACCTCCCACTTCAGTAGTGAAAAATACGGTTCCTACCATCTATCATGCATTTATGTAAATTGTTCATTTCCAATATACATGTGTAATAGTATTAGAACTGTTAACATATAACCCCCTGGGAAGCGAATTACTAACCAGAGGACAGTACTAATGCTAATTGACTTTTAAATGTTATACCATTCTTGCATTTTGGGGTTAAAGCTCACTTGTCTGTAGTGTGTATATGATTTTTTTTAAAGATTTTATTATTTATTTGGGGGGGCAGAAGGAGAGGGAGAGAGAATCTCAAGCAGACTCTACTGAGCACAGAGCCCGCTGCGGGGCTTGATCTTACAACCCTGAGATCATGACCTGAGCTGAAATCAGGAACATTTAACCGACTGAGCCACTCAGGTGCCCTTACAGATTTTATTTTTAAATAATTTCTACATCCAGTGTGGGGCTCAAACTTACAACCCTAAGATCAAGAGTCTCCTGCTCTTCTGACGGAGCCAGCCAGGCACCCCTTGTTTTTGTTTTTCGTTTAATGGCTTGCTGGATGCATTTGGCTAATTTTTTTAAGGCTGTTTTTATGCACATAAGAAAGATTGGCCTATAGTTTTCCTGTCTTGTAATTTTCCAACTTTGTCCTATTTTTGCCCAGTTTTGATGTCTACACTGTCCTAACTTTATGAAATTATTTGTCTCTTAGCCTTTTTTTCCCTTTCTGCTGTCTGGAATATATTATGTTTTATCTGTTCTTTGAAGGTATTATAGAGTTCACCTGTAAAACTGGGCTTGGTAGTTTCTTTATGAATAGATTAAGTGCTGTATCAAATTTTCTAATCATCCTAAATACGTCCATGTTTTCTGTTTCTTCTTGAGTCAGTTTTGGCCAGTTACATTTTTCTAAAAAACTCCATTTCATTGAGCTTTCTTTCAGTAGTATTTTTTTTTCTTTAAGTTTTCATTAAATTCCAGTTAGTTAACATAGAGTATAACATTAGTTCCAGATGTAGAGTCTAAGGAGTCATCACTTATAACACCCAGTGCTCCTACAATAAGTGCCCTCCTTAATTCCCATCACCCATTTAACCCATTCTCCTTGCCCACTTCTCCTCCAGCAACCCCCAGTTTGCTCAACATAGTTAAGAGCCTGTCTGGCTCTGCCTATCTCCTTTTCTCCCCACCATGTTCATCTGTTTTGTTTCTTAAATTCCAAGTGAATAAAATCATATGGTATTTGTCTTTCTCTGACTGATTTATTTTGCTTAGAGCTTTCTTTCAATAATGTAATCTCTGCTATATATGAAGCTGTCACTCCTTTCTTATTTCTAATGTTTGTGTCTGCTTTTCTTGATTAGTTTGGCCCAGCATTTGCCTATTTGTCTTTTCGAAGAGCTAGCGCTTATTTTTATTCATCTTTATAGTGCTTGTTGCTTTTTTTTTTTTTTTAAAGATTTTATTTGTTTATTTGAGAGAGAGAATGAGATAGAGAGCATGAGGGGGGGAGGGTCAGAGGGAGAAGCAGACTCCCCGCTGAGCAGGGAGCCCGATGCGGGACTCGATCCCGGGACTCCAGGATCATGACCCGAGCCGAAGGCAGTTGCCCAACCGACTGAGCCACCCAGGCGCCCTATAGTGCTTGTTGCTTTTTATTAATTTCTGTTCTTTATGTGTTTCTTTCTTTGGGTTTACTTTGTTCTTTTTCTGACCTTTTTTTAAAACTACAATACACATTTGTTGGACCTTTTTCTAACTTCTTGAGTTGGATGATGAACTCATCAGTACGTTGTCTTCTTTTACTCTAAAAGTATTATTTTGATTGTATTCCACAAACTTTGCTTTATGGTGTATTCATTGTGATTCAGTTCTATATTTCCCCATTTCTGTTAATACTTGTTCTTTGACCTAGCTTGCAAATTTCCAAAGGAGCTGGGAAATTTAAGAGTGCATTGTTAACTTCAAATTTTATTGTTTTTATTTTTTAAAGTGGGCTCCCATGCCCACCGTGGGACTTGAACTCATCCTGAAATCAAGAATCGCGTGCTGCATAGACTGAGCCATACAGGCACCCCTGAATTTTGTTGGTTTTGATAAAAGCACTTCTGTGATAACTTGTTGAAAATTGCTCTGTCATGATATATAGTCAATTCTTATAGATGTACCTGAACATAATATAAGTTCTCTGAATTGTTGCATGCAGGGATATGAAATCAAATCAGACCTGTAAGTTTTGTATTCAGACCTATATCTTTAATTAAATGCTAGATCAGCAGAGAAAAGTGTGTTAAAAATCTCTATTACGACTGTTATCTGTATCAGATAGGGTCCAATCAGGAGACAAAAAACCATAAAAACCACACAGTAATTTGAAAGGAGAATTCTTAGAATAAAGAATTATTATTATTATTATTATTATTATTATTATTATTATTTTTAAAGTAGGCTCCATGCCCAGTGTGGGGCTTGACCTCACGTCCCTGAGCTCAGGGTCCCGTCACGTCACATGCTCTACGGGACAACCAGCCAGGTGCCCCTAGAATAAAGAATTATTAACAGACAGTTAGAGTAACTGGAAATTGATTAGTGAGAGTTAAAGATAACTCTAAAGAACATAGGAATAGAAGATGAGAGTGTGCCCATCCTCCAGGTTGAGATAGATCATCCAAGGAAGCGCTGTCTTCCCCCTCATTGGAGGGCGCATGGCTGGGGCTAAGTGAATGGTAGAGAAGTTGCTAAGTGCCCTGCTGGTGACATTGCTTTGAATCTGGTAGAAAAGATGCATAGGGACGCTCCTGTATTCTGGCTGTCAAGTGCTGTGGGATCCAAGAGTTGGAGAAGCTGCCCTCTCCATGAGCCTGGCAGTAGCAAGCTGGGTCCTACAGGAGTCCTTTGTAATAGAAACTCACTTATAGGAGGTGGGTGTGTAGAGAAATTGTGCCCTGTAGGAGCCTGGTGCTGGAGAGACTATCTGCTGCAGGAACTAGATGCCAGAGAAAGATGTTCTGCAGGAGCCTGGCTAGCCAGGCACACTGAAACTAGGAAGAAAAACTTTCCTTGCCAGTGTCTCTTCCGCACTCTACTGAGAAGGTTTAACACTGAGCCAGTTACAAAGGAGAAATATTTACAAGGCCATTCTTCATTATCACAGAAGGGTAGATTTGAAATTGAGAGGCATGATAATTGCCACAGTTCCTTTAACTTTTTATGTGTACGTAGTGAGAAATTACGTATATAATTTGACTACTTCATATTACTGTACATATTATTCTCAGAAATAATTTTGAAGAACTCTTAATGTGACAGATGATATGACTTAAGAAATGAGCAGTCACTTTGTATTAAATTTATAAATAATTAAAAACATACTTTCAGTGGTCAGGGATCTAGAGATTAAGGTGTGGACAATGTTTCCATAAGCAACTGTAGAAAAATTTAAGACTGGTGAGGGACAAAAGATCCAGGCTTTTTCAGTTCTCTTCTATTGATTTCTTAGTTTTAACTTAATAGGCCAAGTAGGTCTTTTTTTTAAGCAATACCTGCCAGGGTAAAAACGAAAACTGAAATGATATGCCATGAAAACTTTGATCTATTTGGTCTCTGTTTAACTAAATCATTATCTCCATTCTGTAAAAAACCCATTGACTGATGTTCCCTCCTCCATATGACAGTTTACAGCTAGTAGTAGGTTACTACTACTATTAAAGTGCCAGTAGTAGGTTACTACTACTAGCTGTAAAGCTCAAAGAAGCCTTTGAGTTTCTGCTCCATCAGTAGAATTTTGCTTTACCCAGAGTCAGTTGTATTAATTGCCAGATATGATTATACCATTTATTCCTTTTGTAATTACTGTACAGGCTATAGCAGTTGATCAAATCAGCTAATTGGAAAAAATGTTGGAATGGGAAATGTGAGTAATGAATAAGAAAAGATGTATACTTTAATTTTATTTAAAGGAATAACATAAATTGTATCTCTTGTGGTAGAACCATGACCTTTGAGAATGAATCCAGTGATTAGAGTTCTGACTTTTTTTTTTCTTTTTAAGTAAGCTCTATGCCCAACGTTGGGCTTGAACTCATGACCCTGAGATCAAAAGTCACATGCTTTACCTATTGAGCCAGGTGCCCCTGACTTCTTTCTTGCATAAACCACACTCATAAGACATTGCTTATGATTTCCATCACTTTTTTTAAAAAATTAAAGTGGAGTAAGATACTTGTGAATCAGCATAGGTACAGACTAGATTTTCTCTTCCAGTATTTTGGATTATCTCTACCTCACTTGATTTGACAGGCAATTGCGTATGTATCTTACTTAATCACCTCGAGTCTTTTCAGAGCATTCAGCTTAGATTACACTGGAAAAGAACTTCCTTTGGCAATGTAATCTTTCATAATACTATTACTTAGGAAAATAAGGAAACTGGCATAATTGGATTTGGTAGTAAATGTAACCTGTTGATAAAGAGTATATCTTGGTGGGAGCAGAAATGTACAGGTGCAGGTATCCTTAATGACCCTCAGTAGCCACCGTTCATTGACCATAGGCACCATTCAGCAAATTTTACTGGCAGAATGGAGAATGTCAGATAAGTCAGATTTTTTTTTTAAACTGTTTTGGATTCTTTTGTTGCTTCCATTCTTGCCACTATGAACAGCACTGCATTGAATATTCCTTTACATACATTTTGTAACCATGTGCTTGTTATCTGTAGAACACATTACTAGATATGACTTGTTGGGTCAAAGATTATTTGCATTTAAAAATATGATAGCTATTGTCAGATTGCCTCCATAGAGCTTGTACCAGTATACATTTGGGTGATGTATGAGAATACCTCTTTTCTCACATCTCACTGTACCAGGCCTAGTATAGTATTAAATTCTTTTCTATTTACCTGTCTTACTCTCTTACTGGTAAAAACATGTATGTCTAGAGTTCCCAAGACCAGCCCTAGGTTGGATGATTTGCTAAGAGGACTCATAGAACTCATCATATGGTTGTACTTATTTAGTATGATAGTTGGTTTATTTTTGTATAAAAGTTAATTTGTATTTTGGTCTATTTTATAAAATTAGCCTCATTTACTTTGTGACATGATTTAACTATAATAAGCAAGTTTAAGGTTTTGGAAAATGTTAGGCACTTTCTTTAAAGTGATGATAGAGTGAATTTATTCATTGTGTCCAAATTTGGAAGTTGCTTTTTAACATAAAGCTAGGTTTACTCTCTGTATTGTGCGGTTGATTTTAAGTGGAAAATCTTTATATTTAATACTTTAGATGGCGACGGTCAAAAGGAAATAGGATCATGGCAGCAGATGATGACAATGGTGATGGACCAAGTTTATTTGATGTCTTTTCTGGTAAGAGCTCATTTTAACTGTCTTTATAAATTTATTTAATTATAAAATAATTTATTTTCATTGATACCACTCATTAACTTTTTCCTCTCACACATAAATGAATTAATACAATAAAGTGCCTGGCAAATAGGAAATGCCTAGTTAATGTGAACTTTCTTATTGTGTGCTTTCAGGTCTCTTAAATTTAATGAAATTAACAACTTTGCCAGTATAAGTGATAATGATATTTATTGTCATATCCAAATAAATACAAAGTAGGTATTTGTTACTCTCAAGTTGCATACATTATTTGTATAATTCATGTGTATTTCATAAGAAAAAGTTAGGTTTTTAATTTTTATTTATTTTTAATTTTTTTTTTTAATTTTTAAAAGATTTTATTTATTTGACAGAGAGAGAGCGACAGCTAGAGAGGGAACACAAGCAGGGGGAGTGGGAGAGGGAAAAGCAGGCTCCTGGCTGAGCAAGGAGCCCGATGTGGGGCTTGATTCCAGGACCCCGGGACCATGACCTGAGGCGAAGGCAGGTGCTTAACGACTGAGGCACCCAGGCGCCCCGAGAAAGTTAGGTTTTTTAATATAACAATAGCATAATTATCAATTTCAGTAAATCTAACATTGATACAATACTTTTATTTAATCTGCTGTTTTTATTATTTTATCAGTTAACCCCTAAATTTTCTTTATTTTTGTGATTGGAATTTAATCTGTCATTTTAATACTTTAGTTTTTCTCACAGTTTTCTTTCTGATTTTCTTGCCTTCTTTCAAATATTGAATATATTTTAGAATTCCATTCTTTTTTTTTTAAAAGATTTTTTTTTAAGATTTTATTTATTTATTTATTTGAGAGAGAGAGAGAGAGTGAGAAACGGCATGAGAGGGAAGAGGATCAGAGGGAGAAGCAGGCTCCCCGCTGAGCCAGGAGCCTGATGTGGGACTTGATCCCAGGACTCCGGGATCATGACCTGAGCCGAAGGTAGTCGCTTAACCAACTGAGCCACCCAGGTGCCCCTTAGAATTCCATTCTAATTTATATATTAGCTTTATGGACTACACCTCTTTGCATTATTTTTTAGTGGTTGCTCAAGAGATTGCAGTATATTTCTTTAACATTTTGTAGTCTGCTTCCTAGTATTGTACCTTTTCACCCAAGATGTAGAATCTTGTATATATCGTTGTCTTTAACCTCCATTCATCCTTTTATGTTAAAGATGTCATAAACTTCATGAAACAAAGCTGTATTTTTTACTTTAAACCATTCTATGTATCTTTAAAAAAATTAAGAATTAAAAGAAATTAAGAAAAATTAGTCTTTTATATTTACTCAATTATTTATCATTTCTAGTCCTTCTGGTATCCTTTAGTATTCTTCTAGAATAATTTTTCCTCCCCATTCTCTCTCTTCTTTTGGGAATCCAGATATATAGTATGTGAGAACTTTTTGACATTATCCTATAGGTTAACTAAGACTTTTATTGTTGTTTGTTCATTTGTTTGATTTTGTTTTAAATCTTTTTCTCTCTATTCTTCAGATTGGGTAATTTTTATTGATCTGTCTTCAAGTTCACTGGCTCTACTGTCAAGCACATTCAGTGAATTTTTTAAAATTAGAAATTGTAGTTTTCAGTTTTAGGATTTTCATTCTTTGTTTTGTTTTTTTTTTTTAGCTTATTATTATTTTTTTTAGTAATCTCTATACCCAGTGTGGGGCTCAAACTTATGACCCTGAGATCAAGAGTTGCATGCTCCTCCGACTGAGCCAGCCAGGTGCCCCATATTCTTTGTTTTAATGATTTATATTTCTCTGACCAGGTTTGCTATGTAGTAATTTTGGGTTGCATTCTGGACACTGAATTCTGTTATGTTCTAGAAACATTGGATTATGCTATATTGCTCTGAAGAATGTTGTTTTTACTCTTAGCAAGTATTTAACTTGATTGAACTTAAACTTGTCTTACTTGTGATGGATAGCAGCTGAAAACTTCAGATATTTTAACTTTAGCTGGAGTTTTGGAGTTCTAACCTTTACTTATGTACTTTGGGGGTCACTTGGAGATTTGGGCACAATTTGGGGAATACTCTTTGTGGCTCTCTGGATTTTCTTTCTTAGTTTCTAGTTGCTATTACCACTCCCAAATTCTTTCTCTTGTGCTTCAAGCTATTAGGACTAGAGGTTTCCATCTGAGTTTTTACTGCCCATTGTTGGCTGCAAGTAGGGCCTAACCTTCTACAAAAAGATTGTAATAAAAGGAGGATAGGGAATGCATATAAGACTGTTTTCTTTTTCAGGTATTGTCTCCCCTTCAGTTTTTGCCTGCTTTGGGTTGCTTTTTAGTTTTTTAGATCGCCGTTTTTTTTCTTCAGATTGAGGTATAATTACACATAAAATTTTCTATTAGTTTAGGTGTATGGCATAATGATTCGGTATTTGTATATAATGGGAAATGATTGCCACAATAATAGTCTAGTGGTAGAGCATTTGACTGTAGATAGCTTTTAATAGTTTGCTTGGAGTTTATATTTGTTATCAGCAGGAGGATTGGTCTCATAGAACTACTCTGCTATTATTGGACTTGGAACCTTCTCAAAAGTTTCTTTTTGAAAGTGAGTTTTTAAGCTTCAGTCTTAGATACTGAGTCATAAATCTGTGTACTGAGATCTCTCTGTTTATAAGGATGTATAAAAACTTATAAACAGTTGTCTTTTTTGGTATACGACTAACAAAGTCTCCTTTTCCTGGTTCTTCAGAGTAGGAATAGAAAAACTTCACTAAATGCATAAAATCAGTCTTAACGAGTCTTTGATTTTCTTGCAGCTTCTCCTCTTAAAAATAATGATGAAGGTTCTTTGGACATATATGCTGGGTTGGACAGTGCTGTTTCTGGTATGTAAATTCTAAAATAAAAGAGTTTCATTTTATTTGGTCAGGCTATTGGAAGTATTTATTTTGTTGTTACCAGTTCTCAGAGTAATGCATAGTTCCTGAACAATTTGACCATTCTTTGAAATGATTTTATTTTCTTGACTAAAGTTTGATCAGTAAAACAAACTAGCACTCAGGTTTTCTATCATCTACGTCTCAGATTTAACTGGACCTTGAGCAAATATATTTTGTGCCATTAAAATGCAGCTGTTGGTATCTATACATATATTACTAATACTGTCACGGCTTACATGATATTAGAACTTTTGAAAAGGGTAGTTGCTATAAATATTTTCAGATGTATCAGTAAGAGTGTGATATGCAGAGAGACTAATGACCTATCCAAATTAGAAACCTTTTCCATAATCAGGTATCTCAAAGCTTTGAGCAAATATGATCCTCACATCTGATTTGTTGACACAAGCATTTTAGGTAAATTGGTTTTCCAACCAGTCAGTGTAGATTTGGATGAAATGCTGGAGTTGGAGAAATGTATCGCCCTTTGAGTTGAAGTAGACACAACATCAAAAAATTTAGCACATATATTTTCTTTTTTTCCCAGCTTTATTGAGATATAGTTGACATTTAACATTGTATAAGTTTAAGTTATGTAAGTATTGATTTAATGCACATATATGTTGCAAAATGATTACCACTTTAGCCTAAGCTAACACCTGCATCAATCCTGTCACATAATTATCATCTCTTTTTTGTGGTGAGAACATTTAAGATCTATTCTCTTAGCAACTTTTAAGTATGTAATAGAGTATGATTAACTGTAATCACTATGCTGTATTTTAGATCCCCAGAACTTACTCATCTTATAGCTGGAAGTTTATACTCTTTGGTCAACATCTCTTCTTCCCCGACCCCCCCACCCCAGCCCCTGGTAACCACCATTCTAGTCTCTCTTTCTATGTATTTGGCATTATTAGATTTCACATGTAAGTTGATATCGTACCATATTTGTCTTTCTCTGATTTATTTCATTTAGCATAATGTCCTCAAGGTCCATCCATGTTGCAAATGGCAGGATGTCCTTCTTTCTCACGGCTGAATAATATTCCATTGGGTGTGTGTATATGTTAGACACACACACACACACACACACACGTATATATACACCACATCACCTTTAACCATCCGTTAATGAACACTTAGGTTCTTTCCATATCTTGGTTATTGTGATTAATGCTGCTGTGAACATGGGTGTGCAGTCTCTTTGAGATCCTGTTTTTATATCCTTTGGATAAATATCCAGAGGTGGGATTGCTGAATCATATCATAGTTCTATTTATAAGTTTTTGAGGAACCTCCACAGTGTTTTCCATAGTACTGCACCAGTTTATATTCCTGCCAACTGTGCATAAGGGTTCCATTTTCTCCATGGCTTTGCCAACACTTGTCTCGTGGTGGTTGTTGTTTTTTTAAGGGGAGGTCTCTGATACAAACAGCAACCTTTACTGGACGTTTACTTGCTAAGTGTGGCAAGTGCTTTTTATTTTTTATTTATTCATTTATGTTATTGAAGTATACTTGACATATAGACTTATATTAGTTTCGAGTATACAACATAGTGATTTGACAGTTCTCTACCTTATGCAGTGGTCATGGTAAGTGTAGTTACCATTTGTCACTATACAAAGTTATTAAAATACTATTTTTATCTCTTTTAACCTTTTTATCTCTTGTCTTTTTGAAGATAGCCATTCTCACAGGTGTAAAGCAATATCTCATTGTGGTTTTGATTTGCATTTCCCTGGTAATTAGTCATGTGGAGCACATTTTCATGTTCCTGTTAGCCATTTGTATGTCTTTGGAAAAATGTCTATTCAGTTTCTCTGCCCATTTTTCCATCAGGTTTTTTTTTTTGGCTACTGAGTGGTACGAGTTCTTTATATATTTTGGATATTAACCTCCTTTCAGATACATACTTTGCAAATATTGCCTCCCATTCTGTGAATTGCATTTTCATTTTGTTGATGGTTTCCTTTGCTATGCTGAAGCTTATTTTTATTAATTAATTGATTTTGTGGGGAGAGAGAAAGAGAGCATGAGCAGCATAGGGAGAGGGAGAGAGAATCTTAAGCAGGCTCCGTGCCTAGCATGGAGCCCATCGTGGGGCTTGATCACACAACCCTGAGATTATGACCTGACCCAAAATCAAGAGTTGGCCACTTAATTGACTGAGCCACCCAGGCACCCCTGTGCTGAAGATTTTTAATTTGATGTAGTCCTACTTGTTTATTTTTGCTTTTGTTTCCCTTGCTTTTGGTGTCAGATTGAGAAAATCTTTGCCAAGACTAATATCTAGAAGCTTACCCTTGTTTTTTTTTTTTTCCTGAGAGTTTATAGTTTTGGGTCTCACATTTAAGTCTTTAATCCATTTTGAGTTGATTTTTGTGTATGGAGTGAGTTGGGGTCCAGTTTTCCTAACACCATTTATTGAAAGAGCTTATCCATCCCACATTGTATATTGTTGGCTCCTCTGTCATAAATTAATTGACCATATATGTTTCTGGGCTCTCTATTCTGTTTCACTGATCTGTGTGTCTGTTTTTATGCCAGTAGCATACAGTTTTGATTACTACTATAGCTTTGTATTTTAGTTTGAAATCAGGAGATGTAGTGCCTCCAGCTTTGGTCTTCTTTTTCAAGATAGCTTTGTCTGTTTGCTGTCTTTTGTGGTTTCATATGAATTGTAGGATTGTTGTTTCTATTTCTGTGAAAAATGACATTGGAATTTTGATAGGATTCAATCAGAAAGTACATGTTTTAATTTAAGAGCTTTTTGTTTGTTTGTTTTAGACAATGCTTCCAAATTGTGTGTACCATCCCGAAATTGTTTGGATTTATATGAAGAAATCCTGACTGAAGAAGGAACTGCAAAGGAGGCAACATATAATGATGTATGTTTGCCAGAATTAAGGAGTTATTTTACCTTTTGTAGCTTCTGAAGTTCAGACATCAGCTTACTATTAAACATTCTGTGTTTAAGATGTAGCTCTTAGTCTAAAAGAATAAAGTTAGTCTCTGCCTTCAGATCTGCTTTTTAAAACATTTTTTTCTGAATGCTTGTCTAACTTTTGTTATAATTTTGCTTGATTAAATTTAAGTGTCTGAATATATAAAACCTCAATAGGCAATCAGTATGATAAAACATTTTATCTCTTCATGATTTGTACTAAGTTTTAAAATGTCCCAAGACTTAATTCAGACAAATTTCTTTCTACCTTGAATTTTAAGGTCTGGATTGAATGTGAAACTAAACAGTAAGTTTTGGTTGGGACAATTTTTAGAACTAGTAATTTTACTAAGTATCTGTTGGTAGAAATACACCTTGTCTCTCCTTCATAGTGGATTGATTTTCTAAATTTTAAAATATTCTGAAGTGTCACTTAAGCTAAGAAAATAATTTAGAACGATGCTTAAGTTAATCTTTTTATATCTTACAGTTGCAAGTAGAATATGGTAAATGTCAGCTGCAAATGAAAGAGCTGATGAAAAAGTTTAAGGAAATACAGACACAGGTAGGATTACAGTGAATAGTTTTGCCTTTTTGTTTTTTTTACTGCTCCAGTCAATGAAAGAGAAACTTTACTGAGGCCCTAGGGCCTTTTGCCTTATTTGTGTGTCAAAATGTAATAAATTGTTTTTGTTAGAAATTAAGATGCTAAAGTGTTGGCAGTTTATAAGGAAACTCTTTTGTGTTAAGTGAAATAGCAAATCTGGCAAAACATGCATTATTTCCTGTGTCAAGGAAATTGATATAAGAAAACGGATTGATTCGTTAAATGACATTGACATAAAGATCTGTTAGACTAATTAACAGTTAAATAATAGAAAATTAGTGGAGATGGTATCAGTTGGTTTAAAAGAGAATGGTTTGAGGAGCAAAGATTTAGAATGGCTGTTGGGGGAAAATGATGCCTTCACAATTTTTGCAAGAGTGACTTTTTTTGTGAGCATGCTACAGAACACAGGAATGTCATGTTCTGATTTTTATTTTTTTTTTGTAAAGTTGTTTCTTTTTGTTTCCCTTTCCCCCAAAGAACCAGTTAATACTAATAAATTCATTCTTTGTTCATCTGAGAATTAGTACATTGTTGCAAGTTAAACCTAAGTTGTTAAATACAAAGTTTTATTTTTATTTTCAATTTTCAAGACAATGACCCAGGCAGAACTTTCTTCTTGTCTTTTTATTGAAGTTTTTTGTTTGTTTTTTTAAAGATTTTATTTATTTATTTGCCAGAGAGAGAGAGAGCACAAGCAGGGGGAACGCCAGGCAGAGGGAGAAGCAGACTCCCCGCTGAGCAGGGAGCCTGATGCAGGACTCGATCCCAGGACCCTGGGATCATGACCTGAGCCAAAAGCAGACACCCAACCGACTGAGCGACCCAGGCGTCCCTTTGTTGAACTTTTTATTGCCTTTTCATTTTGATTCCTGTTTTAAGTAGTTTCAGTTGAACTGGCCTTGCTCTGGTGCCAATCATCTTTGAATCTCTGCTTTAAATGAGCATAATAGTTCTTCTCAGAGGACTTTTTTGAGAATTAACACAAGATAAAAAGTGTGATGCCTGGCATGTAGTTAGAGCATTCAGTAATCATTAGCTGTATTATGGGGTGCCTGGGTGGCTCAGTTGGTTAAGCGACTGCCTTCGGCTCAGGTCATGATCCTGGAGTCCCAGGATCGAGTCCCGCATCGGGCTCCCTGCTCAGCAGGGAGTCTGCTTCTCCCTCTGACCCTCTTCCCTCTCGTTCTCTCTCTCTCTCTCTATCTCATTCTCTCTCTCAAATAAATAAATAAAATCTTTAAAAAAAAATCATTAGCTGTATTATGTAAGTTTAATAATCCTGTAGACATATACTTTATTTCTATATATACTTTAAATATATTTTATGGTGTTTAGAATTTCAGCTTAAAAAATGAAAACCAGTCTCTTAAGAAGAATATTTCAGCACTTATCAAAACCGCTAGAGTGGAAATAAATCGCAAAGATGAAGAAATAAATAATCTTCACCAAAGGTACAATTGAAGGGTGTGGATTTGTTTATAAATCACATGGGTGTTGATATGTGGAATATGTTAAACTTTTGAGTGGAAAGATAGGAAAATGGTGCATTTTACTAAAGTTCTCTCTCTCTTTAAAAGTTTGGTTGGGGCAGTATTCTCCAGAGAATTTATCTCTCTCCTTCCCTTCCACAGTGAGACCTCCAAAGCAGTTACCTAAACTTGCTGTCTTCATTTTCTGTTTGCTGATTTCTGCCTCCACTGGTACACCAAAACAGCTGTCATTTTGGTCAACGGTGACTGCCAAAAGGTTTTGACTTCTGATTTTAACTTGCCCTCACACACTATTTGACATACTTGCCCTTCTTTTCTTGAAATAATCCCTCGCTTTGGCTTTCATGATTCTTAGTTTTCTTCCTAACTTGAAGTTTATTCTTCCATACTTTGCTAGGTTGGAGTTCTTCAAAGCTCAAACCTATGTTTTTCCCTTTCTCTATCATTATTTTTGTATGAGGTAGTCTCATATGAGGTCAGTTCAATTTATATGGAGATAACTACTTCACATCTGTACAGAGTTTTCAAAATTACCTCATCCAAAATGGAATTTATTATGATCAAATCTCTTCCATATTTCCCAGCTCAGTGGATTCCTCATCGTTTATTCAGCTGGTGCAAGCCAGAGACCTAGGTGTAGAATGGCCATTTAATTTATTGCCCACACCAGGACCCTTTTGAGAGTAGAAGCGAGTGCTATTAATAACTGCAGTGAGATTACTTGGCAAATTGGGCCACATAATCACTGTGCCTAGAAGTCATTGACACCTCTCTAATCACCCCTCAGATCTAAATTCATTACCATGTCCTGTTGATTTTTATGTCTTCATAATCTCTCAAATTATTCATTTCTCTCCATTTCTACCATCGTTGTTACCTATCAGCTCTCACTGAGCAGTAGTCTTTGTGCTGGCATCTCTGCATCCATTCTTGCTCTTTCCAGCCTCTGGTTTGTCTCTTCTCAGTATTAAAGCCACAGACAGGACACTTTTTATTTTTTAAAATTTATTTTATTTTATTTTTTAGAGAGGGAAAGGATGGGAGGGTAGGGTGAAGGGAGAGGAAGAGAATCTTAAGCAGGCTTCCTGCTGAGTGCGGAGTCTGATGTGGGGCTCAGTCTCACAACCCTGAGATGATGACCTGAGCCGAAATTAAGAGTCAGATGCTTAACCTACTGAGCCAGCTAGGTACCCCCAGACAGGACACTTTTTAAAGCACAAGTCTGGACATCTCACTATCATAGAGTTACCCCACTCTTCACAGTATGGTCCTAAACTGCTTTTCAGGCCTTGGCCTTTAGCATTTACCTTTGTCCTAGGTGTCATAGCTCTTGTATGTCTCTGGCATTCTTTTGGTTCCTGGATGTACCATGAGCTCTGCCTTTGCATAGACTGTTTCCACTGCCTGGAAGGCTCCTCTCCACCTGCTAAAAACCAACCCATTTTCAGGTCTCAGCATAAACATCCTTTTCACAGGGGTATTAGTTTATTATCCCTGACTAGGTCAGATTTCTCTTTTGTGGCTTCATGTATACTTAAGTTTTTAAAATGATTAATGGGATTACTTGTTTAGTATCTTTCTTATCTCCATGTTATCTCTGTGTTACACGCTCTCTGGGCTAGAACTATCTTTTTTTGTTTTTTATTTTATTTTATTATGTTAATCACCATACATTACATCATTAGTTTTTGATGTAGTGTTCCATGATTCATTGTTTGCGTATAACACCCAGTGCGCCATTCAATACGTGCCCTCTTTAATACCCATCACCGGGCTAACCCATCCCCCCACACCCCTCCCTCCCCTCTAGAACCCTCAGTTTGTTTCTCAGAGTCCATAGTCTCTCATGGCTTGTCTCCCCCCCCTGGTTTCCCCCCCTTCATTTTTCCCTTCCTTACTATCTTTTTTTTTTTAACATATAATGTATTATTTGTTTCAGAGGTACAGGTCTGTTTAGTATCTATCTTTTCACTGAACTGTAAGCTTCATGGAGTAGGGACCATGTCTGTGGATCTTCACCATTTTATCAAGCATCTGGCTCAGAGCCTAGCACATGGCAGACAGTCAATAAATGATTGATGAGTGAGAGAAGGTAATCTAAAATGTGGACTGTATGGCATCATAAAGCACTTTAGGCCTCTTGAAAATGAAGATGGCTGTGTGTGTTTACTAACCTAAATCCCATCAGTCCAACTAGTATAAGATTGCTTCCTGAGATACTGGGGAAATTTTATACATATTTGAATCTTTTATGGGAGGGGTGTGATGTTTGAGATGTTGAACTCTCATTTGAATAAATGAGAGTTGTGTCATTAGATTGATTGATGTGGTTATACATTATCTAATAAATATTCTGCCAAACATTTTCACTTTTTAATTGTGACCTATATTTGGTATTCTAATGGTAAGTGTTTACCATTTGGTTGAAACCTCATGTTTAATAGAAAAAATAGAATGTGAAAATTTAAGAGTATAAATTCTGGAAAGTATATTATGCGAAGGTTTATTTTAAAAGAAAACTTTTCTTTAAAAAGTTTATTTAAGTAATCTCTGTACCCAGTGTGGGGCTCAAACTCATGACTGTGAGATCAAGAGTCACATGTTCTTCTGACTGAGCCAGCTAGTACCCCTTAAAATAAAACTTTTGATAGCATTTTATCTAGTAAGGAGCTATACTAAGTATGCATTATAAGCTCTGTGGGTTAGAGCTATCTTTTAGGAGCTTACAGTTTAGTAGTTTATAGGTTTAATAAGTATGACATACATTACACATACGTCCTTTGTCGAATATGAGTTTTTCGTTGGATAAATTTATTGGGAACATCTGCCGTTCTGTGGCTTGTCTATCACTCTTTATTGTGTCTTGTGAGGAATAGAAGTTTTAAATTAAATTTATTTTTATTTATTTATTTTTTTTGGTGGGCAGCAAAGCAAGGTTTATGGAGTGATAGTGAAGTGATAATACAAAGCTCCCGAGGAGGGAGGGGACCTGAGAGCGTTGCCCAGAAGTTTTTAATTTTAGTAATGTTTAGTTTGTCAGATTTTTTTCTTTTATGGTTAGTGCTTTTTATGCTCTTCTTTCCCCCAGTTGAAGGTATCTTCTAATTGTTTTTTGAGTTAAGATCTGTATTAGTTTCTAAGGCTGCTGTAACAAACTGCCACAAACTGGGTAGCTTAATAAATATTGTTATTTAAATTTATTGTTTTATAGTCCTGGAGGTTAGAAGTCCAAGATCAAGGTGTTAGCAGGATTGATTCCTTCTGGGAGCTATGTGGTGGAAGGATCTGTTCCAGGCCTCTTTCCTTGGCTTGTAAATGGTCTTTCTTTCTGTGTCTCTTCCTATTGTCTTCCTTCTACACATATCTGTGTGTCCAAATTTCCCTTTTTTATAGGGATTCTAGTTATAGTGGATTAGGCCCCACCCTGGTGACCTCTCTCTAACTCAATTGCCTTTATAAAGACCCTGTCCTCAAATAAAGACACACTGAGATACTGGGAGGTAAGACTTCAACATACGAATTTGAGGGGGGTGTGGGGCACAATTTAGCCCATAACAAGAGCTATTGTTTTAGGTTGTATGTCACCCATGTCCTCTTTTGTTTTATAAAAATCTCCCCTTATTCCTGAGTCTTTGAAGCTTTGGTGTTCTCTACACATTTAGTACTAATTAGGAATAAATTTATGGAGATTCAGGAAAGTTATGGAAGTTCAGGAAGATGGACTTAAAGTATTACAAAGAACTAAAATGAGCTATTTACATTTTAGTATCGGGAAAACTGCCAGTTTTCTGAAACACTAATATAAAACCTTAAGACTTAGGCTTTTGTTGTTGTTAAACAATAAGTACATGCCATTCCCCTGGGAAAGAAGCACAACTCTATATTTCTCTTTATTTTTTGCATAGTATGTGCCACTTTAAGATGGCTGTTGATGCTTTGGTTTACTGTGGAATTGTATGTGAAACAGAAAACTGGGGTAGAGAGCTACATCGAACTCTATGATTAGTGTTGTCTGGCAATGTCTTACCTTTCCTTCTGTTTTAGTTGCGCTACAGTGAGTGAGGGAAAGAAAATAATGTCAATTGTTCTAAAAGAAATGAATCTGTTGTTAGTTTGGGAGTTGTCTGCCTGTGGTGAGGGAAGTCTGGAAGACATGGCTAAGTGCTGGAATAGAATGGAGAGGTCCTCCAGACTTTGAGCGAAGCAAATGAAAGAGTTTCTTGTCTTGAAAACAGGCCCATTTAGTTGGAAGCTGGTAAGCATCACTCACGTCTTTATATGAAATAAAATTAGTTTTGCCAGTATGTGGGCCCTGAATTTTAAAGTGTTTTGCATGTGGTTAAAATTTGGATTATTAAAAAGCAATTAACTTTTTATTGTTAATTTCTATTTCTTAATAGATTGTCAGAGTTCTCACATTTTCGCAATAATCACAAAACTGCAAGGACAGCAGATATAGTTAAAACAAAAGATCTTAAATCCAGATCTCCCCATTTGGATGATTGTTCAAAGACTGATCTCAGAGTGAAAAGTGATGTTTCTAAAGATGTACATCATAGCACTTCACTGCCAAATCCCGAAAAGGAAGGAAAATCACATTGTGAAAAAAAGAGCACTTTGTATTTGTCTCCATCTATCGAAAAACACTGCACCAATGGCATTTGGTCACGTTCCCATTATCAGGTTGGTGAGAGTATCTCAAATGAGGATAATAGAAGAGGAAGGAAAGATATTAGACATAGCCAATATAGCAGAGGAACCGATAGAATATGGAAAGACTTAAATACTAGTTGTGATGGTGAACCAAGGAACATAGAGGCTAGTCAAAGGCTACAAGGACGTCCTGAGAAATATGGTAAAGGTGAACCAAAGGCTGAAAGCAAAAATTCAAAGTTTAAAAGTAACACAGATTTGGATTATAAAAATGAACGTATTAGCTTTTCTTGGGAGAAAGAGACCTTTAGAGAAAGGTCATATACTCGAGTTGACTCTCAAAGTGACAAAAAACTAGAAAGATCACAAAATACAAATAGAAAAGAACTTAAGTCACAAGACAAAGAAGAAAGAAAAGCTGATCCAAAACCTAAGTCCATAGTAAAAGACCAGGATCATTGGAGAAGATATGAACGAGCATCACTTCCTCATTCCAAGAATGAAATAAAATCTCATAATTCAAGTAAATACCATCTAGAAGAGAGAAGAGGAAGGGAAGATTGTAAAAGAGATAGAGGTGTAAGTAATCATAGTTTTCAAGAAGGAAGATGTCCATCCTTCCTCTCATCCAGTAGAACTCATAAACACATTGACTCCAAGGAAGTTGATGCTGTGCACCAATGGGAAAATACACCTTTAAAAGCAGAACGGCATAGAACTGAAGATAAGAGGAAAAGAGAACGAGAAAGCAAAGAAGAAAGTAGGCATATAAGAAATGAAAAAAGAACACCTCCAGAACATTTGCAGAAGACTAACAAAGAAACAAAGAAAACCACTACTGATCTAAAGAGACAGAATGAGCCAAAAAGTGATAAAGGTGAAGTCTCTAACAATGTTGTTTCTCAAGGAGCAGATAATAAAGAGCTTGTAATTAAAGCTGACAGTGGTCCAAATGAAACAAAAAATAAAGACTTAAAGTTGAGTTTTATGGAAAAATTGAACTTAACTCTTTCTCCTGCTAAAAAGCAGCCTGTTTCTCAGGATAACCACCATAAAATAACCAGTATCCCCAAATCCAGTGGCATATGTGATTTGGAGTGCTTGGTGCAGGCGACAACAGTGACCTGTGTTTCCTCTGTCAATGAACATACCACAGAGGAAATGGAATCAAAGTTGTTGGAACCAAAGGTTGCTCTTGCAGCTGTAGCTGAAGTCAGGACCAGTAATCCAGAAAGGAAAATGGAGGAAGAAAGTAGTTTGTTAGTTAAATCTGTTGAGAATACTGTGGATTGTGATGTGCCCATTTGTCGTACAGAGACTTCCTTCTCAGCACCTGTGGAAATGGAGCGAACAGAATCCTTGTTTCCATCATCAGCAGAAATAGAAGAAACCATTAATGATACCAGGACAGCAGTTCCTGTAGTAATGGACATATTACAAACAAATGTTTCTCAAAACTTTGGTTTGGAATTGGATACCAAAAAAAAAGATGATTTAAATCCTTGTGTTTCCGAAGGTATGGGAATGGAGGAGGCTTTTTCAGCAGAAGTAGCTAAATCCAGTGACAGCATTTTGCAGCCTTCAGTTGAAGAAACTGGCATTTTGCCAGTAGTCCTTTCAGAAGATGGTAACCCCAAATTTGAACCTTCTCTTATAGATACACCACTGGATGAAAGTAAGTCTTGTCATTTGGAGCGTTGCTCACCTAAAGAGACACTAGAATCTTCACTTCAGAATGAGTTAATGGACAGCAGAATGGAAATCAGTGAAACAAACTCAGTATATAATGATGATGAGAATTCAGTTCTGAGCATTGACCTTAATCACCTGAAGCCTATTCCAGAAGCCATCAGTCCTCTGAATAGTCCAGTGAGACCTGTAGCAAAAGTTCTTAGATTGGAAAGCCCATCTCAAGTTCCATTATGTAATAACAGTCATAAAGGTAATGGTTTATATCATGTTCTATAACTTTTTGTGAGAATGCAGTATACATAAGCAAGAAGAATTAGTGCCTTTTCTTTTCTCTCTCTCTCTCTTTTTTTTAAAGATTTTATTTATTAGAGAGAAAGACTGAGCATAAGCGGGGGGAGTGGCAGGCAGAGGGAGAAGCAAGCTCCTTTCTGAGCAAGGAGCCTGATGTGGGACTCGATCCCAGGACCCTGGGATCATGACCTGAGCTGAAGGCAGACGCTTAACCGACTGAGCCACCTAGGTGTCCCAGTGCTTTTTCTTTTTTGATAACATAATTAACATATTATTCAGACCCCCGTTGTTAATTAGAAATGTACATTGAGCCTTTAATCTAAATTTAGATAATTCTTATTTTTACAAAAGGAGTGGTAGGACAGATTGTTTCAAATACTCTTTGCTTGTTTTCAGATTTTTGTTCAAAAGTCATCTTCAAATGGTGTAGAGTACGTAATGCTGCTAACATGAAGTAAAGATACCCAGAGAATTGGTTGATGGTTATTCCAATGACCAAACTACACCATCACTGAGTACCAACTGAGACCAGTAAAGACATGACATGATTAAGTATTAGGCATTGACATTCTACTAAAAAAAGCTATTAAAATAATGAATCGGGGGTTCCTGAGGGGCTTAGTCAAGTAAGCATCAGATTCTTGATCTCAGCTCAGGTCTTGATCTCAGGGTTGTGAGTTCAGGCCCTGCACTGGGCTCCACACTAAGCGTGGAGCCTACTTTAAAAAAAAAAATGAATTGCCTCAGTATTTAACTTTTTATTATATTTAGTATGGAAATATCAAATGATTAAGACTCTAGTCATGTGACTATAATATACTTTTCTCTTCCACAGATATATTTCCACCAAATTCAGCTCAGTCTACCTCCAAGAGCAAGTCTGATCTCAATAAGGAAAATCAAAAGCCAGTTTGCAAATCTGACAAATTTACAGATGCAGACTCTCATAAGAACTCATCTTTAGATGAACTAGAAGAAGGAGAAATTATAAGTGACAGTGAAAAATCTAAACCACAAAAAAGTTCTGAAAAAAGTGCCATACCTAGAACTTCTGCTGAAGTGCAGAACACAAAAACTAGCCCAGGAGGTAGGAAAAGTACTATACATTTGGGTAAAGACAGTAGAAAAACATCTTCTATAAAAATCCATCAGACTAAAAGCAAATGGACTAAAAGACGAAGTGAATCTAGCAGATCTTCAAAAACAGAGAAGAAAGACAAGACAATGAGTACCTCCAGCCTGGAAAAAATAGTTCCGATTATTGCTGCACCCTCTTCTGTGCGAGAGATTATGCACATGTTACGAGTGATAAGAAAACATGTAAGGAAAAATTATATGAAATTTAAGGTAAAATTTTCATTAATACAATTTCATAGAATTATCGAGTCAGCAATTTTGAGTTTTACATCATTAATTAAACACCTTGACTTATCCAAAATCTCAAAGTCAATGACTACTTTACAGAATAATCTCTGTGATGTTATAGAATCCAAGCTTAAGCAAATTAAGAAGAATGGCATTGTGGATCGTTTATTTGAACAACAGCTACCAGATATGAAAAAAAAATTGTGGAAATTTGTAGATGAACAGCTGGATTATTTGTTTGCAAAGCTGAAGAAGATCTTAGTAAAGTTTTGTGATACCATAAACTTTGGCAGTGACAGTGATGAAGGAAAACGTGAAAAGATAAGTAAAGAAAAAGCACAATATTCAGATGGTCAGAAGGAGAATGTGGACTGCTCTAGTGAAGAAATGCTGAAAGAGAAATCCCCCAAATCAGAAGATTCTGTTAATTGTAAGTCTTTACTAGGATGTAAAAAATCTGAGGAAAAATATCAAGACCAAAATAATTTCAATATTAACACAGTAAAGCGTGACATTAAAAAAAGTAACACTTGCTTTGATAATATTAAGAACTCTCAATCTGAACAACACTCATTGGAACCAAACCGTCCCAGCACCCCAAAGCCAGGGAAAATTGAAGGCAATGCCATGGAGGATGCACAAACATCCCAGCATGCAGCTTTGAAGCCAGAACGCAGTTTTGAGATTCTTACTGAACAGCAAGCCTCAAGCCTTACTTTTAATTTAGTGAGTGATGCCCAGATGGGTGAAATATTTAAAAGTTTGTTACAGGGTTCTGATCTTTTGGATAATAGCGTTAATTGTAATGAAAAAAGTGAGTGGGAGTTAAAGACCCCAGAAAAACAGCTGCTGGAGAGTCTTAAGTGTGAATCTATACCAGCTTGTACAACTGACGAGCTAGTTTCAGGGGTGGTTTCTCCATGTCCTAAAATGATTAGTGATGATAATTGGTCATTATTATCATCCGAGAAAGGTCCTTCTCTGTCTTCAGGACTTTCGTTGCCAGTTCATCCTGATGTGTTGGATGAAAGTTGTATGTTTGAAGTGTCCACAAATATAGCTTTGAGTAAAGATAATGTATGTAGTTCAGAAAAGAGCAAGCCCTGCATTTCCTCCATACTTCTGGAAGATCTAGCAGTCTCTTTAACAGTGCCATCACCTCTGAAGTCAGATGGTCATCTCAGTTTCCTAAAGCCTGAAGTTTTGTCTAGTTCCACTCCCGAAGAAGTTATTAGTGCCCATTTTAGTGAGGATGCCTTACTTGAGGAAGAGGATGCATCTGAACAAGATATTCATTTAGCCCTGGAGTCTGATAATTCAAGCAGCAAATCAAGTTGTTCTTCATCATGGACAAGTCGGTCTGTTGCTCCAGGCTTTCAGTACCACCCCAACCTACCCATGCATGCTGTCATCATGGAAAAGTCCAATGATCATTTCATTGTGAAAATACGGCGTGCAGCACCATCCACCTCCCCTAGTCTTAAACAGAATACGGTGGCTGATGAGTCATTGGCATCTTTGCCTGGAGTGGAAAAGGAAGCTGATAAAGCAGCAGAGAAAGAATATGTTTCATGTCAGAATGGAGTTTTTAAACCTGTGGAGGAATTAAATTCCAACAACAATGTTGATAGCAGTAAATCAGTTCATGAAGAACAGGACTGTATGATACAAACACAGGTTCCCGATATATATGAATTTCTTAAAGATGCTTCAGGTAAAGTGGGTCATAGTAATGAAGTGACTGATGAATGTTTCAAGTTGCATCAAGTATGGGAACCAAAAGTACCTGAAAGCATTGAAGAGTTGCCTCCAATGGAGGAAATTTCACATTCTGTCGAGGCTCATCTTCCAAACACATATATAGACCTCACAAAAGATCCAGTCACTGAGACCAAAAACTTGGGGGAATTCATAGAAGTAACAGTTTTAAATATTGATCAGTTGGGATGTTCTGAAGGCAATTTGGATCAGAGTGCTCAAATATTAGATAATATGCAGCCTGATACTGTAGATGCCTTTATTGATTTGACACAAGATGTTTCAAGTGAGAGTAAAAATGAAGGGAACTGTCCTGCTTTAGCTGTTGAACGCTTGGAGTGTCAGGTGATATGTGTAGATGAAGATAACTATAAGGAAGAAAAGGTGCAAATGGCCGACAGGCCTTTGAAAAGCATTGTTGAGGAAACCTATATCGATTTGACCTCAGAACCTCCCAGTTCATGCAGAGTAAAAAAGGATAATTTAAAGTCAGAGCCGACATCAAATTCTGATGGCTCAGTGTTGCTTGGGTCTTTGGATAATGCTCCTAAAAAGAGAAAAAACCTTTCTGATCTAAATCATTCTCATAAAAAACAGAGAAAGGAAACAGACTTAAGCAGTAGGGAAAAGACCAAGAAAATTACCCAAGATTCTGGTGAGAATGGCGAAGCTTACCAAAAGAAAGCCAGTAAGAAGAAGGACCCTGCAGTGACCAAAGACCCTTCATTGTCAAGCCCAGGGATTAAGGATCCATCAGCAGCATCTGCCACTTCTCCTATAAGCCTTTCTGCAAAGAATGTTATTAAAAAGAAGGGAGAAATTATAGTTTTATGGACAAGGTAAGAATCTTGAGACTTAAGTCACCAGGAAATTTTGACAGGCCAGACATCTGTTTTGTCATGTCATCCTAGTTTTATCCCATCCAAAATAAGGGAAGTGATGACTTACTTCAGAAGTGGCCAAAGTTGGTAGAAGATGCATTGTATAGTCCAGCTCTAGTATAGAATGATCTAGAGCAGTGGCTCTTAAGCAGGTATGTGCCTTAGCACCATGGACGTAAGTTTTCACTTTTTTTTTTTTTTTTAAGCAGGCTCCACACCCAGTTGGAGCTCAGTTCAGGGCTCGAATTCACAACCATGAGATCAAGACCTGAGCTGAGATCGAGAGTCGGTCGCTTAACCAACTGAGCCACCTGTTTTTTTTTTTTTTTAACTTCACTCTTTCAATTAAAAATTCTTTGATTTGTAAGGAACTGGTATAACCACATTTTATTTTATTTTTTTAAAAAAGATTTTATCTATTTATTTGAAAGAGAGCGAGCATGAGTACGGGGATGAGCAGAGGGAGAGGGACAAGCAGACTCTGCATTGAGCGCAGAGCCGGATGCCGGGCTCGATCCCACGACCCCGAGACTATGATCAGAGCCGAAATCAAGCCAGATGCTCAAAATGCGGAACCACCCAGGTGCCCCAGTATAACCACATTTTATTTATTTATTTATTTTTTCAGATTTTATTTATTTGACAGAGCACAAGCAGTGGGAGTGGCAGGGAGAGGGAGAAGCAGGCTCCCGGCTGAGCAAGGAGCCCGAAGCAGGGCTCCATCCCAGGACCCTGGGATCATGATCTGAGCCAGAGGCATACACTTAGCCGACTGAGCAACCCATAACCACATTTTAGAAAGGAAGAATGACAAGTGGTGAAACAGGGCAGAAAGTGTGAGGATTTGTAATTTGTGTTTTCCCCTAAACTAGGAGTTTAGGGAAAAAAGTTTCATCAATAGGTTGTACCTTTGATTTTTATGTGAACTTTTTAAGAAATGCAGATTTAAAGACCCCATTTCAGACATAAATGTAAGCGCAGTTGTGAACCATTGGACTAGAGTTTCATTGTTACCCAGACTTAACTAGCATGTATAATGAAGGAAGCTCAGTCATATTGAAATTGGTGACCATTTTTATTATTTAATAGTTTAATTTTATCGTATTTTATTTTATTTTTTAAAAAAGAGATTTATTGATTTTAACCAAAAGCACTAGCTACCATGGAATACCACCAGCCTCTAAAGTGCAGTTTGGGCACATGCACATTTGGGGAACAGCTGGTGTTGGGAACACCTGGAGTGCCTGGCTCCCTAGCCTATTGAGAGCCCCACATCCTCTCTCCCTTGTCACCTTGAGCTTAGTTCAAGTCTCCAGAAATTGTCCCTTTGCTTTTGCTCTTAACCTCGGGCCCCAGATGTGCTCAGAGGTCTGGGGGATCTCTGTAGCTACTGCCTGGTGACCAATTTTGTTTAATACCACAGTCTTCCATGCCTTCATTCCAGGTAATTTACAGATAGCAGAATAGAATCTCAGAGAGTATAACAACACACACTGGTTCAGACCATGTAGAAAACCAGAGGTTTGGGAATGAGAAGAACTAGATTCCGTTTTACTTTTGGTTCTTCTGCTTATTAAGACTATGATCATGTGGGACACCTCAGGGGCTCAGTTGGTTAAGCGTCTGCCTTCGGCTCAGGTCATGATCCCAGAGTACTGGGATCCGAGTCCCACATCGGGCTCCTTGCTCAGTGGGGAGCCTGCTTCTCCCTCTGCCTGCAGCTCCCCCTGCTTGTGTTCCCTCTCCCTCTCTCTCTGACAGACAAACAAACAAACAAATAAATAAATAAATAAATATCTTAAAAAAATAAAAGACTATGATCGTGTTTGGGCCCTGATTTTAAAAGTACTCTACAATTAAAGGTAGAATTTAGAAAATTTTTAATTTTGTCATTAGAAAAATAAATTAGCTTGTTGTAGAAAATTTTGGGCAATACCTGTGAGCTCAAAGATTAAAATCATCCATAATACTTCTCAGAGATAATCATTGTCCATATTTTGGTATATACATTTTTTTCTTTTTTCTGTGGGTTTTAATAAAAATGTCGCCTCCTATTGGTAGACATTAAGGCAGTGGAATTTTTGTTACCTTTTGGCTCTAATCTACAAAGGTTAAATAACATTTTTCTCTCTTCAGAAATGATGACCGGGAAATTTTATTGGAGTGTCAAAAAAGAGGGCCATCTTTGAAAACATTTTCTTACTTAGCTGCCAAGTTGAATAAAAATCCGTATCAGGTAACTACCCAATTTTTACATCTCTATAGTTTTACAAGTGTTGCTACTATAGATTTAATTTTTATCATGTTTAAAATACATAGATATTTACTAGCTAACTTCTTTAACAGTATGGTTCTTTATGTAGGACTGTTAAAAACTTAGTAGGGGCACCTGGCTGGTTCAGTCAGTAGAGCATGTGACTTAATCTCCACGTTGTGAGTTTGAGCTTTGCTTTGGGCATAGAGATTACTTAAGGAAATAAAGAAAATAAAAATTTGGTGATTGTGGAAGAAGTTTGGAACAATCCTAATTTTTTTCATATTGTCTTACCATTTACCTAATTGATTTCAAGCTGTTTTGTAATGATGTTTGCTTGTTTAAGAAAGTTCAGTATTAAAAAATTAAACTCGTAATCACCTTTAGTATGAAGATACTTCATTTTTCCAAACATTACTTCATGTCTTTATTATTGAGGGCAACTTTCTCGTCTTTAGATATTTTATGAAAATATTCACAGATAAAAAAAATATTATTGAGATATTTGTAATTAACACTCATTTAAAATTTTTCAGGTCTCAGAAAGATTCCAGCAGTTAATGAAGCTCTTTGAAAAGTCAAAATGCAGGTAGTTAATGGTTCTGCTACAGGAGACTAGTAAAGTAAATGTTTGACACTGTTACTGTGCAGTTAATGGCCTGTTAGTCATTGAAGATATGAGTAGTGGGTGAGAGACATCCAGTTGAGTTCCTGCTTCAATCACAGGTTGGAGGCTGATTGCTCATGCAGGATTCTGAGGTCACCTCATCCACAGGGACATGCTCAGAGTGAAGCCTGCTGCAGTTCAGATCAGCATGGCATCTCTCCTCAACTCTTTCTTTTTAAGTATAATTGACATACCATATTATATTTCTCCTCAACCTTCTGATTGCTGATGAGTCTAAGGTGGAGGGGAAATGCATTTGATGATTAATAAAAAATTTTTTATAGACGAAGAAAAATAAAACATTCTTGAATAGCATATATTTCACAGGCAATGAAGTCTATAGTCTTTGTAATTTAATATTTTTCAAATTTTAATTAGTACTAAATACTTTTAAAATATAGAATATTCATCATTCATAAACATGAAATCTATTGTCATCTGAATAGATGGCATGATTTACTATGTTAATTTAAATTAATAATGTTCACAGACATGTTTCCTCAGCTTATTTAAGCCATTCCTATACAGGTTTATTAAGGCAATAATTATCAGCAGCGTTTTTTTTCTGTAAGACCTGAACCAGTTGCTTAAATATTTTGGACTTTTACATAAGGAAAATTATAAAGATATGTAACCTATCAGTATTTTTCAATTTATTTATAATCATAATTATTTGCAGAACACCCAGTTTCAAATTAATTTCAAATTAAATTCAGTTCAAATTAAATCTGAATAGAAACTGTATTTGGACATAGGTCTTAATGTGCAGTGTCCTGAATATTTTTGAGTTTTAAATCTATTTCTGGACCCAATGTAAATTACTGTCTTGAGATAATCTGTTAATTTCAGTATCTTCTCTAAGCAACTCATTTGCTAATGAGATCTTAATATATTTAGCAGTTTACTGTGAAGTTAAAATCCTATTTACATAATTTGGAATGTAAGATTGAATAATGGAGAATTTAAATGGAAAAAGCTTATTCTTTAAGAACTTTTTGAATGGCCTGATTATTTTTCAGATTTATTGTGCTTTAAAATTTTCACTGCCTTTAAGAACTTCAGCTGAGTTTTTATTTTACCTGAATGTTACCTTAAAATGTGACTTCCATTCTCTTGTGAAGATAATATACATTCATGAAAGAACTCATTTGTATCTGGAAATTATGCTTATTAGTTCCATTACAAATCTAAAATCTTAATGGTTTTGATACTTGAAATTTTATTTGCTTGCATGATAGCAAAAACAGTAGGTTATTTTATTCCTAGCTGTCTCTTAACTAATTTTTCCCATCCCAAGTACTATAGTCTCATTAAATTCTTGTCAAAATCAGAATATAGCAATAAAGTTACCAAACTAATTCTGTTAAAAGCTAGTTCTTTAACATTGATATCTGAATGAACTCATTTAAAGAACAACACCTGATAAAAGGGTCATATCAGAAAAATAGAATCATAACTTCAGCATTTTCTTACATTACAGATAAATTGCTGAACTCCTTGGAGTCTTAATTGATATTGCATACTACACAGAAGCTTGGAATTCCTCATGTTTTAGATGGGGAAGTAGAGGACAGTTTTATGGCATATTTGATTACATAAAAATCTACATTTGCTATTACTCGCTGACTCTTTGATCTCAAGTCAGCATGTTGAGCTTGTTCCAGTCATCAGTCTGATTTGCTCACTTATTACTGGTCAAGATATTTATTTTTAAACAGAACTTGTTATTAAGATAAAAACAACAACAAAATGGCATTGAAACTTTAGTTTTGATATTTCAAAGAAACGGCTTTCTTTTCTAGATTTTTCAAAATAATTTTGTAGCATTTTAAACAATTAGTTTGTTTCATCCATTTTTATTTGCTTTTCTAATTGCCTCTCATTTTGGTAAATTGTAAAATAATTTAAATAGTGTATATGTAAATATGTATAATTACAATGATGTAAAATACTTTGTGTGTGTGTATGTGTGTTTGTGTGTATACACACACATAAATGGCTTTGCCCAGCCAAGGACTTTTTTTTATATGTATAAAACTTTTTGTATAAAGTTTGCTTTCAATACCAGTAATGTATAAATAAAGCCATGTAAATTCTGTTATATTTTGATTAGAATGTTTCTTTTAGATAATGATTAAAAGAAAAAAAAAGGTAAAACTCCCAGGGGACACGGGAGCTGTTTTGAAGTGGTTCTTGGTGGGGGTGTGGCTGGCTGAATGTCTGTGAAGAGATTCATTAGAGAAAACCAGTTGCCTTTGCCTGCTTTCTCACAGCAGGTGCTAGTACAGTGAACCAGACCTCTGCTGCAGGTGTCCTCACAGATAAAATCTGGGCAGCACAAAAGCCTTTTTGGGTGAAGATTTGGGGAAAACAGGTAAGGATTGACTAGCTTGTGCATTATTTGTTCACTCCTCCCCCTCTAGACTCCTAGGACTGGTGGGTTGCATTGTCGGCCCTAGACTCTAGGAAGTGCCTTAGTTAATCACCATTTCTTCCATGGTGTCTGAAGAGGAAGCTCTGATCTGAAGGGTTACTTGGTAGATAACAAACTGAAATAATTTACAGTGGTTTTTGTAGTGTTGGGGCTATCCACCGTAGGGTTTTATCTTCTTGCCTCTCTTTGAATCCCCAACATAGCCCAAAGGGCTGACCCTCAGCCTTTCCCCAGAGCATACTATCACTCAGAAGAGCCCACACTACTAGGAATGTGAGTTCATAGGCCAAAGTAAAGTGATAACTAAGAGATACCACTTGTTCAAAAGAAAACTCCATTACATAAGACCATTAGAATCTAAAATTAAGCCAATAAACATTAAAAGAAATAAAGGGAAGATTGTAGCAATGTGATATAAGAATAGGAAATAATGACCCAAGTAGAAATATAAAAACCATAGTGTTTAAAATAACATAAATGGAATAAAAAAAGAATAGATACAGCTGAAGAATAAATCAGTGAGTTGGAAAATTGAGAAACTCTCCCAGAAAGAAGCAAAGAAAAAAAAAGAAAAAAAAAACATGGATGCAGATTTAAGTGAGATGAAGGACAGAAATTGATGGGCCAACATTCAAGTAACAAAAGGGGTCCAGGATAAGAAAAAAATTTGAAGATTGAAAGGGCCATAAAGTACCAAAGAAGAAGAAAGTACCCACATCTAGACACCTACTGAAATTTAAGAGTATTACAGATAATGAGAAAAAGAAAAAAGTTTTTCTTGTAAAAAAAAATAGAAGTTTTTCTTGTATAAAGAAAAAGAATCAGATTGACCTCAGGCTTTTCAAGAGCAATATTGGCTGTAAGAAAACCTTTTGAAGTATTGGACCTAAAGTTTTACATCCATTTAAGTTATGTTATTCAAATATGAGGGCTTAATGAAAATATTAAGATTTACCATTCAAAAGTCCACATGGTAAACATTTTTGGAGAAAATAGCAAAAAATAAGCCCAGGAGATGGTACAAGAGCTAGGCAGTAAGAGTGGTTAGATAGCTTGGTAAGTGTAACTAGGACCAGAGGAGAAAAGGAAGTATATGCATAATCCTGAATTAATCTTAGACCACACTAGACTGTGGAGATCAAGGGACCATGAGAATGTAGAGTTCTTGACTTGTTAGGATGAAGGTATGAATTTAAAAATGTTGAACTTTAAAAATCAAAGTCTGGCCTTGAGAAAAGTAGCTTGGTAAATTCCCACAAAGTGAACACTTGTAGAACGCCATCCAGGTCAAGAATGAGAATTTTGTCAGCTCCCCCAGAGAGCCCCACCTCCTATTCCTAGTTACAGTCCTTCCTCTTCCTGGAGATCAGTGCTATTGCTGACATTATCATAGGATGGTTTTACCTGTTTTTGAACTTTCAGATGGAATCATAAATCATGTTTGCCTTATTTGCTCACTCAGGTTTGTGAGAATCTTCCATTTAGGTGGTTTCCAGTTTGGGGTTATTTAAATAGAGCTGGTCTGAACATTCTTGTACATGTTTTTTGCTGCACATATGGACACATTTGTGTTGGATACATACCTATTAGTGGTATGCAGATGTGAAGTTTAGGAAACACTGCCCAACAGTTTTCCTGAGTGTGTTCATCAATTTACACTTCCTCAGTAGTGTGAGTACCAGTTTCTTGACATGCCTTCTACCACTTAGTATGGTAAGTCTTTAATCTTAGTCATTCTGGTGGAGTGATATCTCTTGAATGTTGGCCATTTCACTATCCTTCTTTGGGGGGTAAATTCCCTGTTCAAGTTTCTGATCTATTTTTATTAATTTGTAGGAATTATTTCTATATTCTGGATATGATCCCTTTATTCTGTATGTGGAAATCCCGTCTCCCACTTTGTGGTTTGCCTTTCATTGGGTCACATAGTTTTTGATGAGCAGACATTCTTAATTTTAATGAAGATTTAATTTATTATTCCTTTAATTTATAGTAGTACCTGTTGAAGATATCTTTATTAACTCCAAGATGATGAAGATATTTTCTTATATTAATGTCAGAAACTTTTATTGTTTTACCTCACACATTTACATCTACAGTTTACTGGGAATCGATTTTTTTTGTAGGGTGTGAGGTAGGGGGTAATTTTAATTTCTATTTTTAAAAAACATCCAATTGACTAAGTCTCATTTGTTGTAAAGACTTTCTATACCTCACCGCTCTTCATTGCCACCTTGGCAACAAATCAGGCTCCCATATATGCATGAATTTTTTTCTGGAATCTCTCTTCTGTTTATTAGTCTCTATGTCTAAACTTGCACCCATATTATCGCTCTCTTAATTACTTTATAGTAAGCTTTGATATTCAGTAGACATTTGTTTTCTTTCCTCACCATTGTAATGGATAGATTTGGCTCTTCAGATTTCCACATATGTGTTAGAATCAATTTATCAAGTTCCATGGAATCTATGAGTCAATTTGGGAAGAATTGACATCTTTACAATGTTGAATTTTCTAAACCCTGAGCATGGTATATCCCACCATTTATTGAAATTTATTTAAATAACGGGGTGTGTGTGTATAAGTCCTGCATATTTTTCATTAGAGTTTGGTAGTATCTGATCCTGTAGTAAATGATTTCATTTTCTTTTTGGTATACAGAAATATACTTGACTGTATACCTAGAGACTTGCTGAACTATCATATATATGTAAAAAAATTTTTTTTTATTAAAGCTTTTTTTTTAATGATTTTATTTGAGAGAGAATGAGAAAGAGAGCACAAGAGGGGAGAGGGTCAGAGGGAGAAGCAGACGCCCTGCTGAGCAGGGAGCCCGATACAGGGCTCGATCCTGGGGCTCCAGGATCGTAACCTGAGCCGAAGGAAGTTGCTTAACCAACTGAGCCATCCAGGCACCCCATATATGAGTTAAAATTTATCTGTAGATTCTTTTGAATTTTCTCTACAAAATCGGTTTTATTTCTTCCTTTGTAATCTTTAGGCCTTTTTTTTTAAACACTTTTTTTGCAGTGGCTAAGAACTCTTAATACAATAATGTTTAGAATTGATGCTAGTGAATATTCTTGTCTTACTCCTGATCTCATAGTGGAAACTTAGAATATTTTATCAACATGAAGCTTCCTGTCAATTAAAAAAAAAGGCTACAGATTAAGGAAGTTTCCTTCTATTCCTAAGAGCTTTTTAAAAAAAAACATGGATGTTTTATTAAAATGTTCTTTTACTTTGTAAATGTGAATTACATTTTTAAATATTAAACAGACCTTGTAATCTTAGAATAAGCCTAACTTTAATGTGATGTATTAGATCCTCTTTATATGATATTAAGTTTGGTTTGCTAATGTTTTTTGTTTAGGATTTTCTGTTATTTTTTGGGGGGGCAGTGAGATTGATCTAAAAATTTTCTTAATGTCAGGTTCTGGTATTCAGATGATGATGCTGGTTTCATAAAATGCATTGGAAAGTGTTCTTTTTTCTGTTTTCTCTGAGAGGTGTATGATGATATTGTTAAAGACATAGGCATAAGCCCATTTGCTGAACCTATTTTGCTGTGAAATGAGTTCCTTGAACAGAAAATGTGTGGAATGCAGTAGTGGTGAACAGGTATTCCATAATGCCATTCTAAGAATATGATTGCCTCCCCCTTCATGAATAGAGCCAGTCTGATGTAATAGACCTGTCACTAAGTAGTTGGCTAGTCCATATTTGGACTCAACTTTGACTTTGTGGTTGATAGGTTAAGCCTTGCACAATGGAGGTACCCAAAACAGCTGTGGTGAGGAGAAGTCCATGTTGCTGAGCCCATACAAAACTTTCTTTCTTGCCATATGGCCATTTTTACATGAAAGTAAGCACTGGGTTTGCAAGGGAAAGACTCATTTCCAGAATGTATTATCTTGTCCATCTCATTGTTGAGATTCTCTTCTACAAGGAGATGTCTTTTGTAAATAATCACATGGGACACAATGTTCACTCTTTGTATACAATGTTAGGAGTCCATTCACATTGCTGCTTCCCTGGACTTTGTCATATATCCAGTTATGTTTTCTCCAAGTCTTTAACCATCCAGTCAAGCCTTTAACAACTGCCCTTGAATAGATTCTAGTTTTGGCCCTCTCTCTAAGTGAAGGAGACAATTATATATATATATATATATTGTTTTTTTTTTTTTGAAGATTTTATTTATTCATGAGAGACAGAGAGAGAGAGGCAGAGGGAGAAGCAGACTCCCTGCTGAGCAGGGACCCCGATGCGGGACTCGATCCCAGGACCCCAGGATCATGACCTGACCTGAGCCAAAGGTAGACGCTTAACCGACTAAGCCACCCAGGCGCCCGGAGACAATTATATATATTGTTAAAAGTTCTACGTCCCTTCCTACCCCCATCCTTGGGGGAAATTTCCCTTTTTCATCCTGTCCTGATTGGAGTTGTAATATTGCAGCTGTTGACTTCTGGCTTGTGCTAGCATGTGATGTAGAAACACCTGGAAACCGGGCCCAAATCTTTTTCTCCTCAGTTAACTGGTTATAAGGAGGTGCATATGAGGGTGCGTTAGGTGTGGATTGAGTGAGAAGAGAAGCAGGTACAGTATTACATATTAAAGGAGTCTGAGCTACCTGCTTATCTAACTTGTATCTTCCAGATCAGCTTCAGCCTGCTTATTTATATAACATTTCCTCTTATTTTTTTAAGATTTTATTTATTTATTTGACAGAGAGAGACATGGCGAGAGAGGGAACACAAGCAGGGGGAGTGGAGAGGGAGAAGCAGGCTTTCCGCCGACCAGGAAACCAGATGCGGGGCTCAATCCTAGGACCCTGGGATCATGACCTAAGCTGAAGGCAGATGCTTAACGACTGAGCCACTCAGGTGCCCCAACATTTCCTCTTATTAATGAATGCTGCTTTTTGTGCCCAACTTTATGGTTGGGTAGGTGAGATAAAACCCCGTTAATTCTAGGCAGTTTGGGTCACCTGATCACTGATTACCCATAGTCAGGCATTCAGTCTCTAGCAGGATATAGCTTTGCTATAAAACACTGGAAGTATGCACTCCGATTCTTTTATTGAGGCTTACCAGAGAATTCATGCTACATATTTATTAGCTATAGTATCTTTTTTTTTTTTTAAAGATTTTATTTATTTATTTGACAGAGACACAGCGAGAGAGGGAACACAAGCAGGGGGAGCGGCAAGGGGGGAAGCAGGCCTCCCGCGGAGCAGGGAGCCCAATGCAGGGCTCAATCCCAGGACCCTGGGATCATGACCCAAGCCAAAGGCAGACGCTTAATGACTGAGCCACCCAGGCACCACAGCTGTAGTCTCTTTGAGTGTCATCTGGTTTGCTGGGATCTTGCACTGTTTTTGTACTACAGCCTGAACTTGCTGCGGAGCCTTTTCTATGTTCCCTAGTGAAAACTGACAGCCTTACAGGTAGATCGTTAAGTGGGCCAGCGTAACACATCAAGTGGCCTCTGGAATTCATAAAGGCTTATCAAGTATTGTGGGTTTTGTTTTGTTTTTTGTTTTTGTTTTTTTTTGGTTATTTTAGTGCAAAGGACAGCGACATATTTTTTCACTTTGCAGGGGATGGACCTCCAGAAACTTCCTGTGGTGGCAGGCCCCTTCATTTCGGTGGGGGTTTATATCCTGTGCTGTGTGGCTTGCATGTCTTACTACGAAAGCATCTACCATACTTGCTATCTCTTTCTCATCAGATCCAATCAGCATTATGTTGTGGCCCAGTATGATGTTCTGGGAGATGTCAAGACTTTCTAGACTTTTGTGACGTAGATGATGGCAGAGGACAGGAGAATTGATGTAGTCTTCAATAATATTCAATACTCATTCAATAAGCCACAAGATGGTGACAAGCGTATTGTCTGTGATCCATTTTGAGTTAATTTTTGTGAAGCTGTAACCTCAGTGTCTAGATTCAGGAAGGCAAAGGAAGGATTAGGGAAGAAGCATCTAGAAAAACAATTTGGTGTCTGTTCTATTTTGCAGTTTGGTGTGGGTTCATGGATGTTCACTATATTATTAAAAAATAAATTTTTTAAAAGAGCCATGCATAGAAGAATAGTGGCATTGTGTCATGATCCAAGGATTATGATGGATTTGATTCAATGCACTTGAGGTGTATTTTAAAAATTAGATATATCTTGAGGTGCCTAAGTCCTGACATTGTGAGAGGAGCTGGTGATAAAAAGATGAATCATTCTTCCTCTGAAGGATCAGCTTCCTGGGAAGACAAACACCCAACTAACTGTGAGATGTGGTATACTAGTGTTACAAGCAACAAGTTGGGGGCAACATAGAGGAAGAGCTATATGATCTGGTCCTTGAAAGAAGCCAAGGCAAAGAAGAGTCGAGGAAGGCATAAATTCAGCTTCTTGTGGGTAAATTACTTTTAAATTTAATTGAAATTTTTGTGTAGGTAATACATTTGTTTGGTTTGAAAATCAAGAAGATATCAAATATATCACTCCGAGTCTTGCTCCTTTCTTTTTCTTTGTCCACCCTATTACGGAAATCTCATATTTTCTTGTGTATATTTTTACTACTACCTTTTCATTTCTTATTTTTTCCCTTTTCTTACAAAAAGATAACATGCCTTTGAGAGTTATGTACCTTGCTATTTTCATTTCATAATATATGCTGGGGAATGTTCCATATCAGTACATTTTCTTATTTTGTATAGCTGGAAATAAACCATTGTGTGAATTTATCATAATTATTTAGTCAGTTCCCTGTTAATGGACATGCTGGCATTTCCTGTCTTCTGCAAATGCAAACAGTACTTTAGTGAATCACTTTGTACACATCATTTCATACATGTACAGGCGTACCTGTAAAGTAAATTCGTAAGGGTATATAGTTGAGAACCAAGTAGTAGATTAGGTTCATGAGCACACATCCTGGGAGAGGCAACTGGCAACTGGAAAGGTGGTGAGAGAAAAGCACTA
Organism: Callorhinus ursinus; assembly: GCF_003265705.2. Taxonomy (NCBI): domain Eukaryota; kingdom Metazoa; phylum Chordata; class Mammalia; order Carnivora; family Otariidae; genus Callorhinus; species Callorhinus ursinus. The sequence goes on from NW_027397068.1 coordinate 11,366,207, forward strand.
TGTTTACTAAGCAGCAGTGTCTCCTAAATATGAGATAGTTAACTCTGCATCTCATACGTTCATTAATCTGAGGTTGACATTGTCATAGAATGGTTTTTGTTTTTGTTTTTTGTCGAAGAATGTTTTTACAAGTGGAAGGTGGGATCTAATTTCATGCTTCTTAAAACTATCTTTAAAAAAGCACCAAGAAAGTAAATGGTAGTAGAATTCAAAGATGAATATTATTGAAAACTTTAAAATCCTTACTGGCAAGATTTTAAGAGAACATTTATGAAATGAATGGCTTCATCTTCCCAGAAATGCCCTGATAATTGCTTTCAGACATATTTTCTTGACTCACATAGGATTAAAATACAAAAGATGTTTGAGGCATCTTCATTTGTCAGATTCACTTCTTCGCTGAAGCAAAGTGTATGTGCTAAGAAAGTATAAAACTCTTGTTAAGGAAAAATATTAATGGGTCACCCATTAAACTTTAGCCTGGAATTGCTACTTTAAGTGTTTTCCTGGAGTGCCTGTGGCTTAGTAGGTTAAGCCTCCGACTCTTGGTTTTCACTCAGGTCGTGATCTCAAGGTTGTCAGATCTAGCCCTGCACAGTTTCTGTGCTGGGCGTGGAGCCTGCTAAAGATTTTCTCCCTCTCCCTTTCCCCCTCCTCCGCTCTCTCTTGTGCGCACTCTGTCTCTCAAATAAATAAATAAAATCGTTAAAAAAAATGTTTTCCTGTTGTATATTTGGGAAATTCACAATCTTTGGATTTTCTTTTCCTTATACAAGTGGAGGCATTATTTTTAAAACAAGATCAGGCTCCCTGCTCAGCGGGAAGCCTGCTTCTCCCTCTCCCACGGCCCCTGCTTGTGTTCCCTCTCTCGCTGTGTCTCTCTCTGTCAAATAAATAAATAAAATCTTTAAAAAGAAAAAAAAATAAGATTTTAAAATGAACTCCTCAGGCAAGTCTGGCTTGGGGGAAGTAGGGATGTGCAGTACGTAAGTCTTGGGCCAGAGCGCCTCTTTTACCGTTTTATAAATTGGAATTCCTAACAACAATTGACTTTAGATTCTGCTTTTACAATGTTCTGAGAGTCACTCATTTTGACCTTTTATTTTGCAGTTCTGTTTTTCTGCAGTGGGTGTGATTATTTTTTGCATGGTAATAACTTTTATCTGAAGAACACCAAATTCTCTGCTAGGAACCTGATAGTTTAACCCAGTTCCTATCATTTCTTACATTTTCTCCTAGCAATCTCTTATTGTCTCATGGTAGGTCCCTCTGAATCTTATTAGCAGATGAAGGACTTGACACAAATGAGCTTTCCTCTTCTGCTGCCACTACCCTATATTACTCGTACTTTCTCTTTATTGGTATTATGTCAGCTTTCCCAGTCTTTTTTTTTTTTTTTAAGATTTTATTTATTTGAGAGAGAGAGAGCACAAGCAGGGGGAGCAGCAGAGGCAGAGGGAAAAGCACACTCCCCACTGAACATGGAGCCTGATGCGGGGCTCAATCCCAGGACCCTGAGATCATGACCTGAGCCGAAGACAGACGCTCAATGGACTGAGCCACCCAGGTGCCCCAGCTTTCCCAGTCCTAATGTTTTACAGCTGCTTGCAGAAAACAAACAACCACTCCTGCCCCTAGGGGATTTATGTCGCCAGCTGTGAATGAGGTGACACGGTGAGTATTGGTACCATTGACTAGCACAGAGGCAGTAACTAGTGGAGCTCTGACTCCGTGTATTTTCCTCCATCTTGAGACATTTGTTCTCTCTAAACTTTCTGTTCCCTTCTGTTTCTCGGAGTGTGTCTTGGGCCTGCCAGGGACTTCATAGATTCAACATAACTTGGTGAGAAAGAAAGTAGGAACTCTGGAAAAACAAACCCCAACTTGTTCTCTATGGGAGTGGTTCTCATCCTTTCGTGTGCTGATTCCTGCTAGGCTTCAGGCTGGTTGGGGATGAGGCAGTAGGTAGAGTTCCTCTTCTCCAGCAGCAGTGCAGTATTACCTCATCGGGACATTTTGAATTATTACTATGAGATTATGGGAGAGTTACCCACTTTGTGCCTCTGCTTTAAAGATACCTGCTTGCTAAAAGTCTTCAAGAATGAAGTGATCAGATCGATTCATCTGCAGGAGATTTTTTTTTTTTTAACAAATTGACATATGGTTGTGTTTATTTTTACTTCACCGCCTAGTTTAAGCATTATTTTCTTGAGTTAAGTAATACATTTGCTGTTGAGAGGATTCAATCTACAAGATTCATCCCACCTCTTCCCCAGTCACTCGATTACCTTCCCTTGAGGCAACTAATATTAGGAGTTTCTTGTGTACCCTTCTGAATTATTCTATGCATCATGTATGATTTTAATGTTTGACTCTGACAAGATGCTTTAAAGGTATTACATTCATTACTCCAGGTGAATTTTAGAATTAAATGTCAAGGGCTTTCTGGGACAGTGTACCCAATACCATACAAATGTACACATTAATACATCATGTGCTTTTGCTTCTAGTGAATTCTGATAATTTGTACTTGAGGCTAGTGTGCCAGATAGTGGAAATTTAACCTCACCTGTTTGGCTTTTACTATTCTTTCTTTAAAACTATGTGAAAATAGAATAGTTAGATGATACTTAGGAACTTTGTATGTACTTTTTTATTATTACTTACAGTAATGTTATTATTACAGTAATTTTTATTATTACAGTAATTTTATGTACTTTCAAAAAAATTTTTAAAGATTTGAGAGAGAGAGAGAGCATGGAAAGGGAGAGGAAGTGAATCTCCATCAGATTTCTTGCTGAGCATGGATACCGACTCAAGGCTCAAGCCCACAACCCTGAGATCATGACCTGAGCTGAAATCAAGAGTTGGACACTCAATCAACTGAGCCACCCAGGCGCCCCAAGCGTCAGACTCTTGATCTAAGCTCAGGTCTTGATCTCAGGGTCATGAATTCAAGCCCCATGTTGGGCTTCATGCTGGGTGTGGAGCCTACTTTAAAAAAAAAATGTGCTTAGGAGCCCTGATTTTAAGTCATCATTGGGTTCCAATGATACCCTTGCTGTTACCCCCTCTAAGATGGCAGTGAGACTGCTTGACATGTGACTAATATAGATGTTACAAGACTGGGAGTTAGGAGACCTAGTCTCTGCATTGGGCAAGTCATTTGACCTTTCTGGAATTCAAATACTTTCTCCACAAAAATCTGACAGCTTTCTAAGGCTTTCAGATTACCTACTGAAAAAAATTCCTAAGCTGCCTGTTTCAACCTAACAGAGTATTGCTAGAACAATTAAATCTACAGACAAGTGCAGCCTTGTCTATGGTCTATTGATCTCTTTTTGAGATGTTTCTACTTTCAGCCTAACATGATTTGCAAGAACACTTCGGGTTTGTCACTCCACTGTTACTTGTTCACATTTGATGAGGCAAGATTGACCCCAGGCAGCTGTTGAATGAAATTGGACATGACCCATTGATCTGTGACATGGATTCCCGGAGCAATCAGTTGGAAAAAATGGACCCAAAATTCAAGTCACTGTAATCCTGCACAAATAAAAAAGGAAAATTCTTATTTGTTTCACTTTTCATTTCTAAATATGATACACCAGGGGAGGCTCAGCCATGGTGTTAATTAGAAGAAAATATTACAAGAGAATTGCAAAGCCCCAAAGGACATTTTGACCTCCAGGGAGAAGTAGGTTAGACTCTATTGATCAAAATTACTGTGCTCATTCTGGTTTCTGCCCCAGAATCAGAGCTGAACAGAGCCTTTATATCTGCAACCAGCAGCAGTTGTTCACTAATTAGCCACTCATGGTCCAACTTTAAGGTTTTTTGAGCCCAGTTGTTACCATTTTTTTGACCATCTGTAAGGTAAGTGGTAAACATGGACTTTCTTGTTTATGAGAAATAGAGGAAATCCCTCTGGGGATAGATAAGATCTGAAATAAAATTCAGGAAAGGAGCAAGTTTTTACATGGGAGATGCTAAATTAGTATTTAATAATAAAATTCAAGAATATTTCTAGGATCTGTAGTCATTATTGGTAAAAAGTAGTTGCTTTTAGGAAATATAGGAATATTTGAGGAATTTGCTCTTGCATGCCAATATGCATGATTGTATTTCTGTTTTTCATGTTGGCCCAGTTTTCCTTTACTTGCTATTTAAGGGTAATAATTAGCAAGTTTTAAAGGGATAGTGGCAATAAGAAGCATTAAATAGTTTAGGACTTCCAAGTAGAGAATAGTGATATGAGTTAGCTTTCTCATTTCAGGATTTTTATATATAAAATAGAAGGTCTAGATTTTTTGTAAGTGCTAAAGGAATTATTTTTAAATAAAGAATAATGTCCAGAAATTTTTAAGGGAATAATGAGGAAGGAACTAAACTCTTTGAGAGGATAGAACTTAGTAAATTACTGCTTCAGTTAATGAGGGATAAGTCCAAAATTTTAAAATCTATTTTTTATATGCAAATAGTACATGTGACTACATTCCTAATTTTTGAATTTCAAGCAATTCTCAAGTAAATAGAGTAAAATATAAAAGTCTCATTAATACCCCTCCTAAATTCTGAGGTATTTAATATTTAAATTTTATTTAAAAATTATGTAGACATGTATGCATATACAAGTAAAAATTTACATAAATATTTACATTGGATGAAAATCTGTCATGCTTGCTTAGAAGATTAAGAAATCTTTATTCTTTTTCCTTTTTCTTTTTTGCCTCTCTTTTGCCCCTCTACCCTCATAACCTCCTATAGACCTTCAGTAACCTATATTAACTTCCTGTTGTGTGGCCTGTATTTTTTTCTCCATGCTCATATAGTCACGTATATATACCTCACATATATATGCATACATATATATGTACATTTATAGCATTTTATTTTACTCTGATGTAAAATCTCACATTGAATCTATGGATCAATTAATTTGGGGAGAATTGACATCTTTACAAATACTGTTTTCCAATCCCTAAACATGGTATATCCCACAATTAATTTATATAAATAGAGGAGTATGTGTATTTGGCATTGTGTCTCTCCTTGAAACTCTGTCCTTTGGTTTCAGTGACACTGTTCTCATGGTTCCCCCCTCCCCCCCACTTTGGCCATTTCTCATTTTTATTTGTAGACTTATTTTCCTATGCTATTTCTCAGGGTTCTATTGGCTCACTTTGTCTTGTCCCTAAGTGATCTCTACCTATTCAGTGATTATTCACAAATGTTTAAATGTTTATCTCTAGTTTGTACCTTTCGTTGTTTTTATTCTCTAGAGCCAAATGCCTTCTGGACATCTCCACTTTTGCCATTCAGCTTTGTTGGGTAAAATCTAAAACTTTTCAATTATAATTTCTGACATTGTGTGCTTAAAAAAGACTTCCTCTACTTCAAAATTACGAAACGTTATATTTTATTGTAATACTTTTGTGGTTGCCTTTTTTACATTTAATACTTCATTCTACCTGGGATTTATTTTATGTTTGGATAGATAAGTAGGGAAAATGTAATGATTCCATATTTTTTCTCTTGTATTTTTTTAAAGATTCATTTATTCATTTGAGAGAGAGAGCACAGGGAGAGGGGTTTAGGGAGAGAAAGAGAATCTCCAGCAGATTCCTGGCTGAGCACAGAGCCCAACATGGGGCTTGATCCCACAACCCTACAACCCTGAGATCATGACCTGAGCCGAAACCAAGAGTTGGACGCTCAACTGACTGAGCTACCCAGGTGCCTCTCTCTTGTATTTTTGAGTTGATATTCACTCAATTCTTTTTCACTATTTGTCCATTTTATGTGTTACTGAGAGTCCTTATTGACTAAGTACTGTGAGGGCTGGATGAGGTATATCTTGTTCATTGTTGAATTCCTTGGCATTTAGGACAATGTCTAGGTGATAGTAAGATTTTAGTAAATATTATTGAATGAATGAATTATGGAGGGGGAAAATTCTTTCATTACTGGTTTTAACTTCATAACACTTTACTGTTTTTTCTCTGTATCTTTAATATCAGGAAATCTGCATCTTAGAAGCCTTTAGCCTATCAAATATTTTAATCTCATCAAATTTTGAAAAACATTTTTTTTTCAGGGTAAACCAAATAACTTATTCATATCAGCTATGCTTCGATTCTTTCCTAGATCCCAAGCTTACTAGAGAAGGAGTTTATATTCACTTTTCTTCTAAGTTAATAAAACTTTCATGAAAACCTGCTGTTCCAGATGTGGCTTTGTGGATATAATCACATGTCTGTTACTGTTTCTGTGTCTGCTTAATCTTTACTGCTACGCTGTGCCTGTTCCAGAGGCTTTATGTAGCTGATTTGTTTTCTTTACTTGCAGTGGGAGCCGTGGATAATACATAATGAGGATCTGCTTTGTTTTTTTGGTGATGATTATTCCAGTGTTAAGGTCAAGGAACTGAGTTTTAAAATGGAAAGACAATTCATCCCACTGTTATTTAATGATACCTTCTGTGTGCAAATAACAAAATGCTTTGGAATATGTCTCTTTCTGCAAAGAGTGTACCTTTCCATGAAGAGGGACAGAAGACACAACCATCATAAAATTCATCTTAAGCATAATGTCAAATGAGTGGTAGAAACAATAGTGTGGGCATTCAGGAATGGGAAAAATCACTCTGACTTGGGATGGCTAGGGTAAACTTCCTGGAGAAGTTGAGACTTAGTTAAGATCATGTAGGATGTCTGGTTAATGGCACATCTGATATGGGTAAAAAAATGAACAAAATTTGCAATGGAATACATTGTACAAATGTGATGGCCATTGGATACAGTGGAATGACAGTCAACCTTGTGTGGGAGAGGAGAGGATAGGCAGGAAATTGGATCAGATTGTGGAGGGTCTTTAGTTTTGTTTTTGTTTTTGTTTTTTTTCCAAAAACATTCCTTGGAAGTATCCTATTTCATCAAGCATAAGCCATAAATATTAGGGCTGGAAAATCCTTCATGGCTTTGCTGACATGAAAAAAAAGAACCTGCTTTATTGATGAGCCTGTGTCTTTGTACATTATATCCATGAGTGCTATTAAGTTCAGTGTTTTCTGTATGTTTCAGACATTAGTCTCTTACCATGGGGGATTGGAATTTATTGGGTGGCATCCTAGAGGAAGTTCACTCCCACTCAACTATAGTGGGGAAAATCTGGCTGACCATACTCTTCATTTTCCGAATGCTGGTACTTGGTGTGGCTGCTGAAGATGTCTGGGATGATGAACAGTCAGCATTTGCCTGCAACACCCAGCAGCCAGGTTGCAACAACATCTGTTATGATGATGCTTTCCCTATCTCTTTGATCAGGTTCTGGGTTTTACAGATCATCTTTGTGTCTTCTCCTTCTTTGGTGTATATGGGCCATGTACTTTATAGACTCAGGGCCTTCGAAAAGGAGAGGCAGAAGAAAAAGTCACACCTCCGAGTCCAGATGGGGAATCCCAAGCTTGAATTGGAGGAGCAACAAAGGATAGATAGAGAGCTGAAGAGGTTAGAGGAGCAGAAGAGAATTCATAAAGTCCCTCTAAAAGGATGTCTGCTGCGTACTTATGTCTTACACATCTTGACAAGATCTGTGATGGAAGTAGGGTTCATGATAGGCCAATATATTCTATATGGGTTTCAAATGCACCCACTTTACAAATGCACTCAACCTCCTTGTCCTAATGTAGTGGATTGCTTTGTATCCAGGCCTACAGAGAAGACAATTTTCATGCTCTTTATGCACAGCATTGCAGCCATCTCTTTGTTCCTCAATGTACTGGAAATATTTCATCTGGGAATCAGGAAAATCATGAGGGCATTTTATGAGAAATCCAGCAATGAGGGCACTGAGGATGAAAGCAGCATCCCATTCCATTTGAAAAAATATTCAGTGGCCCAGGAGTGTATGATTTGCTCTCCCTTGCCTAAAAGAATCCCTCTACTTCAAGCAAACAATCAACAGCAAGTCATTCGAGTCAATGTGCCAAAGTCTAAGACCATGTGGCAAAGCTCACAGCTCATGCAACTTGGAGTAGACTCTTGCTGTATTAAAGAAGAGTGGGCTGAGAAGGATCAGCACAGTGGACAGCTCCATGCCCACAGCCCATGTCTCTGGGAAGCCGGTACTCAAAGTCAGCACCCCGGACAGCAACCGGACCTTTCCTCTGGCCTACACAACGCAAAGTCTCACTCCTGCCTAGGTACAGAGATAGCTCCCAGACACTGCCCATCCTATGCAATAGGAACCTGGGGGCAGTCCCAGGATCGACGACCCTCAGGAGAGGCTCTCACAGATTTAAACAGTAAATGTAGAGACAGCAATGGCAGTGTGAGAAAGAGTGGGGTCTGGACAGACAGATCTTATCCAGGCAGTCACAAGGCCAGCTTTCTGCCCAGATTACTGTCTGAAAAGGGACACTTGTACAGTGACTCAGGAAGCTCCAGTTCTCGAAACAGCTCTTGCTTGGACCTTCTGCACCAGGAAAATAGCCCCTCGCTTCTGCCTTCAGCCACTGGGTACAGAACATCAATGGTAAGTAAAGACGGACAGCCTGACTGAACATAGGACTATTGCAAGAGGTTTTCCACTCTAGCTACTTCTTAGCCTTCGCTTTCCAGCTGCCTGGTGTGTATATGTGTGTGTTAAGAGAGAGAGAGAGAAGGTGAGGGAGGTTAATTTATGGGGAGTTAAATCCTGTCATTCAATACATTCAGTTAAATTCAATTCATGAAATAAACTTACTGAAAACTTACTTTATATCATTCAGTCTTCGTAAGTGCTGGGTTTATAAGTGGATAAAATACTGTCTCTGCCATCAAAGGGCTCAAAGTCTAGATGGGAAAGTTAGACAGTAAGATACAAATGTGATCGAGTGTAAGGTGCCATGTTAGAAGGGGTGGATGGGCAAAGGAGGGAGTGGTCAGTTCTTTATGGATGGGTCAGGAAAAGCTTCATAGTAGCAGTTACTTTTGAACTGAGCCTTGAAAGATGTGGTGAGTTTCTCCAGACCTAGGAGGACTGGGGTACATGAAAGAAGGCCATCCCAGTACAGGGAGCAGCACAGACAAAGGCTGAGAGCTGTGACACGGCAGGGCTGCCTGGAGAGCTATGTGTGGCTGGGGCACTGGCAGGTGGGAAGGCTATGGGGAGGGAACGCTGGGGAAGGGGCCATGGGGGTCTTGTGGGAAGGCAGTGGAGCACCCATAGAGGGTGTGCAGCGGAGAAGTGATGGGATCAGAGTTACATTTTAGAAAGCTCTGTCATAGTGTGGAAAATGGATCAGAAGAGGGATCGTTTGTAACCTTGGGTTGCCCTTGTCTCACTAAGGAAGGAGGGTGTGCTCCATTATTTTAATAGCTCTGGCATTTAAAAGTCATATACAAAGATTTGGTGATATATTTCACAAAGACTAAAGTCAATATTGTATTGATTTTAATTCTGTTTTCTGAAAAGCCAGTGTGGAATAAACGTTTCCTGCTCATTGTTAAGACATAAGGAATATTTACTGTGGACTCGTCTCAATTCTGGAAAAAAGAATGACACTTGCTTTATCTACCACTCCTAACAGCTTTTTTCTTTTAAAAAGAAACTCCTCCAAGTTTGGTGGGGGAACTTCCTAGTTGAGCTCACTTGGTTGAGCTCACATACTTGCTTTCTCCTGTTAATGATAATGATTAAATCTATGATGATTGAATCTCTACCCCAGTTTCATATCTCCTGTGAGCTTAGAGATATTTTGTTACTGCACTAAAGCCATATCTTGAGGAGGAATCATCCTACTTAGATTTTTCCTATAATACTTCTTTCAAACTGATACTCATTTCTTGTCAGTGACCAGTCATCTACCCAGGAGACTATGTTTAGGATCAGAGTGTGGCTACTTGGAACCTACAGCAGGGTTCTCAACCCTGGCTATGAGTTAGAGTCATCTGGGGGCTTTAAAAAATCTTCATGCCTGGGACCGATCCAATTCCAATTAAACCAAAATCTTTGAGGGTGGGATGCACATCAGGATATTTAAGTAAATTCTACCCATAATGTGGGGCTTGGACTTAAAATTCCAAGATCAGGAGTCATATGCTGTACTGATTGAGCCAGCTAGGTGGCCCTAGGATTAGTATTTTATTTTATTTTATTTTTTAGATTTATTTTTTAGAGAGAGAGGGAGACCGGGGTTGGGAGGAGCAGAGGGAGCGGGAGAGAGAGAATCTCCAGCAGGCTCCCCACTGAGAACAGGTAGCCTGATGTTGGGCTTGATCCCACAACCCTGAGATCATGAGATCCTGACCTGAGCTGAAACCGAGTCAGCTGCTGAACCGACTGAACCACACAGGCGTCCCTGGGATTAGTATTTTTTAAACTCCCATGGTGATCACACCCGTCAGAATGGCTAAAATTAACAAGTCAGGAAACGACAGATGTTGGCGGGGATGTGGAGAAAGGGGAACCCTCCTACACTGTTGGTGGGAATGCAAGCTGGTGCAACCCCTCTGGAAAACAGTATGGAGGTTCCTCAAACAGTTGAAAATAGAGCTACCATACGATCCAGCAATTGCACTACTGGGTATTTACCCCAAAGATACAAATGTAGGGATCCGAAGGGGTACGTGCACCCAATGTTTATAGCAGCAATGTCCACAATAGCCAAACTGTGGAAAGAGCCAAGATGTCCATCAACAGATGAATGGATAAAGAAGATGTGGTATATATACACAATGGAATATTATGCAGCCATCAAAAGGAATGAGATCTTGCCATCTGCAATGACGTGGATGGAACTGGAGGGTGTTATGCTGAGTGAAATAAGTCAATCAGAGAAAGACATGTATCATATGACCTCACTGATACGAGGAATTCTTAATCTCAGGAAACAAACTGAGGGTTGCTGGAGTGGTGGGGGGTGGGAGGGATTGGGTAGCTGGGTGATAGACAGTGGGGAGGGTATGTGCTATGGTGAGCGCTGTGAATTGTACAAGACTGATGAATCATGGATCTGTACTTCTGAAACAAATAATGCAATATATGTTAAGAAAAAAAAAGAAGATAGCAGGAGGGGAAGAATGAAGGGGAGTAAGTCAGAGGGGGAGACGAACCATTAGAGACGATGGACTCTGAAAAACAAACTGAAGGTTCTAGAGGGGAGGGTGGTGGGGGGATGGGTTGGCCTGGTGATGGGTATTAAGGAGGGCACATTCTGCATGGAGCACTGGGTGTTATGCACAAACAATGAATCATGGAACACTACATCAAAAAAAAAAAAAAAAAACTTCCATGGTGATTGCAATGTGCAGCCAGGGTTGAGAATCACTATTTTAGAGTAACCTTGCCAGGGGTTACTGCTTCTTATCTCCATTTGTGAATTCAGCAAGACAGTTTTAGTCATTTTCCCTTTCTTATACCTCCTTCCATGTGAGAGGAGTCTTCGTATTGGCAGAGAGTTGAGGGAGAGATGGTAGTGTTTAGTTAAGGCAGATTTTTTTTAATCTTTCAGATTATCTTTTGGGGGAGGCCAGCCATTCCTACAAGCCTGGAGAAAAGATGATGAAGATGACAGGCCCCCTTTCTTTTTTCTTCTTCCTCTTTCTTCCCTGTTTTTTATGTTTCTAGGAATTACAATTAATGTCTTTGGCCACAGAGATTTCCTACTTATGGTTACTTTCCCACCAAACCCCTTACAGTGTTGACAGACCACTTCACTCCCCAGATGGTAGGAAGACTTGGGGATTGAGGCCACAGCTATCAACCCCAGAGCTCTGTGGCTGAGACATGATGCTTCTTGCCTACAGAGGAATTTGTAACTAGAAATCAGTGCAGCAAACAGGATTATAATCATCCACTGTCAATATATGGACTGTAAACTGCTTTTTACACTGTATTGGGTCCTGGATGGCAGAATTTTTCGGGCTCAGTAAGATGCATTCTGACTTCAGCAGTTGATGTTTCAGAGTGAAATGACTTCTGGTAGGACCACAGTTGCTTTGCTGCTTATGATGTGTCCCTTTGAGGGAACTGTCCTGCAAAAGAAATGCATTCTATTTTGGAAGGTCATAGAAGGCACTGGAAGGAGCCATGATTTTATGCTCTGAGACATTTCCCTAGCTGTCACCCAAACCCCACAATTTGTTCAAGTCCAAACTCACTGATCACTAAGTAAGCTTCTATCAAGGTTGGTTCTTTGAAGACTTAGCTGGGCATGGAAAGCAGACTTTCATTCGGGCCAAGTGAGCCTGGGGAGGAGGGCTGGCTGAGTTTAGCAACCCGCACTACCCTCTGTAAGGGAGAACTGTCCCCATTGCTGAATGCAGAGATGCTGTGGAGCAGTAATTCTTGTGCCTAGTTCCACATGAAATCACTAGGGAAGCTTTGAAAACTGCCCCAGGAAAAGTCTGCAGATGGAGCCTTGACACTAGTACTTTTTAAAGCTCCCAGATGATTCCAATATACAGCCAGAGTTCAGAACCATGGCCGTAGAGAACGGAGATTTTGACATTAGGAATAAGATTTCCCTGTGAATTCTTCCAATCTTTTGGGACATTAAAGTGATGTAGCTTCAAAAGGTGAGGACACTTACACTTCATCCCACTGCCTGGGATGTACCACCCACCCTAAGACCTTGGCATGACCGATGGGGCCAGCTGTGTCAAGGCCCTACCGAGTTCTCTTGGGCCACGACCAAGGAGGGGAGAGAGAAGGATGTGGTTGAAACAGGCAGGAGCTGATACTAGGGCTTTATAGGCCATGGAAAGGAATTTGGGCTGGATGGCACAGGGATGGTGGTGAGCTGAGACATATGTTTCAAAAAAACCCCCACGTTCTGGAGAGTCTATTATAGGGCTACTCTGGTCTGAATGTTTGCATCCCCTCAAAATTCATATGTTGAGACTTATTTCCCAATGTGATGGTGCTTGGAGGTGGGGTCTTTGGGAGGTGATTAGGTCATGAAGGTGGAACCCTCATGGATAGGATTAGTGCCCTTATACAAGGGACTACAGAAAGTTCCCTATCCTATCTACTGTGTGAGGACACAGCAAAAAGACAGCTATCTATGAACCAGGAAATGGGTTTTCACCAGACAGGGAATCTGTCAGCACCTTTATCTTGGGCTTCTCAGCCTCTAGAGCTGTGGGAAATAAGTTTCTATTCTTTATAATCCACCCAGTCTACCTGAATGGACTAAGACAAGGGGTAAGAGTGCAGTCAGGGAGGCCAGCTAGGAGGCTTACACAGTGGTCCAGGGGAGAGAGTCATGTGGCTCAGACTAGGGGACCATTGTTAATGGTTTGCATGGAAGAACAGTCTTTCTTGTTTTTCAAATTGAAGTAATACATGCTCATTGAAAGAAATACAAGCAATATAAAAGAACATAGAGAATAAAATGTGAACCTGACCATGTGAGGATTCATCTCTTTGTTCTCATCTGGATTCAGTTCCCACTTCACTCCCCGAAGACAACTGCTAACAGCTTAGGGTGTGTTCCCCCTACTTTCCTCAGGGTATTCGTCATCTGTCTTTGAGGACAAATGTATGTCCACACATATATGGTGGTTTTTAAAAATACAAATGTGATCATGTAGAGATGTAGAGATGCAGAGATGTCTTTGCAATTTGCTTTTGCTCATTTCATATGTCACAGGGGTCTTCCCATGTCAGTACCTGTGGAACGGCCTCAGTTTTACATTAATTCATGCTTTTGCATGGTATGGATGAGCCATAAGATACTTGATGGCCAGTTAGCCATTCTAACTTTTTTCTACTGCACGCAATGTTGCAGTGGATGTTTCATACATATATCTTTAACAGGTATCTACAAGTGGAATTATTGGTTCTAATGGACATGCACATATTACATTTTGACAGATGCTGAAAATTTTTGTTCAGGAAGGACTACACCAATTTGTTCTCTCTCTTTTTTAAAAGATTTTATTTATTTGAGAGAGAGGCAGAGAGAAAGGGCATGAATGGGGGAGAGGGGCAGAGGGAGAAGCAGGCTCCCCACTGAGCAGGGAGCCTGACTCGACTCAGGGCTTTGATCCCAGGACCCCGGGATCATGACCTGAGCCGAAGGCAGATGCTTAACCGACTGAGCCACCCAGGCGCCCCTACACCAATTTATTCTCTTATCAGCACGTTAGCACCTCTTTCCCCACACTCTTATTCATACCAGCCATTATCTTCTTTCCTTCCAATCTGATGAACTAAAAGTGTTTCCCTTTGTTTTTTCCTTCCATTTTTTTATTTTAGAGAGAGAGAGCGAGAGAGCACAAGTGGGAGGGGCAGAGGGAGAGAGAATCTCAAGCAGATTGCGCTCAGCACGGAGCCCAAGGTGGGCCTCGATCTCATGACCCCGAGATCATGATCTGAGCCGAAACCAAGAGTTGGACGCCTGACAATACCACGCAGGCACCCCGTGTTTCCCTTTGTTTTAATTTACATCTGTGATTGCTAGTGAGGTTCATATGTTTACTGGTCATCTGTATTTCCACCATGAATGACCTTCGTCTGTCTTTTCTGTTGGGATATTTGTCTTTCTTCTGATTTCTAGGAGCTCTTATATGGTATTATATTAACTCCTTGTCTGTATGTGTGTGTATATATATATGGAAAGATTTTTCTCCCAGTCTGCTTGTCTCTTATCCCTGTTTACAGCATCTTTGAATTTTTACTATTAAATCTAAAATCTCTATTACTTCTAGGTTCTTTGTCTCATTTGAGAAGGTCTTTTTTTTGACTTCACATTAAGAAGTGTTATTAGTTGGGTGTTTTGAGGATGGATTGCACTAATTTATTGGGCCCTTTGGTTGAGCAGTTTTACATAACATAACAATTACCAAAGAATCTGAAGAAGAGGAGGAAAGATACTCACTTCATTAAGGGCCTGATGGAGGTCTAGACACTTCATGGGCTTCCTCTCTGTAAACCTGTAATTATCTCTATTTTATGGATAAAGAAATAGGTGACTTGTCTGAAGTCATACAATTAGGATGTGGTGAAGCACAGTTCTTGGGACGTCGTAGCAGGGACGTAAATTAATATTTATTGGATGAGTGAATGAGCTGGAATTTTATTCCAAGCCTGTCTGACTGAACCCAAGCTCCTTCTATACCTCATTACTGCTTCTTGCTCTCTCTGCATAAGGCAGCCTAAGTTTAGCAGATTTTTAGGGTCAAGGATAGATTATTACAAAACGGAATATTCCACATTTGGATCCCTTCTCCCTTCCACATTATACAAAGCCAAAAATCTGGCTAATTGTAGAAAGAGCAAAAATGGAGCTTTGGAAGAAGTTGGCTTACAGTTTTAGACCTGGATTTTGGACAAAAACAATAAGTGGAGAAGGATAAGAAGATGACAGGTGGGATTCAGATCTTTCAGGGAACAGAACCTCTTCCTTGGTCATTCTTCTCTGGGTCAACCTCGGGAGAATTGTCTTCAGCGGGTTTTGATTGGATCCCTGGTATTTGTGACATACACAGAGTCCCAGGTGGGTGGGCAGGGCTGAGTCTTACAAGTCCTTTGAGTCTATTTTGTTTGTCTTGTTTCCTGTTTCTTTCAGAACATGCTTCTAGAACTTTCGTCTCTTATGAAAAAATAATTCATGTGTGGGGCCAGAAAAATGAACCCAGGAGTAACTGGCATCTGCGGGAGAAAAGTTGCACTTTTGTTAGCTCAAACTTTGAGAAGAACTGCGGGAACCATTCCCTCCACAGAGACACCCACCGGGCGATGGGTGTGTACAGGGTGCTCCCAGCTGGGCCCCCCCTCTACAGGAGACCCTCCCCTGATGGGGCTGGGATCAGTCTGTCACTGTGCCACCTGGTCTCACCGCCGGTCTGATCTCAAGCAGGGGGAGGAAGGGAGGAAGTGCACCCTGGGAGAGAAAATCTCGGGGTAAGAGCTGCTGCCCCTCTGAGGGGAGAAGGATTGAGACATGGCTGTCCTTCCCCCACCTAGCAGCCCGGTGGGATTTGATGCCCTGCTCGCTGCAGGGGGCACCCTGTTCTGCGGCGGCACAGCAGCAGTTAGGACCATTGATAGATGGAGTCACTGACCGATCGATCTCCTGTTGGTTCCTTCTCTCTGGAGGACCCTGACACACTGGGGACTGCCTGGGATGCTGCAGAAGAGAGCCCAGCATTGGATGGGGCTGGTCTGGGCTTCTAGCCCAAATGGTTCCTGAGTCTTCTCTGTCTCCGTACTTTGCAGAGGTGGAAATGAGGTGTGGAGATAGGAAGAGGCATGATCTGTTCCACAGTAAGTTGGTAGAAGAGCCAGTGAAGACCAGGTGGATGAAAATGATGCTGGGGCCAAGTCCAAGTGGGTATCACTAAGGGACAGAGCATATTCCAGGTGCTTAAGACACGTTCTCTCTACCTTGTACAACTGTGTAAAGTTACTGTTCATCCCCATTTTATAGATCAGAGAAGGCTCAAAGAGACTAAGTAGCTTGCCCCACAGCTCAAGGTTGCACAGCTGAAGTGTCTGCCATGCAGCTGAATTCAGACCCAGATCCCGCTGCTCCAAGGCGCAAACTCCTTCCAGGAAGCCATGAAGCCATGCTCTCTCCTATCCATGACGATCAGCAGCCCCTGGGCAATGATTTATTTGCATATCTTCCTGTCCAACTAGCCTGTGGAAGCTGTAAGGATAAGGGCTGTACATTTTCAATCTTGGATGCCCAGCATGCAGCACAGTGTTGGTTGGTTGAATGAACGTATGTTTCTGTATAGATGCCAAAGACAATATATGACCTTTTGCTTTCAGCTCTCCAGTCTATTCCTTATTCACTGGTGTTCTGTCATGTCCTGTCAATAGGTTTATTATGAGAGACTCTTTCAGAAGCCTGTATGGCAGCTTTTTTTGTTTGTTTTTTTTCCCTTTAATTTAAACTTCCTTTATCCTCAGAAGCCTTTACAGGGTCAACTATACAGCGCAAAGAGAGGTTAAAGGATGGGTGTAAAATGTTAAAGGATGAGTGTAAAATGTGATGCTCCCAGTAAATGCTGGTGTGTCTCTGACGGATTCTGTCTACTGCTTTAGGATGAGGATCACTGCCTCAGGGATGCACTTGTTTTCAAGGGGGAAGAGTAAAAGCTAGACATGAAGAACCAGTAATGCCTCTTTCTGGCTGACTGAGCAGGCCAGTGGCAGGTGTATGTTGGGATCTGTAGGAGCGGGAGGGGTGAGGATAGAAGGTACCACGTTCTTGAATCAAATGAAAGACACTTGCATAATGGAATGTGGGATGAGTGGCTTCTTCCATCTCTCTGGAAAGCACAGGTGCTCTATGGGGAGAATTGGAAACCCATTCCACTCCGGGTCCTATCACAAAACGGATATTAAACATCAAATACAATCTTGCTAGTACATCCTAATTGAGGGGCAGGGGTGATGGGCTGGAGAAGAGTGAAAAATTCTAGAGCTGTTTGAAAGAACAGCCTAATTATTCCCAAACAGATACAACAAAACTGTTGGCAGGGACTGGTGTAGGGGTAGCCGATCTGGGAGTCCTCTTTGTACCCTGGAAGTAGATATGAATCCCTCCAAAGGTGCACATTCAAAGGAAAGTAGATGGCTGCTGCCCATCTGGGGCAGGGCAGTGTTTGAATGCCCCTCTTCTGCAGAAAACAGTGGCTTTATTCTATTGTAAACTATGATTGTCATTCCCACAAGTGCAAATGTCAAGGTCGAAGGAGCGAATGACCATCCGTTCTAAATGACCGGGTTTTTTTTTTTTCTTTTCCTTCCTTCCCTTCCCTTCCCTCCCTCTCTCTCTCTTTTCTTTTCTTTCCCTTATTTCCCTCTTTCTTCTTTCTTTCCTTCCTTCCTTCTTCCTTTTTCTTTCTTTTCTTTCTTTTTTAAAGATTTATTTATTTATTTGAGAGACAGAGAGAGTGAGCACATATGCACAATGAGGGGAGGGGAGCAGAGGGAGAGAGAAACCCAAGCCGACTTGGAGCTGAGTGCAGAGCCCGGCAACTGGGCTTGATCCCACAACCCAGCTGAAATCAAGAGTCGGATGTCTAACCGACTGTGCCATCCAGGCGCCCCTAAATGGCCAGGTTTTCTTAATAGAAAATTTTGGGACTAAGACCCACCTGCTTTTTTCAGAATGGATTATAACTTTATGTCTTCAGGCAAAGGACTGTATTTGACCTCTCATACCTACAATGTCACGACTGTGTTGTTTTGCTAACAGTTGCTAACCCCATTATATGCTCCCTGGAAACCCTCCTTGGCTCAGTAGGGTGCCCAGGGAGTGGAATTCAGTAACTTTTAATTTCAGTTTTCTCATCTGGGGAATGGGGTGAGGCCAGGCACTTCCTGAAGCTCAGATCTCAGCAGCTCTTCAGACATCATGAGAATGTATTATTTACTACCTCACTGACAGCTTAGCCAGACCACCCGAGTCCAGCATTACTCTTGGTTATCTAGCCTGCCCGCCATTCAATACCTTGCTTTCCCTTTACATCAAAATCCAGGACTCAAATGATCGAATATACTCTTCTAGTTTTATGTATTTACTCCCTTAACCACAATTCTAAACTCTTTGCCCTGCTCATCACTGTATCTTGGTGTTGGCTTAATACCCCTTTCTCTCTGGTTACTTTCATTTAGCTTTGTTTTATTCATTCATTCATTCAACTCTACCCCCACTATGGGTCTCAAACTCACAACCCCGAGATCAAGAGTCACATGCTCCACTGACTGAGCCAGCCAGGTGCCCCTAGCTTTCTGTTTTAAATTAGACCTATTATTTTGAGATAATTGTAGATTCACATGCTCTTGTATGAAACAATACCCTTCAGCAGGCTGCCCTCAATGGTGACATTTTGCAGAGCTATCGCACAACATCGAAGCCAGGAAATTGTGTTTAATGCCTTTTATCTGCTCTCACAGGCATCGGGGATTTTTTAAATTTCAGCGTTGAGGAGTCACATTAGCATTATCACATTTTTTAGGTCTTTCATCAGATTAATCAGGTAGCAGGTAAAGGTCCAAACTAGAGGAAGACACATAATTCTCTGGGAGAAGAGATTTCCTAAGGCCTCCAGCCCTGTGATCTTTAACACAGGGGATCAGAGGCAGGGAAAACCAGCTTACAATGCATAATGATATGTCTTTATTTCATCAACAGAAATGGTGTCTAGACAAAATTCAGTTAACACTAGCAATTCAATTGAGTGAAAAATTTTTTTTTGCACAATAGTGTATTTACAATGAGTAAATGAAGTTTCAATTCATTAGTTCATAGCAATGCTTTGTTTTCCCCAAAATGGTAAAAATTCTTAGTTACAGAGAATAAGCATCAACAGCCATTTCATTTTTACAATAAAAACCACAACGAAAACCACAATCACTTAGAAAAAAAAAGACAAGCCTAAGAACTAGTTCAATAAAATGATGCATTGAATTAAGTTACATTAATCGCATAGAATCTGTGTAAAAAGTATGTAGAAAAACACCTGATGTAACCTGTTACAGTCGTTGAGCAGTTATGAGAGGTACAGAGGGTTATACAGGTAGATATGTGTGAAACTGTCCGTATTGTTCGACCTGGGGAGGAAGAGAAGAGGGGCTGCGGCCCCTTGCATACACTGAGAAGACCCTGTTTTGAATATGGCCTCTGGAGTTTGTAAGGCATATATTAGAGGTGCACTTGCATCAGACTGGTTCTGGAACAAATTCTCCCAGGCCCTTCTGGCCTCACGGGCAAAGGTGGTGCTTGCCTCGAATGGCACACTGTGTCTAACCAGCACCTGGAGCTCCCAAGTGCATTTGGAATCTTCCTGTTCACTCACTAGAAGTGGCAGGTCTTTTGGGTCCGAGCGTGAATGGGCATCCCTGCATTCACACACGCCAAATGCATCGTTAGGACCCAGGGGAGGTTACCCCTCTGCCTGCTGACGTATTTTGGTAGGAGACTTAGCATCATCGGTAGGAAAAACCCTCTTTGTCCAAGTCCCTTCCCTCTTTCCTCACATACATGTCCGATCAGCCCCCCAGGAACGTTTGGCACTGAATGAATGGTCTTGGTGCCCTTCTGCTTCTAAGGAGGGCCACTGTTTTAGCTGAGGTCAATAAACTGGAATGAAGTGAAAGTCAGAGGTGTTTATCCATCGCTTGACAGTGAGATGCATGCACCACGTCACAACATTAAATCAAAGCTACAAATTGGGCCTCTGCAACCAAAGGGTATTCTTCACAGAATGGCAGCTTCATTCTCATATTACAATTAAAATGCACTGATATTCATTTGATATAAATATTATCTCCCAGGGTGGAGTGTAGGAAAATACTATACACTTACTTTTCTTTGCAAGAAATGTTTTTGCACCGTCAGTTGAATAATTTATCCTCAAAATCTGCCACAATAGGTCCTTTCTATGTACAAATACCATCTGCACACACTATCTGTGTACAAATATCGTCTGTTCTGCAGCATCAGTCTTTGATGCCTGGGTCAGGAGATGGCTCGGGCGATACTGAGAACACACAGACTGCCTCCATGCACACGGACTTCCTGCACGAATACTGACTCCACACCCGGCACCGCACTGTGGACTGACTCGCCAGTAACTGCGCCTACAACAGGATCCTTGGTCTGGGGGAAGTTTATTAACTTAGGATCGGGTGAACAGCTTTATTCTTAAAAAAGAAAAGACTCTGCCCCTCAGTCTATTTACAGTGATTTGAAGACAAAACTTGATTCTTGCTCCCTTCCTGGTCTGCGACTCCTCCCAAACTGTAAGTGATAGGGGAGCAGGTTGAAGTCACTTACTAATTAAGCAGCTGCTAGTTTCAGTGGGGTAGAATCTGGAGACCCAGCCAGGGGGATCTTTTGTAGCTATGTAGCTTTGCAGGCTTGACCCACTTTGGGAGGGTTATGCTACTCCACAGGATGTGGAGCAGCCCATAGGGACAGGACTCTGGGATTTCTTAAAAGGCTTAGAGTTTATACACCTTTGCTTCTTCTTTAAAGGCAATCATAAGGTATTAAAAGAGAGTGTAGGTTTAGGCTCTTTTGTAATGAAGATTTTAAGTCATCTCTACGTGGGGCTCGAACTTACCACCCTGAGATCAAGAGTCGTGTGCTTTACTGGCTGAGCCAGCCAGGCGCCCCTAGATCTCTTGGTAACAGCTTTGAACTTCACATTGTGGCCACTTAATTTCTGGCAGTTCGCTGGTGCAAGTCCTAGAGCTGGTCCCTGGCCTCCTTTTTAAGGAGAAGTGGCAGTTGGCATTCTAATCGCTAGCTTTTTTTTTTTTTTTTACTTCCTTGGGAAAGCAATACAAGGATTAAATCCAAAGTCATAGTGCATCTTAAAAGCAGCATACTTTTAGAAAGACAGTTAATAAATTACTTGTACAATATACAAAATAATGTTTTATACTGCAGCATCACCTCTGACGCCTGAGTCATTGTGAGGGCACCCGGAACAGAAATAGCAGGATGGCCTAGTCACTTTGCCAGCTCTTTTGTTTTGTTTTTGCAACCGTTTTGTTCCAGAATCAGTACGTAATGAAGTTTGATTTTATTCCAAGGCACCCCCAGATAACGCAGAGAAACAAACACATACAGCAAAGCACTCACCTGCCCAAAGCCTGACCAACCTGAATGAAGCGAGGTTGTCTGGACACACAAGTAGGACATAGGCAGATCCAAGGGGAGGACTAGATTCAGGCAGATGGTAACTAGCCAGGGGGCCACCGCCACGGTCCCCGCCCCTACAGCTCATGCCCACCTGTTTGGAGACCCGACTCGGCCTCGGCAGGGATCTTCCTAAGCAGTCCATGGCGGGAGGGTCCTTTATTTTTATAAGGAAGGGCCCTTCAAGCACAACTACATGTCACCATGCTGTGCAAACACTATTCCCTGTTATTAACTTGCTTTTGTTTTTCCTAAAAGACACGAGCCTCACCAAAGGGCCCCGGTTAAGGAGACAGTCTGGTTTTTAAAACTCCACTTGAGGCAGTTTGGATTCTGATCCCCAGCTAGTCCTCCCTTTGAATCAACCTGGAAACAATTCTGACGAACACGTGGTTCAGGGTAGTAGAAGACAAGACAGGTCACACAGACAATTGCACAAAACCAGTCACTGTTTATGGTACATAGTGAACAAAATCATTAAGTCGTTAGAAAATCTCTAAGAAATGGAAAGTTTTTCAAGCAGTTTTTAACCAGTTCCCATAGTGGGGGGGGGCAGGTGGGAGGTTGGTTGAGGAAGAGGGAGAAATGCGAGGGGGGGGTTGGGGGCAGGAGAATGTGAGCTGAATTAGGGTGGAGGGAAATCAGGAGGGCCCCCTCCCCCACCCGGACATGGCCGCAGCACAGGGTGAGCGGACGGAACGACAGACAGGGGGAGACTGTGGAATGTGGTCAAGACTACCAGTTGCACATGAGCTGTCACCAGGGTGAATCACGCCAACAGGCTGGTTTGGACCTGGTTATGAGACTAGCAGGAAACATTCTTTTTTTTCCAAAAGAAGAGGAGGTCACTTAAAAAAGGCAACCAGAGAGTTAAAAAAAAAAACAAAATACTGTTGGCTGACTCCTCCACCGCAACACATACCTGTGGTGCATCACATGATTCACATTGAATTTAAATTCCAGCCATCACCAGGTTTCCACAAAGGCAAACCCCACGGTGAAGCACAGAACCGCTCCACTAGGCCAAGACATTCCAACAACCATAATAAAAACGGCAGCTCCAACGCTGAGCCACATCAAAATCTGTCTCAGACTAGCACACGCACATACACACGCACATGAGGAGAAACAGAAACCCAGAGGCAGGTTTTAAAAGCGGAACTATTTGAAAAGAAAAGCCTTTTTTTTTTTAAATCCTACCGCATGAACCAACAAATTTCTGGCATTCATACATATTTAAACATTTAGCGCTAATATTTGTACAGAAAAAAGTTAATAATACTAAAACATATGTTACTATGATTTCACTTTTCGCCTACATCATATACTAATTTCCCCTTTTACATGCAGCTTTAATATTGTCCAAACAATGGCACAAATAAAGAAACAAAGTCAACCGTCTACTCCCCACTGCCCACCACCCCATCCCCACATCAAACCTTTTGGGACTCTTCCCGCAGCCAGGCTGGAGGGCCCACTGGAGGGAGGGAGGGACTCTGCCTCCTCTTACGCTGGGGACAGGGTCTGGGCACATCTTCCTGTAAACGTGGCCAGGGGCCAGCATGCCCCCAAAGCCAAGGGAAGCTGCTCTCTGTGGGTTGCAAGCCAACCAGTTTTGCAGCAAGAGAAGAAAATTACCATCAGGTGAGGGTGTGTGTGTGGGGTGTGTGTGGTGTGTGTGGTGTGTGTGGTGTGTGTGTGTGTGTGTGTGTGTGTGTGTGTGTGTGTGTGTGTGTGTGTGTGTGTGTGTGTGTGTGTGTGGCGGGGTAAGGGGGCAGGGGGGCTCCTTGGCCATATCGTGTCCAAAGCCTCAGAACGAAATCTGCCTTTGGACAAGAGACAAGCAGAAAACCCTCAGAATTCAACTCAAAGCATTTGGAGAAGGGAGGGAGAAAGAAATTCTTTTGCCTGCATCAGGGACAGACCCCAGGCTCACATGTGCCCACTCTCTCCTACTCTGGGCAAGCTGCATTAACCCAGGACGCCGCTTACAGGCAGGACCCCAGGTGCTGTGATTTAAACTGACTCAGGTGAGAGGTCCTGGGAGCCCAGCTTGCGTAGCAGGCCTGGACAGGGGAGCAGGGGGCCGGGGTGGTCGGGTGGCTGATCAGCCAAATCCTTCCACAAAGTTCCTCCTGCGCTGCCCTTCCAAGAACAGGCAGAGGCCTGAGGACGGGTTGAAATGAATGGGACTCGCCCCCTGGGTGAGAAAATAGTTCTAACTTGATTTTTAGGAGCCAATGCCTGCTGAGTTCTGGTACAAAATCATGGGTTCCTGCTGTTTGGATGCACTTTCCAGTGGACGTCCAAATTCTCTCCCCACTTAGGAGTCTGAACATCCAGCATCAACTCTGAACTCTCTGCATTTAAACTTTGCTTCCGGGAGAGGTGGGGAGGAGGTGAAATATAAAAATATTCAAGCAGATTATTGTCTACACATCCTAGGATGAATTCATTATTTGGCAAGATTATTTTTCCTACATAATTATCACCTGAGTGCTTTTTAATTAGCTAAAATGTCTTACTTTTCAACTAAAAGCAAAGAATATACAGTATACTTGAGTTATACTGAAGTAATAACAACTTCATTTAAGAAAATAGGTTTGACCCAAAACTCAGTGCAAGTGGCAAAGTTGACCATGACTGTACAGTATCTGCAAGAAAAAAAACAACAACAAACCCACGACACTCCGAGGACACCGGCCGATGGTGCCCAAAGCAAACCAAACAACAACAGAAAAAGGGTCTGAAATAAAACCTCAAAAAAAAAAAAAAGCTTCCAACATTGAATTCTGTTCCATAAATAAGTACAAACTGAAATTGAACTGTGAAGCAAGAAAAATGACTATGTTAACAGTTACCAAACTAGTTCTAGCATCGGAGACAAAAGAAGAGGAATGTTGGAACCTGTTGATAAACGAGAAATGAAGTTTCCAGTTTCAGGATGAGAAAATTGAGGCATGCAGGACTTTTGCATATGGATATATATATATTTTATATATATATTATATATAATATGTACAGTCTAGCTATAAAACTTTGATGTGTATAGAAGCTGTCTTCAATGAAAAAATTGAACATTCAGAAGAAATTCCTGAGATAGGGTTTGTGACATGGGCCACTGAGAAAAAAAATCCGTGGTTGGGTCCTAGAGGTGTTATAGTCTATCCCTGTTGAGACTGAAATTAACCCACAGACAGGCAGCGTCACCACCGCCGTCTTTCCTTGCCTGGGCAAGGGGTAGCACCATTGTGAAGGGAACTGTGTATCACTCCCGCGTGGAGAGAGGAGGGAATACTTAGAAACAGTATTGCTGCTTAGAACGCTGTAGTGTGCACCAAATTCCTTCTTGGTTCTTCCAGACAACAGATGAACAGCACCGCAGGCTGACCGAGGAACCCCCTGAGGGGTGGGGGGGGGGGAGACGTGGGAGAACTGGAAGGCGGGCCGGGTCACTAGGTGTACTCTTTCCGGGGCTGCTCGTCAGTCGTACACTTATCAGTCATCTCCTGGCAGAAGTCCACGGTCACCGTCTGGCTCCTGGATTCAAGAGGAGGCGCCCTCTCTGAGAAGGTTCCCGGCTCAGCGCCCTCCGGCCTCCTCCCGGAAGTACAGTTTTCCGGGGCGCAGCCAGGGGCCCAGGGGGGGCCGGGGGGAGCCGCTCCGGGCTCCAAGCAGCAGGGCGCGCTTTCGCCCACCGCACACTGCGCGGCGGCCAGGTTCTGCTCGACGCCCAAGGGCGCGGGGTTAATACTGGAGGCTGCGGGGAGGCCCACGGGTCTGAGGACGGGGCAGTACCGGTGCAGGGCCTGGATCTGCTCAGGGCTCTGGATGTCGCGGCAGACTTCCTGGGAAAGGCAGGAGAAGTTGTCCAGCAGCTCCCCCATGCAGGCTTTCAGTTGGTTCCTCTCTGACAACAGCTTCTCTTTCTCACACACCTGGACAACAGAGGTAGAAAAGAGAGAAGGCCCCATCAAGCCTGAACGGGAAGACAGAAGCCCTGGTTTCCGGGAGTTTTCCAGCTTCCGTTTCTGCGTTTGGTAGGACAGGCTCACTCATGAATGACGAGGCCGGGATCTAGGCACCTACAAGACGTGTATTCAAGGAGCCTGGACGTGAGTTTCCTATCGGAGCAGCCTATCCAGGTGCGCCAGTGAGCCTGCCGCTTCCTCTGGAGAGTGACCAGCAACATTCCCACAAAACCAGAGAACTGCAGGGAGTCAAGGCTCTGGTTTCCTGGAATTTGGGGTTTGTAGAGCATCAGCTGGAAAACTCTCAGTCCCAAACTTTGTCGTTGAAAAATCCACCCCCCCAACCCGTGCATTAGGCTGCCATTTTTGAAAGTCAGAAATTGGCCAATTCCAACTTTATGACATTTTGGAAAAAGGCAATATTATGGGGTGGGGGTAAGACCCGTGGTTGCCAGGGATGGGAGGAGGGAGAGGGATGGACAGGTGGAGCACAGAGCATTTTTAGGGCAGTGAAATTACTCAGTGTACAGTCGCGATGGATACATTGTCCAAACCCACAGACTATACCACACCAAGAGTGAGCCCTGATGCAAATTATGGACTCTGGGTGGTTATGCTGTGTGGATTCAGGTTCCTCAACGGTAACAAATGCACTACTCAAGTGGGAGGTGTTGGTAATGGGGGAGGTGGTGAGTGCGTAGGGGCAGGGGGCAGGGGAATTCAATTTTGCTGTGAACCAAAAACATCTCCAAAAAGAAAAGTCTATTGAAAAAATGAACGAAAATCACAACAAAAATCGACCACGGGCAATTTCACATGATTCGATCAAACCTCAGCAGGCTTTCTGGCCTTTGCGACGGACAGACGGGACAGAGCAGGTCCTCCCGGGGACAGCTGGGGACCGCGCAGTGCGTCAGGAGCACCGGCTCTCCCTGGACACGGGAAGGGCCGACAGAGGCGTGGAGACCGAGTCCTAGCAGACTAGCCTGAGGTTCCGAGATGTCCTCCTCCAAGAAAATCTCACATAAGCTCTCGTGTTCCTAAAATTCGCCATCCCATCAGAGAGATGAATTTCGCTGCTAGAGGGGAGGCTGGTGAAGGTTTCACCCGAACTCGCTGAACGAGGAGAGATGTGGAGGCTGCACTGGGGGCACACAGTGAAAGGATGAGGAAACTGGACATCACCACCAGATGGGAGGGAGAATGGAGGGGGGGGGTGCGGAGAGGGAGCGAAAGGAGGAGAGAGAAGCAAACATACGACATGGGGGCTCCGACACGGGAGCTGCACGTGCTGCTCACGAATGCAATCTGGCAGGCAGCGTGGGCTTGTGTGTCGGAGACAGATTTACACGGGGAAAGGGCACCTGCTCAAATATTTATAAATTTATCAAGAAAACATGTTTTAAAAATGAAAAATAAACAGATGTACAAATGCAAGTTGAGAGAAATACATTATGCAAGTTTGCAAAAGCTGTGGCGTGCCACAGGCAGCGTGGGAGTGGGGAGCGAGGTGTGTGTGCGCTGAGGACGCGCGGGGCGGGCCGGCCTGTCCCCGCCTGCCAGCGCCATCCGGGCACCCAGGCCAGGTGGGCGGGCCCAGCGCCATCCGGGCACCCGGCCAGGTGGGCGGGCCCAGCGCCGACACCCGGACCAGGTGAGCGGGCCCAGCGCTGAAGCGCGAGGGCGGTGGATAAGAAAGGAAGTACAGCAGGGAGATCTCCTTGCGAAAAAAATCTTACGTTTGTGGCCGTGCATCCCGGGGTGCCAGGAAGGCCTTGGGGGCCTGCAGAGATGGAGGCCACACCGCCCCGGCGTAGGAGGGCCATCTCAGTCCCCATTCTGTCACTGACCCCCTACTGATCTGCCAACTGTCTCGGGCCACTTTGAGGGAGAAGAAAATGAACTTATGCGGCGACAGTGTTTTGGCTGTCCGCAGGAAAGGCAGTATAAACCCAGGCCCTGGTTACAGGGGTGAAGCTCTAAGTCACAGACGGACACTGATGAGTAATGAGACCCTCACTCAGTGCGGAAACGCACCCTATTATTGAAGGGGTTTCCAAAACCAGTGGGAGGAGAAGTAGGAGATAACCTCTCCCGTTTTTCAGCTGAACAGTATCAGCGGAGTGCTTTAGATATCTGCCTGGTGTGTGGTTTAGACTTTATTACTTGTTTATTGTTACTGGACTTTATTATTTGTATTGCAAAATTACACGGAAAGAATTCTAATTACAAAATCAGGCATTCCTTAAATACGGGCGATGAGAATCATTCTACTTCTGGGAGAGGGGCATGGGGCCGAAGGACCCCGGATGTGTGCTCAAGGCCCTGACGGCTCGTACTCAGCGGACTCAGCCTTGCTGGGTCCCTACCGAAGCCCCAGTGGGCTTTCAGAAGACCCACATTCACCAGCAGCAACGTCTTGCTTCCTTATGTGGCTTAAATACAAATTGTTGTTGTCGTTAAAGCAACATTAAAGAAAAAATTTAAAGAAGAAATTCGTAATCCCACAACCCAGTCACAATTTCAAATACATTTCAGGGCAACTGACATTTCCTGAGAGGCATCCCTTGGCCTGCGCTGGTGAGACTGAGAGTCAATCCAGTCACTGTCCTTGTTGTGAGGAACCTGCCGTTCGGGCCAGGGGACACAGACACACGCAGACAACGCCGAGACTGCTGTGATAAGCACGAAGCCAGAGGTCAGATCAGGGCTCCCAGGGTGGGTGCTCAGCCTCACCGGGGACTCAGGATGTTCCCTCGAGAGGGGACAGTAACTTGATTCTTAAAAGATGAAGGATGAAGTCAGAGAAGAAAATGCTTGAGGAATGTCCAAGGTAGAGGGGGAGATAGCAGATGCACAGACAGAAGCAGAAACAGCAGGTGGCAGGAAGGGCAAAGCGTTGGATTCTGTTAGGGGTCAAGTTGGAGGACAGGAGTGGAAGGTGAGGCTGGAGGCAGTAGCTACAGACTAAACTGTACGAGCAAGCACGAATATCTTGCTGAGAAGCTTGGGCTTTATTTTGCAGGTGAGGGGAGCCACTTCGAGGAGCAGGTTTCCCCTGCTTGGTGGGAGTTAAAAAAGAAAAAAGACCCTGAGGTCCAAGACTACCTTGATAACAGGTAACATTTACTCATGCCTTTCAAATGTCACTTGTTCTTAGGTTCTCATCAGGACGGTGGCCTACCATGAGGCAAAGGATCACCACGTATAATCTGAGGACCCAGACTTAGATCATAAGCATATCACGTGGCCTCTCTCTTCTTCAGCCTGACATGGACATGGCACCTAAGATGTTTCCAGTATTTGGCCAGCAGAAAGGTCAAGCTGAATGAAGTTGCACTGGTTGCCTTCAAAGCTAACTCAGGAGCCAGAGGCCACCTGGATTTAGCTTCAGCTTGCTTACAGAGGAGAAGGGGGCACCGAGCTCCCAGTGAGGGGAGCCTGGGAGATGGGGGCTTGTTCCCTGAGACAAAAGGCACGGGGAAGAGGTGCCGGCCCCTTGGAGGCAGAATTGCAAAATCAAGGACATGGGGTTTTGAGGGCCTTCAGGAGATCACGTGGTATCCTATCTGGATTCTACATTCTGCTGTGGGAGGCAGGAGAAAGCAGTGGTGAAAATACAAGATTTGGGTTTGCAATCAAGCTCTGCCACACAGTGGGGAGTTGGCAAACCTCTCCACTTGTTTCCTCCTCTGTAAATGGAGAGAAAATAGAATCTAAGTCACAGGGTTGATGTGAGGATTAAATGCGATCATTTATAAAAACAGCTGAGAGTAACACCTGGTTCACACATGTATGCAATAAATGTTAGCTACTAGTACATGCTGAATGAACAAAGAACTCACTCTAAATGCAGGGAGGCTGAAGGATATAAAATACTGAAATGTGATCACACACCTGCACAGACACACACAATTCCAGATAGAAAGCTATTACTTGTGTTGAGAAACTTGTTTAAAAATAAACCCAAACCTCCCTGAATGGTGACCCTCTCTCCACTTCTCTAGCCTTCACCATTGCAGCCCTGTATGAGTCCTGCTCACTCCGGGTTGCTGATAAAAACAAACGGGTCAACTCACCAATTTGCGGATTTCACATTCTAAATTCTGAATACAGTCTAGTTTCCTCTTGCGGCAGCGCTGGGCCGCGATGCGGTTCTTGCTGCGCCGTCGGACGTCGTGAATGAACTCTAACTGTTCTGAGGTTAGCTTGTGCATCTTAATCATCATCTGGAAATCGTTCCTTGGAAGATCTGTGATTTGATCTACAGGAAAGGGAAGTTTGACCTGAAACCAAGAACAGTAGAATATGATTATGGTGGTTGGATTTTAGTTTGAATACCAGCTGGCAGAATATAAAAAAAAAAAAAAGGTAAAACCTCCTTTTAAAGATGACCAGATAGTACGGAAACTACTGTAAGCAAGCAGTGATTAATTCTTTCTTGTCTCAGATATAAATAAGATGTCACATTTAGAGAGTCAAACAGAACGTGAATTGTATACACAATTGTGTACAATTGTACACACAAATTGTAACGTGGTTATCGCTCCTGAGATTTCTGAAGCAAACAGCATGGGAGATCCTGGAAAATGTGGACTTTTTCACTGTTACAGCAATTCTCTAAGAAAGGCTATATAGTTAGTTGAAACCTACTTCCATGGAGCCTTGACTCAATAAAAGATCATCATCTAAGGAATTATCTGAAATACTTGAATGAGGAGAGCACCACACACCTCGAAGAGGCTGGAAAGACGAAACAACCAGTGGGATTTTCAGTAACACGGCATAAGAAGAGGCAGCGAGAGAACTCGGGTAGTCTACACCGGGGTGGACTAGGAGTTGGAGGTGGGCTTTAGTCCTTCTACCAGACATGAGACCTCAGGCTAGTTACCTTACTTCTCTGAGCCTCAATCTCCTCATCTGCAAAATGGGACGTGCTCCTGAGCTGGCTAGGGCTCTACAAAGCTGGGCACTTTGGCAGATTGTATTTTCCAAAAATACAATGGCCATCCCATCTCACGTTTCCTTTTACAACATGATGTTGACTTTTCCCTATCCAGAGGCGGGATGCACGTTTCTGCCTCTGGATCATCACCATGCGGTGGGAGTCACGGTGTGTGGCTTGAGGCTGGGTCATAAAAGGAGCTGCAGCTTCCTCTTAGGCTTCTTGGGCTGCTCCCTCTGGAGGAAAGCAGCTGCCAGGCCTACAGGACTCCCAGGCAGCCCCATGGAAGGCCCAGGCCCGTGTGGAGAAGAACTGAAGCCAACAACCAGCGTTACCCAGCCAGTCACGTGCACGAACCACCTTGGACGTGGATTCTCCAGGCCCCGTCAAACCTCAGAGATGGGAGGCCCCAGCCACTGACTTCGATCTCATGAGGTATCCCAAGCCGGAAGTGCTCACATGGGCCACTCCTGAGTTCTGCCCCACAGAAACGGTGAGATCTTAAACGATTTAAGCCACGGAGTCTGGGGATGATTTGTTATGCAACAGTGATAACTGATGCAGATACTGTCAGCAGCAAGATTCCAATGTCCAGACTCTTGACAAAGGCAAATAAGCATTATCCAAGGAGAGGATGAGAGTCTCTGGATGGATGGATCTGTGTCCTCCTTATATTCTGTCAAATGCACAGGCCTGGATCTTCAGCACTGCCCTCTCCAAGACTCTTACTGATGATGCAGGGACTCCAGGGTTTGGTTCTGGTTCTGTTTCTGAAAAGGAAGGTTGCATGTTGCTTGGCTAAGAGACAAAGTGTCTGTCTCCTGGGCTCAGATTCACTTAATTCTTGCTTACATCAGCATCCGCTTTCGATGGACCAGCAGATGGCGCTATAAACCTAAACTTCCTTCAAGTGCTAGCCCCGCGCTGTTCAATGCAAACACGAGCTGTGATTTTGCCATTTCTAGCAGCCACATTAAAGGGAGTGAAAAGAAACAACTGAAATTCATTTTAATAGTATATTTAGTTGAGTCCAATAGGTCCACAATATTTTCAACATGTAATTAATATAAACCTTATTGAGATAGTTTACTTTTTTAGCACTACATTTTCAAAATTGGGAGGCGTATTTTGCACTTAGCACAATTCAGAACGAGGCACATTTCTAGGGCTCGATAGCCACGTGTGGCGTGTGGCTGCTACACTGGACAGCATAGCTCTAGGAGACAGAACGAATGGGACGCAGTGAACTGGAGTAACCAGAAAAACAGGAGGATCCGGGTTTAACTGATCAAAATATTTATAGGTGCAGAAACCAAGCCCTCGTTAACATTCAGAAGCTGCAGTGTTATGTCTGCGTCGTTCAGGAGAGTCAGATGAAGATACTCTATTCTGAGCTCAGGCTTTTGCTCTGATTGCATCAGATGCAGGAAGACGAGTCTAAATCCTGGCATTTATGGCTAGTTAATCCCCACACACAAAGGCATTCACACTGCACGATCATTTGACTTTCCTGTGGCTGGATGCAACTGCTTTGTCAGGTTCCTTCATAGCTCCGAGCCTGCTAGACGTGGCGTTTGCCGAGGGCTCCCAGTGGGTGCTCTGATTCAACTTTCGCCTGGTGAACTGTATCCCGTGACACCTGTACAATTTTGGTCCAAGAAAGCAACATCGCAACCGCACACATTCCACCACACTCAGCGCAGCCCTGCTGCCACTGCAGGGAAAGCAAGCAGGCTTTGTCCATGGGCTGTGTCTGCACAGGGCCTGGATACGAAGAATGTTTGCTTTCCCTTTATACCCTTTGGATAACAAACAGATACTCCAATCCTGGACAGTGCCTAACTCACATGGGGATCAGCCAGGCGGGGACACGGATGTTTCCACACCAGGTGGAAGCCTTGTTTGCACCCAGAGGTTGCAGCACCGTGGGGCCTCGTGCAGTCTCCCCCTCTGCTGACAACAAAGCAATGCTGCTTCTGCGCTGAATCCTGCTTACTTCTTTTCCCAAAGAGTATGTACCTACAGTTCGGGCCACAGGGAAGTCAAAAGGCCTTCTAGACCGAGAGCTACTGTATTTAAAATCATCCAGACAGCGAATATAAAACACCAGGGAAAGAGGACAGAGGTTGACAGGAAAAGGAAAAATCAACAATGCTTGTTTCAAAGTCCTTGAAGCAAAAGGCCATATAAAGTTTGGGCAGAGCTGTTGCAACTCCAGCTGCTTTTTAAAGAGGTCAAAGGAAAAGAAAATAGTCAGCTATAGACCTTCTTCCATGGGAAAGAAACCCCACAGCCAACCACTCTTGTTTCTTCCTAATAGGCTCTGTTGGCCCTCAGGCAAGGGAGAGCTTCCACGGACTACCAAGAGGAAGTCCCAAAGTGTGCTTGGGATGCAGGAGTGGTTAACTTGGCCACAGCTCTTTTTTCTTTGCAGAGCAGTAAGTTCCAAGCCAGTGGACATCTTCCCTGGTGATAAAGAGCAGCCAGAGACCCCCTTATGGATCGGGGAGAATATTCCATTCTTAAGCTTGCAGGCCCCCCAACACTCCCCGAACGGGGCTCAAAAGTCAGCTAATGCGACTTGGCCTTCGAAGCTCAAATGCTTCAGAAGGGCGGAGACCCTTCTCCCATTCTTCTGGAGAATTCTTAGAACCCAAATAGGCCCTAGAGGGCTTACCATCTTATTTATTGTCCCTCCACACACTTCTTCTTCCAGGATTTTACTTCGCAGCAGTGGTTTCGTTTTCATTCACTGGACTCTCAGAAACAGTGCAAAACACCCAACGTAACAAGATGAAATGTCCTGCCAGTTCCCTTCACCACATGTCTGAGCGCTGGCCTGCACCTGCGGTCAGCTACCAGATGCACAGAAGGTGAAGCCCATCAGGCCTCGGGGGCTAAGCATGCTGCATAGCAGGGGAAGGGCCCGCGCGGCTGAGGGTACTGATTTCTCATGGGTGCTGCTCATCCCCACCCCTCCCCCCGCCTCGGCTTTAGGTAGCGACTCCGAAAATGAGGCGCAGCCCCTGAGTCAGCAAGGTGTATCCCGTGGGCCCAACAGGACCCCCGGCATGGTCTGCTACTGTTGACTTGCTACTCCCTCTCCTCCTCGGCCCTCTGGAGCACGACTGGAAGAACAGGACAGAGGGCTTTTCAGCCCAGTTGCAGGACCGAACTGAGAAACAGCAACCGGAGCGGGGTTAGACGTTCTGGGCACTCCAGCTCATGAGCACCTGGTGAGATGGGGTGCCTCCTCTCGCCCAACAGAAATTCGTTGTTCCACTTCTCTCCTTACCAACAACCACCCTGTTCTGCAGCCAGAACTACTCTTTGCTCCCAGTTTAGCAAAAATAACCATTAAAAATTATATAAGAAATACAACTTCTTGCAGAAAATTCAAATATGAGACAAAAGAGGAGACAAAATTCCCACCCCCCAAACAATGGCTGTCTTGCTCGGATGGGCTCCCCTGTGACCTGTGCTTCCTCTGTATCTTTTGTGCAGGGTTGTAAGCAGACCACAGCCCCCTCGCCTCACCGTGCCTCTTACCACATTTCACTTGCCCGGAGCTGCTGGTCTGCTGAACGGGAGCTACTGGAGAAGCAGGGCAGCGACGCAAAGGTTGCAGAAAAAGCTGAAAGCAAGCATTTCCTCTAGAAATCCCAGCTGAAGCTGGTTTGCAAATCTTCTTTGCTGCCTCCTTTCTTGGTTTTACTACCAGATATTGAATAGAAGCCGCAGGAGTCGGATGCTAACAGTACCCCGAGGCCCAGCACCCTTGACACCTATACTCTTACAAGACCCTGGGATCTCTGTGCCTCGTCCGGGGGTGGGGGAAGCAAGATGCCCATCGGGCTGATGATTCAGTGCTGCGGGCAGCGGGACAGCCAGGTCCGTGCTAGACAGATGCCCGAGACAGAATCTCCCATCTCCACTAAGAAACGTTTCCTGCACAACTGTCCTTCTATCCTCTATTTGCATGGTCCAGTTTGCAGAACAAATGCAGGACACCTGGGATTTAGTTGTACTGCAATTAATTAGCTGTCTGACCTCAGGCCAGTTTTTCATTCTCTCTGTCCTGAAGTTCTTTGAGGATCCGTGAGAGAAAGATAATACATGCCCTACTTAGCTTACAGGACGGCTATGAAGAATAAAATTGGGTGAAAGATGGAGAAAGTGCTTTGAAAAGTCTGAATTGCCTGATAGATATGAGGTATTATTAATTCTGTTGATTAGTCCTATCTTTCTTTGTCACATGGTTTCTTCTTCCAGACAGACAGTACGCTTTGGAATTCCAGATGCTAGGAACATCTTTCTAGACAACACAAAAACATCGTTTTAATTAGAAATATGGCCGACTTCTATGCTGCCTAGCAAAGTTTTCTTTTTATTAAGCAGACCAATCAGAGGCATTTTAAGAAAGATGCCTGATTCAATGAACCACAAAAAATGACTGTAAAATTTTTACATACAACATATGTCTGGAAGTTGGCATGTGGGTGGAAGAGTAAGAGTCAGACACGGCTCTTCCATTTTATTACATGTCAGACATCATTTCTCCCTGCTCCCACACACACGCATCAACACAAACGTACACACATCCTCACTCTCGCACGCTTTATGCCTCCTGCCATGAAATGTGTTAATAAAGCAGGTCCAACTAATCGATCCTTTTGGCCATGCAAACTGTCTTTCTAGTGCTTCCTTACTAAAACCTACAATCAGGGGTGCCTGGGTGGCTCAGTCATTAAGCGCCTGCCTTCAGCTCAGGTCATGATCCCAGGGTCCTGGGATCGAGCCCCGCATCGGGCTCCCTGCTCAGTGGGAAGCCTGCTTCTCCCTCTCCCACTCCCCCTGCTTGTGTTCCCTCTCTCACTGTGTCCCTCTGTGTCAAATAAATAAATACAATCTAAAAAAAAAAAAAGAAAAGAAAAGAAACGGGAGCCCTTGTGCACTGCTGGTAGGAATGTCAAATGGGGCCATCACCTTAGAAGACAGTCTGGTAGTTCCTCAAAAGGTTAAAGATATCGTTATCATATGATTTGGCGATTCTACTGCTAGATACATAATGAAGAGAACTGAAAACTTATGTCTACAAAACACTTGTACACCAATGATTATAGTCAAAAAGAGGAAGCCACCCAAATGTCCCTCAACCGTTCAACGAATCAACAAAGTGTGCTCTATCCACAGAGTAGATGATTATTCAGCAATAAAAAAGAACAAAGCACTGAGATATGGTGGACCCGCTGGTACATCAATGGCAAGGATGAACCTTGAAAACATTATGCTCAGTGAAAGAAGCCAGACACAAAAAGCCACATAGTTATGAAATGTTCAGAATAGGCAAATCTTTAGAGATAGAAGGTAGATTAGTGGATGCCTGGGGTTGAGGGGAGCACAGTGAGGAGCGGCTGCTAATGGGGATGGTGTTTCTTTTTGGGGTGATGAAAATGTCCTGGAACTACAGTGGAGATGGTCCAAACCTTTGTGGATCATTAAAAATCCCTGAATTGTTCACTTTAACAGGGTAAATTTTATGGTGTGTGAATTGAATCTCAATTAAAATAATGACCCTCTGTGAGATATACATACATAAAACTCAGAAATGACAGAGGTACATTCCTCCCCAACTTTGCCTCTTATTTTTATCTTATTCTCCATATTGCCTTTTTAGTCATATGTATATTTATGAAGCAAATTAGGACCTTGTTATACATACAGTTTTGTTACTTTTTCTACTTAATATGACCTGTTCATATTTTTCATCATTGGAAGTAAGACAGAAATTCCCAAACGGACTTCTTAAGTAATATAGCAAACCCAAAAGTCATAAAGAAAAAGATGGATAACTTGACTGCATAAAACTTAAACATTTCTTTGTATATGGTAAAAAGATGCCATAAATAAAAAGACCAAGTAGGAGAAACTATCGGAAACATTTCTAATAAAAGGTTAATATTCCTGTATTAGGGATTAAGGATCCTATAAATTGATTTAAAGATGAACAACACAAGAGAAAAATGGGCAAAGATGGAAAGTGGCAAGTCACAGGAAGGGAAATATAAATGGCACATACACATGAGAAAAGATGTCAACCTCATTAGTTATCATCTTTTACCCAGCAGATGGTCAAAATTTAAAAGGACTGGTAACAGCCAGTATTGGCAAGAGCAGGGGGGATGGACATCCATAAATTGCTGAAGGATACAACCTTTTGGGGAAGTAGTTAGGGAGTAGTTCACAGATAAGCATCACCTTTAACCCCCTTCGGGGATTCTAACCCACAAAAATAAAAGCACCACTACTAAATATGTTCACAAAAATGTTTATTGCAGCAATTTTTATAAGAAGGGAAAAAAAACCTGGAAACACCTGGACTGTCAGTTGATAGATGGTAGCTATGAGAGCTATAAGCTGTGATTTGTGGGACCCATGGATATTAAAGAAGTATGCTTTAACCCGATGTGACTGACCTAGAGGCATGCACATAGTAGAACAGCTCTGTAAAGGAAGCACATTGCTGAGTAATTGTACAGTAAATGCCATTAAACTAAAACTTTAATGGGGATATGTGTTTGTATTTTGTAGCAGGCACAGAGAGAGCCTGTTAAATTTGGTATGTTAGGGGCTGGGTATGTTGTGTTTGATTATTTCAAAGAAGAAAGTAATTTTAAAGAGCTGATTGTTGAGAAAGGACAATATTGTGCTCAATGAAGCTCTCTTC
Source organism: Callorhinus ursinus (assembly GCF_003265705.2). NCBI lineage: Eukaryota > Metazoa > Chordata > Mammalia > Carnivora > Otariidae > Callorhinus > Callorhinus ursinus. The sequence goes on from NW_027397068.1 coordinate 11,403,502, forward strand.
AAAGCCAGGGGACAGTTAAAAAAGAGGAGAGAAGTCAGGATCCATGAGACGCTACTATAACCAGAACACCTTACCGACTGTAAGGAATGCTGATACTTTCCTTTTGATCTAACATTTGGCTCCTGACTGAGGTGGAGGAAGGGAGGCTGGGAAGGAGCCTGGCCCATCTGTCTGGAGCACTGGACAGGTACCTGGCCGGAGGTGAGAACTCTGTTTGGTTTCTGACTCCAGTGTCTCCTTGGGCTTCACTCAGAAGGGGAGTCACCTGAACCTCTTACAAGAACAGATCAGGGCAGGATCAGACCAACAGATGTTGGCCTCTTCTCGATCAGTTCAGTTCAGTTCAGTTCAGAAAAACGAGTGACAATTCACATTGTGAAGGAAGGATTTGCCTTCAATGTTACTACCGGGGACCACGCTTCCACTGGGGTCAAAGTAACTCCTGGAAGCAAGTTACTAACTCAAAGAGGAGAAGTCATGCTGAGTCCCTGAGACCTAATCTCTACTCAAGGAAAACTAAAATGTCAAACTGGGATGAAGTTTACCTTTACTCTAACAACCCTGTCCAAAATGCCCTCCTGAAGGGGGCTAAATGTGATTCTTGAAACGGCATAGAGCTCTGGTAAAGGTTCCTGCTTTCAGTGTTTAGAAATTAAAAGAACGTATTTTTTTTTTTTGAAAAGTAAAAGTAAAAATATTTTTAAAGCGCTGGTATTTTTCACGACTTTTTTATAGGTTGCACGAATTGTCCTTTTGACTGGTTCATTTAGAACAGAGACGTTCTAAAGGTAGACAAGTGATGTGGCCCAAACACACAGGAAAAACACACGTGCTCTTGTTGGTGGCATTTAACTTGAAGAAGTGACTTTAAACTCTCTTTTGGGAGACGAGAGAGACAAAAGGAGATGATCAGAAACTGACAGTTCCTTGAACATACGCAAATAACATGACAACACAACCCCTTCAGCTTAATGGTGGGGCTCCTCTTAGGGGAGAGACAAAGATAAAGACATTTGTCCTTTTCTGCAGACACCAATCCTCAGCAAGATAAATCATTATGCTGATGAACCTGACCCAGGGACTAGGCTTCTGGATCAGGGGCGCTTAGGAACAATGTCAGGGGAAAAAAAGAAAACCTCCCCTAAGCTATGACGAAAGGAAGAGAAAGGAGGAAAGAGAAAGCGCAAATCTTAGCTGGGGGGCGGGGGGCACACAGGTGCCCCTGGTTTGGGGCACTGGGCACAACCCAAACCTGAGGGGACAGGGTGTATTCTCAGACAGGAAGAGTTCCCATTCAAATCTCCTTTATAATTTCTTTGAGCTACATTAAATCCTTGCAGCATGTTTCTGTTTTACTCCATTTTTCCCCCCAGGCAGTAACAGACGAGCTGGGAGCGGGCTCCCTAGCAACATGAGGAAGTGACCACAGGGCATCTCTGCCGTGGCCACAGGGAGCTTTGGGATCTATTTCAAGACATGCCCTAACTAAAACCTCATGTGCTTCTTACCAATCTTGCAGAGGCTGAATCCACCGCACATGGCTCTGTGAAAAGGCACCTCATCCCCTGTGGCATTTCTGCCGTCTGGTTGGGTTAACATCCCTGCTTTCCTAGGGGCCAATATCCCGGGAGTGTGGCAGGGGGCCGAGGGCGCAGGCCTAAGCAGCTCTGAGCAGGGGCTTCTTTGAGCAGGGGCTTCTCTGGGCAGGGGCTTCTCACCGGGCCTGCTCCCGCTGCTCCCAAGGCAGCTCTGAGACCCAGGGGGCAGTGTCAGGTTGGTTCCTTGTCAATCAGCCAGACAGTGCCAGATCATGACACAGGACTCCCTCAGATCTTTGCAGGGGCCTCTCATGTTACAGAGGGAAAGGGGAGCGGAGGGGGCGTCTATTCTTTTCTCTCCTCAGCCATGGGAGTGTTGCTCACCGTGGGGCTGGTGGTGTTCCCGCTCCATCTCCCGGCATTGGTAAGATGGAGGGAGCCTTTGGGAATTTTTAGCTACAGAGCACGGGAAGGCACTTTGCTTTCAGGGTGAGCAGAAACTGCTACTTGCGCCCACTCCTCCTCAAAGTGACCTTTCATCATTGGTGGGGAGCTCAGGAAACGATACGCTACACAGTTGTGTGTGTCTGACTAGGGTGCTCCTGCAGGGTCCCCCGGGAACCAGGATGGAGGGGGAGCGGTCTGTCGCCTGCACTGCAATGGACAAGGGATGGCCCCGGGGACTCCTGCTGACAAGGAAAACTTAAAGGGTGCTGGACGAGCACCTGTTATTGTGGGTCTGTCTAGTGTCAATCAGTTTTGAAAGTGATTCTCTATTTTCTTTCACCCTGAAGGGGTGCAGCGCCAGGATGAGGGTGATGAGTACGGCACCCTTTCAAAGCAGATGGAGAAGGAGACAGGGAGGAGGAAGGGGGAGATCTGAAGTACCCGGGCATGCTTTCATGCATTAGACTGAACTTTTTTTTACTAAGCAGCTCGCCTCTGCTTGTTGAGTACCAAAATCTAGATCAAATTTCAAGTGCCTTCTAGGACAAAAGTGGTTAATTTGGAATAACTCTGAAGCATCCTGCCTCTGTGGATGGGAAAGGCAGTCCCTTTCCTGGAACCTTTAATCTGGGAGTGCTGGGGCAGCAGGTAGAGTCCAGATAAAGGACTGCAAGAGTGGATCACATGCTTGAATTTATGCGGGTTCCCTACCTCCTGGCCCCTGTCCTGCACGGGACACGACTCACTGTCTGCTTCCGAGAACGATCCGGATTCGTCGCTGGAGTTGGTTCCATAAGACTGCTCACATTTAATTTGGGGTCGGACTTGGTTGTACATTCCATCTCCCATCAGGCCTGGTTCCTGATGTTCTGTGGCTAGGAATCTGGCTCCCTGGGAACAGGGCGAGGAGGAGAACTCACAGAGAGGGAGGCTGCAGGGTGAGCCCCCGCTCCCATCCTCTGCGTAGGAATAGGAGGAGCATGAGCTGGAAGTCCTGGTCCTGGTCTCCAAGGGGGGCGAGCGAGGGCAGACTTTGATCGGCACCGGGCAGCTAGTGTTGGGCCGTATCCTTCCTGGCAAATGGTCAGCCATCAGCCCACCGTGGGCGTAGGCCTGTGAGCTGGGGAGGGACTGGCCAGCCCCCACCCACAGACCCTTTGGCACCGGCTCGGAGAGGTCTTTGTCCAAACTGCTTACCCCAGAATACGAATGCACCGCAGTGCTCACTTGGTCACAAGCGCTCGAGGAGAAGATCACACTTCTCCGGTCCAGCTCTCCTTCCTGTTTACAGAGAGCCTCCAACCCAGGCCCCTTGAGGGGCGACCCCATGGTGAAGTTGGACGGGTCCTTCTGGCCCAGGTGGGGCTGTCCGTAATTCCCCGGGAAAGGGGCGTAGTCAGTTTTAAGGTCACCCTGAGTGATCCCCTTGTCAAAAGGGCACGCTGAACTCCTGGCAAAGTGCTGCTGAGAGGTACTGGGCAGGCCAGACAACTCCACACTATTTTTTATGCTGAACAGAGACCTTAAACAGGAGGGGGAAGACACGCTCCTGGATCTCTCCAGGCAGGTGGCCCCGGCGGCGGGGGCGGGGCCGGGGGCGGGGCTGGGCTGTTTCCGGTCCATTTCGATATCACCCGCTCGTTCCTTGCTGTCAGGCTCATCTCCGGACAGGCAGAGCGTGATGCTCTCTTCCTCGTTCTCTTCACTGGGCGGCTCACTTTTAATCTGCCCCACGGCAAGCCCCGGCTTGAGGCTGTTGCTAGAGTTCTCTTCACTGAATGTGCTTGCAAAACCTGAGGTACTGTGTGATGATGCATTGTAGACATTCTTGGTACATGCAAGCTGGTATTTCTTGTATCTGGGGTACTGTGTTAACGCGTCCTTTTCAGAGCTCTCCTTGGTGTCGGCCGGCACATCCGACTCGGGCAGCAAAGCTTCTTCCTTCTCGGCTACTGGGATGGCGGTGGCCTCAAAGCTGATGGGGTCTGGAAGCATCTGGTCCCTGGGGCACGCCATCTTGGCCGTCTCGGAGTCCATCGTCTCCTCCTCCTCCTCCTCCTCCTCTCCCGCGGAGTTCTCACGGTCCTCGTGCGGGCGCTGGCACGCCGTGTCCTTCCGGCACACGAACAGGCCATCCTCACTGTTCAGGAGCTGGGTCTGCAGGAAGCTGAAGCAGGAGTCCTCCAGGTTATGCATGCGCAGGAACTCAGCACAGCGGATGACCTCGCGGATGTTTTCTCTGCTGAGTAATAGTTTGGCGGTGTAGGCAAACTGTAGCAGAGGCCCAAAGCCCCTGGCCGTGACCTGCAAAACAAACAGGGAAATTGCCGACGTTACCATCAGCACGGCTATTGTCCCAAATCCCTCAACTGAAGCAAGATAACCAGACAGTGCTAATGTCCCAGAATAGAGACTGCAAAGGAGCAGTTAATCTCGCACTGGGTCAGCAATGCTTCTGCCTCCAATAATTAGTGCCTGTCTCGTGCATGCCTCGCTCCCCTTCATCACCTGGCACATGGCATTGAAAATCACCAGGGTCAAGTGGCTAAACAAGATGGCAACGGGCTCAGTGTTTACGCTAATGAAATATCCTGGCAAAAATGCACGGTAACAATGGGAAGCCTATTAATTTCCCTCCCAATCAGTCCCGTGGAGAGCCCTTCTAGTAAGGAGAGCCGTGACACTTGCAGCTCACTCGAGCCAAAGAAAGCATTCTATTCTTTTTCTGGGCAACTGCAAAACTGGCAATATGGCCTGTTAAACCTGAAAGTCCACAGGGGTTGAAAAACAGTTTTCCCTCACTTAACAAGTTAAAGAGTGACATGAAAGCAACTTCTGTTTTTCTCATTCATCAGGGGTTCCAGATGGGACTTTTCAGTCATCACGTCATATCTGACCTTACAGGGATACCAGAGATGACGACAATCCAAAGCAGTGTTCTCAACCCCAAAATCAACTCCTGGCTCAGAAAGAATGGGGGTTACACAACTAAACAAACCGGCTGCCATTTAAATGGTTGAAGTTGCTGAGCGGCACAGGACACAGGCTATTCCTTCCCTAATTATGAGCGGCGGCTTTGCCAGGCGGTTGTCTCCTTTCCTGCTCAATCTTCAGAAGCTCAGCCTACTAATGTCAGGTGCTCCTCATGCTTTACGTTTTATCGACTGAAAATGTGCTATTTTTGTACTGTGAATTGTGCAAGACTGTTGAATCACAGATCTGTACTTCTGAAACAAATAATGCAACATATGTTAAGAAAAAAGAAGAAGAAGATAGCAGGAGGGGAAGAATGAAGGGGAGTAAGTCAGAGGGGGAGACGAACCATGAGAGTCGATGGACTCTGAAAAACAAACTGAGGGTTCTAGAGGGGAGGAGGGTGGGGGGATGGGTTAGCCTGGTGATGGGTATTAAAGAGGGCACATTCTGCGTGGAGCACTGGGTGTTATGCACAAACAATGAATCATGGAACACTACATCAAAAACTAATGATGTAATGTATGGTGATTAACATAACAATACAAAAATTAAAAGTTAAAAAATGTGCTATTTATGCACGGCTTTGCATCCGCGTACACGCCCCTATACATGCAGAGGGTGACTTAGACAATTAGAAATACCTTGCCTAAGGCTAACTGTTTTCTCAGATGGGAGGGGATTAAACTTGCCAGTATTCAGGGCAGGCTTCCTCACCCTATATGCAAACCTACATGCATCTTCTAGGTTCTTGCAAACACTGCTGATCCCATAGGAAGGGGAGGCAGATCTGCGGATCGTGTGTACAAATCGAATGAAAGCAGCCAGCACGGGGTCCTTGCTGGAAGCTCTAGGAGCAGTAATATCAAAATATCTGTTAAGGGTGTTGGTACAGAGCAAGTTGAACTGGCCAGCTCTGTGGCTGACTTCCACATGTGTTGAATTCACGGCAGCACACAGAGTCAAAACTCCTGTGAGGACTTCTATCCGTTGTTTGCGATTCAACATGGACACCACCTTCTCCGGGAGCGGTCTCCCAACCTCTTAGAACAAACGATACCAGCCTCTCGCCCCATCGCTAGGGTGAGGAAAATGCCCTGGATTGTTCAGGGCAGCACTGAACATGCGGCATTCCTTCCAGCCAGGGACATTTCTTAGATATATAACTGAATGGGATTTTAATTGTTCGTATTTTGGAAGGACTTTAAATAAAATTCCAAATTTAAAAAACAAAAAACAAAAAAAAACCCTCTGTCAGTTAATGAGTCCCAAGATATTTGGTTAAAAAAAGAACACAACAGAAAAACATGACTGCTAGACTCACATTATAGTTCCACAAGGGCAATCATTGCTATCTGACTTTTATTATACTTAATTGGGTCTGTTTCTACCGTTAGACAGCAAGCTCCTTCAGATCAGGGATGGCTTCATTTCTCTTTATAACTCTGCATCTGATTAGGGTCTCTAACACGGTATACAGCCGATGAAAGCTTGTGTGGTGCTGAAATGTCGTAAGTCTACCCGTGCCTCTAACGTACAACTACAGTGTACAGAACGTAACAACACGGTCTGTTTGGCAAGTATCGTCTCAAATTACTTTTGCAGTGAGTCACTGTGTAAACCAATAAACCACACCAACCGACCAGTCAGGGCACAGCAACAGTCCTTATTTGTCCTAACCCCCAGTACCATTATCGAAACGGGAGCTCATCTGACCTACCTTTGTGTCCTACTAAGCTGACATGGTAAGAGATGCACCAAATGCAGTATCTGCTATATCTGTTTTATGTATTTTCCCCCAGGAACCTTTCAAAGGGAGTGCAAGGCAAGGAAGTACACATTTACAAGTAACCAAAGGAAGCATGGGAATGTCACATGACCCATTCCTTCACTGTAATGTGACTGCGCAACAAAGAGAAGAATGGCCTAATCAAGGCACTGTTGACCCCTCCATAAGGAAGCATTTTCTGCTCCGCTCCCACGCAATCTGCCAGTTGCTGAATGGAAACACACATCTCGAGTTTGGGTAGATGTGCCCAGCATACGGGAAATGGGGGAAACTCACCTCGATGTCACTTATATTTTTTGTAAAGTCTTCCCTTATGGTCATTCCCTTTTTATTTCAATGCCATTGGTCTCAATAAGTCCCGACACTGTCCCCCACTATAGCTGTTTTAAAGAAAATTCCTAGAGAAACCAGGAACACCCCTGGGGTTGATTAGATCAGTCATGGGGCATCGCCACCTGCCACATGGCTACAAGGAGCTGGAGAACACGCCTCTCCATGCAGGGACAAGCTGATGCGAAAATGTATGAGTGGGACTGAGGATGCCAATGAGCAGAGTCTCCACATCCCAAATCACATCACCGATCCTTTTGGGCTGAGGAGACATGATGAGCTTGAAATGATCATCATATGGTCCTTAAAGAGTCATGACTAAAGACAGGATTGTAAACTGTCATTCAAGTTCAAAGTCAGAGGAAATGGTGCCTTCACCATGAAATTTCAAGAGTCCATAACTAGCTCTCCCCTCACACGAGTTTAAATCCTGCCTGGTCATATTCAGTTCTGCTAAATTTTTGCTCAGTTTCTGTGTGCAAGGCTTTGTCTAGTTACCATCTACCAAGTACTCCTAGTGCCCAGCACCATGCTAGCTGGTTCTCATAATGCACTGCAAAGCAGGCGTTGGAGACAAGGAAGCAGAAGGAAGGAGGTGAAGGAGTTCGTTCAAGGTCACAGAGCTGGGATTCCCACCCAAGTGCCACAAGGAACAGGTAAGTACAAGACCAGGCCCTGTGCCCAAGAAACCTACCATGTAGCTTTGTAGATACACCTTAGCAATGGAAAGTTAGTTATCAAGTAACAACATCAGTCAACAATGGAAAGGCTATCACAAGATTACATAATGATTAGTTGTCAACTGAGAAATCCCGACCAGCTCAGGAGAGAAGGCGACTGCTGAGGTCTGTGGCGATCCCTTGAACCCTCATGAGCAGGACACCTGGAGTGCCGTGAAATCGCCGTGAGTCCACCCTGGGCCGAGAGCTGCTGCGATACAACGGGTATGTCTGAACCGCTCGGTGCAGGAACCCATCTCTGGTACACTATTTAGGCCAGCTATGGTAACTCCAAATACACAGAACAGAAAGCGAGTGCCCTTCACACCTGCAGGCCATGTCAAATCAGGCAGAGGCTCTCTAAATACTGGTTTTAGCCTCCATCTCGGTAGCCTGCACCGTCTTTCCATTTTTAGGAATCATTTAAACTCACTCAACTGTACTCAGAAAGCAAATATCCAGGTACCAATGGAACGCTGTATGTTTATGAAACCATGATCACAAGGCTGCATTGTTATTTACTTTCTGTTTTTAACAAGTAAGGCTCTGATAATGGGAAAAATAAGAAGGGGTGGAAAGTGGAGAATCACATATAAAACTAACGACCCATAAAAAGGTTATTTAAAAAGGTAATGATCATAGAGTTAAAGTGGAATGACGTGGCTAGAAATAGCAAACCGGTTTCGTTTCACTGATGGGAATGGAGCTGTGTTCCACTGCTCTCTTGCCCTCTGCTTGCTCCCAAGCAGGTGATGACCTTCTTCAGCAGCTGGCACACACAAGGCAAGTGGCCTTGACCTTTGGGTTTCAGGTCTGAAAGAAACAAGGTCAAACTACCAAACCCATGTGCTATGGTGTGAGTCCACATGAGGATAATGTGTTGAAAATCTGACCCACTGAAACTATGACCCTTAACCTTTTGTTCCCATGGGTTCTGGCATATCCTCTCTATGCTGTTGGTGAAAGGAAGATGAACTGATGAACACTCAGCTGGTGGGGGCACGTTTGGGTGCTGTTTGCAAAGCTCCCTCTCCGGAAGTACCGGGTTTGCTGCTGGAGAGAGCCCCTGAAAGGAAACATCTAACAGTTTCCTCGCTCTGGATTATTACAGGGATCAGGCAGGTGGGCTTCAGGTGTCTACTGAAAACAGGGCTTGGGAATTTTTAGGAGACTTGGAGCAGCATTCTCTACTTAAGCCAAGGTCTTCTCAGTTGGTTCTCGCAGGACATACACGCAGTTGTAGCACTGAGCTCACCTGCAGAAGGCTGATCAGATGAATGGGGAGCTCTCAGGACCGTTTTCTAGGGGAGGGATGGCACACTTCTCAAGGCTGCTTAACTACAGCCTTACAAAACACAGAATCTTTTACCTTCAGCCACATCATGCATACGTCCCCGATGAAGCTGGATCTCTTATACACGTGGCAGGGGCTGGGAAGACGACGGTAACAAAGCTATGCTGGATGGCTTTTTAATACACTGAGCCACGGCCATCCCTCTGGGTTCTATTTGCACAGCAAGGCACTTGTCAAAGAAAACAACACTGGGGACAACTCACTCTTCCTCTCCACCCCCACACTGCACTGCCTCCGATTCTGCAGAAGGGAGACTGATTTGGCAATGAGGTGTCACTTCTAATCTTAATTTTCTTTTTTGAAAGATTTTATTTATTTATTTGACAGAGAGAGACACAGCGAGAGAGGGAACACAAGCAGTGGGAGTCGGAGAGGGAGAAGCAGGCCCTCCGTTGAGCAGGGAGCCCAATGTGGGACTCAATCCCAGGACCCTGGGATCATGACCTAAGCTGAAGGCAGACGCTTAACCAACTGAGCCACCCAGGGACCCCTAATCTTAATTTTCTATAATCAATATCCATATTATCATACATTTCTCCCCAAAGCAGCATGCTATACAAGCATATTACACTTGCATCTGGATGTATTTGTTAAATTAATTAACTTCACTCTTTCAACAAAGCTTCTGATCATTTCAGTATTAATTTAGCTAAAAATAGAGCCAGAGAAACCAATCTTGTTTCCATTCCCAAAGTAACAACAACAAAAATAAACATTTAAGTTGATTTATACATATAAGTATATAATTTCATATAGTGATTTTTTTTCCTAAAGAAAGTTAATTATCTGTGCTAGTAAATGTGGCTTAAAAGCATAAAATTGTCTTTTCTCTCCTCTGCAGGCTTGAATTTGGGTCTGCAGCCACAACATAAAGTTCCTCTCCTATTTGTAAATCTGCTCCTTGAGATTCTCTACCTGATCATTTAGTCACTAGTTTTTACTTTTTCCTTCCTTCATTCATTCCCTCACCAACCACTACTGGGCACTCGCTGTGTACTGTGTGAGAACTGAAGGAACCGGCTTTCTGGGATTCAAATCCCAGCTCTACTATGTACCGGCTCGGTAACTTGGGCTGGTTACTTAACCTTTCTGTTCTTCAGTTTCTCCAACTGTAAGACAGGGATACCAACAGTGCCTGTCTTGTGGTAAAACCTTTGGAACAGGGTCTGGCACTGAGTAACAACGATTACTGTTGCAATTATTACAGAAACGAATAAAAATAGTTGCTTTCTCCAGGGAGCTAAGAGGGCGACCAGGGAGACAGATGTTTAATACAAAGGTCTACAGTGTAATCTAAGTATGTAACAGGTTTTTAAAGGGTGCTAAGGGAGGACCAAGCTGGTGGCAGTAACTGCTCAGGGCATCAGTTGGAAAAGGTGCCTTTGCCTTGAACGTTGAAGGCTGAGCTAAAGTTCATCAGAATAAGTCAAAGAATGGTATGGTTCACTCCCTCCTCTCCTGGCTCTTCCTCCAATGCCAATTTATCTGCGAGACCTTTTCTGGGCCTCTATTCACAACTGCCCTCCTCCACTCCACTACCCAGACTGGCTACATGATTTTCAGGAACAGCAGAACATTAAACTAAGTGCAGGGTCCTTCTGAGCATGGGACCTTACACAGGTTGTGTGTCTATGAATATGGCCGTGTCAATATGTGCGTGCGTGTGCACGCACCCTATCCCCTGCAGTTGAAATGGGCTCCCTGATTTTAGTGGGGGAGACGCCATCCAAACAGTGGAACTCCATTACAGTTAAACTCCAAAGGCTAGCTGGCATGGCTACCAGGGTCAGCAGCATAGGTCAGCGGTCACCAGCAGGATCATGGGTATCCTGGAAATACATGGTCAGCCTACTAAGGTACTTTTTGGTTGGTTCAAAAAGGGGAATCAGGTAGGTTCAGTGAACAAAGACCTGACTTGAGTCCACTCAGATGAGACTCTATGAGTCCCCATAATTAAGAGTCATGATCTCAGACTGGAGTCCGTTCATGGACTCAGATTCCCTGACATTAATTCCTGGGAACTCTTGAGGAAGGATCCTACAATAATTCACATTTTCACTATAACGATTCCTGTCACATGGGTTTGCAGAAACATATTATCTTGTAGTTTTTCCTAAATCGTGCACTAAACAAACTTTTTTTTTAGATTTTATTTATTTGAGAGAGTGAGACAGAGAGAGAGAGAGCATGAGCAGGGGGAGGGGCAGAAGGAGGAGACTCCTTACTGAGCAGGGAGCCTGATGTGGGGCTCGATCCCAGGACCTTGGGATCATGACCTGAGCCAAAGGCAGACGTTTAAGTGACTGAGCCACCCAGGCGCCCCTAAACATAAACCTTTTTAATTAGAAAAACTTTCATGAAAGTTATTCAGAAATTGTTCAGCTCAGAACTAAATCTATTTATCAATGTATCTATTTATCCATCCACCTATCTATTGCCATCTGTGTCTTAAAGTAACATTACTTTACTACAAACAGGGAAAATATAAATAATTCTGACCAACTGGTAACTTTGACTTCTATAATTTAATTTACTTTATTATTTTTTTAAGATTTTATTTCTTTATTTGACAGAGAGAGAGAGAGAGCACAAGTAGGCAGAGCGGCAGGCAGAGAGAAAGGGAGAAGCAGGCCCTCTGCTGAGCAGGGAGCCCGATGCGGGGCTTGATCCCAGGACCCTGGGATGGTTGACCTGAGCCGAAAGCAGACGCTTAACCCACTAAGCCACCCAGGCACCCCTTTAATTTACTTTAGTATGACATTATAACCTCATATGCTACTTATTTACTATTGTCTCTTGGCCTCATGCCAATTCTTTTTCTGTTCCCCTCTGTAAAGCTAGTAGAGTACATTTCTCAGGCTTCTTTGCTGGTTGACTTATTATTGGATTCTGCCAATAGGGGGCACTGGTGGGAAATCGGAAAGTGGGAGGAAAGAAGCTGTGGTTCCTTCTGTTTCTTGTTCTTTCTTTCCTTCCCTGCTGGTGTGTTCTGGAGGAGGCTGCATCCTTGACTCCCTGCTGGAATTTTTGGTAAGGGCTATCTCCTCCACAGGTGCAGCTCCTGAAGCGTCAGCTCCTTCTCTAGGCTCATAGGTCCCCTCTGGCTCTAGGAGTGGTAGTTGTAGCTGCTTCCTACAATCATTAATCACTGAGTTAATTCTTTTTTGAGATTTTATTTAAGAGAGAGGGAGAGAGAAAGAGAGGAGCACAAGCAGAGGGAGCAGGAAAGGGAGAAGCAGGCCCCCCACTGAGTAGGGAACCTGATGACACAGGGCTCCATCCCGGGACCCTGAGATCATGACCTGAGCCGAAGGCAGACTCTTAACCGACTGAGCCACCCAGGCGCCCCAATCACCGAGTTGATTCTCCTTCCCCTTTCTGTTCTTCCAGTTTTCCAACACCTGTGTAACCAATTCCTTGTTTTATATCCCCTCTGTTTGAAACACCTGGCATCGTTTCTGTTTCCCTGACTCAATCGTCATCCATTTTACAGACAAGGAAGCCAAAAAAGGTGAAGCCCAGAAAGCCCAGAAAGGTGAAGGGATTTTCCCAAAGTCACACAGCTGGTCAACCAGGGTTTAGCTCAAGTATTCTGACTGTAGAGTTCAACTCTCCTGCTCCTTTCTCATTCAGGTATACATGGTTATATTTCTCAGGTAAGTGACAGGCAAAATTTATATATGATACACATATAAAGTACTGTACTCATATTTACTCTAAAAGTATACAATGAAAACAGGAAATCTCCCTTCTGAAAGATTACATAATGAAGTTCATGGAATAATTTAAAAAAATCTAATTTCAGTATAAGTGTAGATCCTAAAATAGGCATTAAATAGTAGTAACTTTTTACATTTTTCAGTGTAAAATGAAAGTGAGAAGCATCCCACTCACTGGTAATGAAGTAGTAAAACCTGCATCTAGGTTTATAGTTTCATTTGAAAAACCACCTCCAACCGAAAATTATTTTTTAAAAGAAGATTTAAAAAAATTACCTAATTTCCATTTTAAATGACCCTTTCCCCATTCAGGAAACCAGTGTTCTTCCTAGACCAGAATTCTCTTGAGTCAAGGTTTGGTTTCACCTCCTCAACCCTTCTAGTCATTTCAAACCAACCATCAACCACTTGATCTTCTACCGGAAAACACAAAACATTTTTTAAGTCTTCAGGTGTGAGAAGCTCAGTCTCTCATCAGAGCCCTCTAAGTTCTTCATATCAAGCCAAAATTCCCATCCTGGAAACCTAACCAGTTATGAGCCCTTATACCCTCCTCACTGCTCTCCTTTGAACGATCTTGAGTTTGACTGCATCCCCAGCAGGGGATCTGGACTGAGTAAATACTTTAGTCACTGGTATGGAGGACAGAACTATCACCTCCCTCAGTTGAGATCCTATTTTCTAGGAATGCCAACTAAGATTTATTTCATTGTCACTGGCACTATCAATGAACATCTCTGTTTTTTTTTTAGCATGTGTTACTGATAAGCCATGTGTCCATCTTAATCTTGCAAAATTGATTTTTTTGACCCGAGTATAGACATCTCAATATTCAGATTTATTGTCCAGATAAATCATTCCTATTATACAAATTGCTCTTCAGCCAATTTTTAAAGATCTATTTCCTTCCTTTTTTTTTTTTGAAAATTATGTCATTTTCTGATTTCCATCCGGACTTCTGATGCTTTCCTAGGTTCTGCAATCCTTCAAAGATTTTGACCATAATTAGATGTCCCAAAATCATGTCTAATTTTTTTTCCTGTAGTTTGGGGGCTTTACTTCATCCACACTGGGAACTTGGGTGTTTTCTTAGTGTTCATCTACCTGGGGTTTACATTCCCTTTTCCAAGTTCTTCTTACTTTTCCATCTAATAGACATTCTCCTTGAAACACAATATGGAGGTATCGCTGGACTCTGTCATCCTCCACACTGAAATGGTCAGCCCCAAGACCAGCTGTTGGTTTTCTTGCCTTCTCCTCTAACCAGAGCCATACATTTATTTTCCTTGTCTGTTTAAACCTACATGTAATTGGTGGATGAATGGAAAAGCAAAATATGGTATACAAAGACAATGGAATATTGTGCAGTTTTAAAAAGGGAAGAAATCCTATCATACACTACAACATGGATACATCTTGAGGTTATTATGCTACGTAAAATGAGCCAGTCACAAAAAGACAAATACTGTAAGATTCCACTTATACAAGGTATCTAAGGTAGTTAAATTCATAGATACAGAAAATAGAATGGTGGTTACCAGGGGCTGGGGTCAAGGAGAAAAGGGGGGATTATTGTTTAATGGGTACAGAGTTTAAGATTTGCAAGATGACAAGAGTTCTGGAGATCTGTTTCAGAGCAATGTGAACGATTTTAGGTAAGATGAATGTCTGACGGACATCAGTAGAGTTCACTTAAAAATGGTTAAGATGGGGGCACCTGGGTGGCTCAGTTGGTTAAGTGACTGCCTTCGGCTCAGGTCATGATCCCAGAGTCCCGGGATCGAGTCCCGCATCAGGCTCCTTGCTCGGCAGGGAGTCTGCTTCTCCCTCTGACCCTACCCCATCTTGTGCTCTCTCTCTCTCAAATAAATAAATAAGATAAAAATCTTTAAAAAATGGTTAAGATGATAAATTTCATGTTGGGTTTTCTTTTTATTGCAATAAAAAAGGTGCTGAAATATTTCAGATTGTGCAAAATGTCCTCTTTGACTAGCACATTCTCTAAGATGATATCTCCTTCTTCTAAGGGTTGTCTCATGTGTACTCCTAGTCAATTCCTTTTAGTTAGCCAGTATTAGGACCAAAATAGCAATTCTACTCTTGTACTCTCTACCCTTTTGACAGTGAAACTGCCAATATGGCAAATCAATAACTACTCAGGTATTCTTTTCTTAGTTGAAGAGAATTCTGGTAGCTATTCATATAGTTGAAGTTCTACATCATGCTTCTCCTTTGCTCTAATTTTGTGAATATGAGTTCCATCTCACAGCTATATTTCAGTGTGATGTCCTCTTGCTCATCAAGTTACTAAGAAATTCTATTTATCACCCTGGCAGTAATCTCCAATTCAATTTTTTAATTACTCCTGCTTCACCCATTGATGGATAGACACTGGAGACTTTTAAGTACTGCTTCTTTCTTCCCCTTCTCCTTGGTTTAGCCAATGATTCACCCAATACTTCACACTTTTACATCAATGTCAAACCTGCTTGCTTCTGCAATAATTGATGTCATGAGTTTAGCAGGATATTCATCTCCCTCCTTCTCTGACCACTTTCAGTTTAAAGCATGAGCCCTATGCACTGCAGGTTCTTTATAACTATTAGTTGAACTGAATTGAGCTAACCCTACTAATGCCCACCGGGACAAGCAGACGATTTGAATCCTTCCTTCACATGACAGCCCATCACATATTTGAAGATATCTGTCAAGCCCGGTTAGGGATTTTTTTTCTTCAAGAACTGAAATCATATTTTCCAACTGAAATCAAAACTGAAGAACTGACAGATCACATGTTTCTTATGGAAAATGTTATTTTCTAGTTGACCTCTGGTGCAAGTGGGTTTACACGCCACTAATACTCCAATAGCCATGAGGACCCAGCGCCATCAAGGGAGGACCACTGGTCTTTAGTAAGGAAGGTAATTCGATCCTGACAACTTGAGACACTCTGCTGCCATTTTCCCCTTTATTTGCAATATAGGAATAAACCAGGACACGCTGAAGAAACCACATACTTGAAGGGCTTTTGAGACGCAAACATTAAAAATTCTAAAAAGATGTGTATCATCTTCTCAATGCCTTCTTCATTGCCTTTGCAAGGGAAGTGGGTGTTACTGGGGCTCCGGGAAGGAACAAAGCTTCGGATTTTGCCTTATGGGCGTGGCATATGCAACACCAGTAATAGTATTTCTACAGTCTTTAGTTCCTTCATCTAAGTCCTTCTTAACTAACCACCATATAACAGAAGCCGAGGCCCACTGACTGCGTTAACCAAGGCTCTACAGTAAATCAGGGTAAGCGTATATATGGAAACCAGACTTTTTGCCAAAGGGACAGTACACTCTGGTTTCTCCTCCTTTCTCCTGTTTCTACGATGGGCTCTGCCAACGGAGAAGAGTTAATGCTGATGCAATGCCGGCGCCATCTGTGCTCTGTGAGGATTTACACAGGGGCCGTCAACACAAAACCCCTATCTGTGAATGGGACAATGGCTGCCGCCAGGGCTGTTGGACTAGTGGACCAAAGGCACGGCCCTGCAGCAGCCTGGGGTTGCAGAGACTGAATGAGACGGCACCACACTCCTGGATAGGAGCACGAAGTCAGGGCTGTCCCTCAGCCACTTCCCCTCCCTCCCCTGAGTTCTCATCTTTTCTCTAGGCGATTCCTGTCATCAGGGAAGGGAATGGAGAGGGAGCCGATTCAGTCCATCTGCGTGGCCACGACTGTGGATTTGGCCTAATCTGTTGGGCTCCTGCCCTCTAGCCTTCCGCAGTCTTTCCTGGGGCACGGGCTTGCCAGGCTGGCAAATGACATCAAAGAGGACTGGGAGTTGGCCTTTGCTGAGAAGAGCTGCGTGTTCGGGACTTCAGAAAGCTGGGGCATGAGGGCATGGTCCTGTTTTTGACAATGGTGTCATCTCTGGCAGCCCGGCTGCTGAGGCAGGGGAGGCAGAAATTTCCAACAATGTCTTGTTGGTTGTGTCCAGTTTCTGTAGGGCTGAAACACACTTTCCATGCTGACTTGGGAGGTGGCGAGAAAAGGAAGTAAGTCATAGTTGCATCCAGAAGGTGCACTGTGGAGTCTGTTCTGGGACATCTATTTTGAATGTGGCTTGAACTGTTATGAAAGACCTCTTTACTTACAACTCCTAACTAGGAAAACACCTTTTTCTACTAAAAATAAAGACATCCAAACATTCTGAAAACGAACTTTTGGTTTTCAACAAATACCACATCTCAAGAATACCAGGCGTTCTTCTTTTGGGTGAATCAAACCACTCCTGAGCGTACTTTTAAAGATGTGAGTTAAGGTATCTACAATATCTGGGGGTATTCCAGTATTTTGACGGGCTTTTAGTCACTGAAGTTGGAAGTCAGAAACCTCCCCAACCATACTAGAAAACAAGCCCTCCAGTTATCTTGCACTATTCCAGCAGAAACTATTTGGCTCATGGGAGGAAGGACTGTAGAGCCCATCCACAGCACATTACCAGCAGTCTTCCAGAGTGGGGTAGCTCTGAAAACCCCAACTAAGCTAGCAGGTGTCTGGACGGCATCGTCATTTCTTTCTTTAACAAGCGTAGGAGGCCAGGGCTTAAGAATCTCTAGGTCACCACTGTGGTAAAAGTACTGAGACTCAAAGCAAAAGAAAACACCTTTCCTTCTTGCTGTTGATACCATCTCTCCTCTCCCCTGCACCGCCATGATCTCTCTGGATCATCAATCACAGGGAGAGAGGCTGGAGAGACTTTGGGGGGATGTTCTTGACATGGACTATGTTTCAAGCAGCAAGCCCCTGCTTGAGAGAGCAAACTTAATTCTCTTCTGTCTGGCTTCCAGATTATCCCCAGACTGATTCCCTTTTTTGTCTCATTTCCAGTTGTCTGTCCTCTTGAGCCAGACTGCCAGCCTTTCTCTTGCCTTCTGGCATTTGCTCAGGCTATGCTCACTGCCTGGATGCACTCTTCACTTTGTTTCACCAATTCCAATTGTACCTATGATAGCTGTGAAGGACCAGGGTGGGGTGTGTCCATCAATATGGAATGCAAGGGCCACGAGAAACCCTTGCAAAGGAGGTGGCGATTTACCCGGACCCCATTCCCAACTTGGACAATAGCTGCTGCTTATAGATAACCAGTCCTGGCATTTCATCACGTAAGTGTTATTTTGCATTGTCATCTAAATGTTCCATTGTGCCTATCTTGATTAGAAAGTCCTGAAAATCGGGGTACCTGGCTGGCTCAGTCGGTGGAGCACGTGATGCTTAATCTCAGGGTTGTGAGTTCAAGCCCCATGTTGGGCATGGAGTCTACTTAAAAAAATAAGTTAATAAAAAAATTAATCCATATGACCAATCACTATTAAAAAAATTCCTGAAAGCCAAGTACGAAGTCTTATACTTTTCATATGTCATCTACATGTACACTAATAAAATCTGTTAAATATCTGCATTATGAAGATAAGCTGGTTATTTTTTCTAGGAGGCAACAACATCACACATTGATAAAGGAATAACAAAAGGTGACATTTTCACATCAATCAGATGAAAGAGTATTCAAAAGAGGTTAACTAAGAGGAAATAATTAGATCACGGAGAAGTGCTGGAGCCATGAGTGTTCTGTGTACACACTACGTTTCTTGCACAAAAAAGATGCTACTCAGTCAGCAATCCAAAAACATTTACTTGAGCATTTGCTTTGTTGGGCACTGGTGTGAATTTGCAAGAAGCAAAAAATACAGTTTTACCTTGGAGAAGCTCACAGTGCACTATCCATAGCTGGAGAACAAGTAAATGCTAAACTCTACATGGTTGAGACTCCTGTGCCTCAGACTTTGAGAGAAGAGGGATGAACATGGGCTGTTGAAGGGCACTAAGCTTGGACGGGGGCAGGCTGGAAGATGGAGAGCCCAGGACCCATGCGAGTCAACCTTTGCTCTCCAAATGTTGTGGTCCTTCACAAACAGCCTCGTGGCCTTCTAGGAAAGGAACTTCCATAAATACCTAGGATTTAACACTCTTCTCTACTTAAGACCAACCAGTGCCTTCCACCTCATCTAAATGAAACTTCAAATGTACCCCATAAAAGGGAACACCACGGGAGAAAAAGAAATGATGTGTTGGGAAGAGGCTGACAGTGTGCAGAAGAAAACCTTAGGGCAAAACAGATGGGGCTTCAGGAGAGGACACAGCCACCATCCCGCAGGGCAGAGGGAACAAGACAGGAGCTGGTTTGGAAGTGAAGGCTGGGAGCGTTAAGTGGTTGAGCAAAACTGGTTCTTCCTTACCATGTTAAGTTAGAATAGCAGTTTTAGAGGTGTGCACTCTTCGAGATGGGCTTGAGAAAAAGCAAAAGCAAAATCCTCTTTTACAGTGAAGTAGGAGAAATGACATACTTTGCCGGGATGCTATTTCAGAAAGTCAAATGGAAAAAAAAAAAGGACATAAGGTAAATGGGTAAAATTATGAAATGTCTCAGAAGCGACTGCAACCGGAGAAAGAGGTGGGCAGGATCAGAGCTCAGAGGCAGCTCCAGGGGCTGCCGGGAGCCAAGGAGGCCAGGTGAAGTCTGGTCGCCCACTTGAAGGAGCATCGTCCTGCTAGCTCTGTGGCAGGACCTCGCTCTGCCCTATTCCCAGCCTCGTGCCCCCGACACAAAGCACCGCCCGAGCCAGCTGTGAAGACCATCCCACATTCTTACTCTTGGTGGGAAGAGAATACGGTGTGCCCCTCACCACGGTCACAGAGCAGATACCAGAACACTTGAGTTGGCATATGGAGGGGATAAGAATGTCAAAGGGGTTTTTTATTGTACCTGACCAGATAATTAGGTAATTAGCACTGCTAACTGATAGGGCATATCTTCCATGCATCTGTACATCTCCAGGGAGGAATATTTTCGAAAATGTACTATCAAGTGCTTTTTATTATAATTTGTTCTTTTCTTTCTGGAGAGCATTTCATTTCTCAAAAAGGATGCCAGGCACATTTCTCTTCTGTGCCAGGATGGCCCTTTTTCACTTAGTCAAGCTGGACTGCAAACAACAAAGAAGTGAATCTGTTTCTGGTCCCCCATGGATCTTACAACAAGCCCTGCAACGCTGTTAGCTTCTTTGTGAACATGCCAAGCCCCCACCTGAGGGGTGCACGGTGCTAGGAACACGGTCTTACAGAGAGACAGAAAAGACCAGGAGAGGGAGCACAAGAACACAAGATATTTATATAGATCTGGGTTGCAGGGCAAGTCACAGAAAGTTAGCAAGGCAAAGAGAAGCAAATTGCCTCAAAAAATATATGCAGAATCTGAATGGGGTACTTTTTAGGGGGAAAAAAGGGCACTTGGGACCTCTTATTTGTTCATCACACAGAAGAAAACTTTAGCTGATCATACTGAATGCAGACCTAAAAGGCCGTTTGATCTGTTGTTTGTCCTCGATCATCATTATGACTTTATGAACTGCTAAGTCTGTCAGCAATTACTAACACTTTCGAGCTACCGTCCCTTGTCCTCTGAGTTTCCCTTTGCCCCACGGTGACATGGGAGCAAATGCATCAAAATGGCAAGTGTGCAGCCTCATAGAGAGACGAGCAAAACTCAGTTCTACGACAGTACTTAGCTGGGTGGGGTTTGTAGGCTGAGCAGGCTGTGTCATCCAGTTCGAGGCAGTGAGACCAGGCGTCTTCCCCCACCGGAACTCACTCTACAGGGTGCTGCTGGGGGCCACCTTTGCAATAGAAGGTATAGCTCACTTTATTCCCTTAATAAATAAACACGGACTGACTACCTCCCGTGGTTCCATAGTCTTAGGTGCTGGGAGAATAAAACAATGAATAAGGAAGAAAGGGTGCCCAGCCTGAGATGTGCCAGGCAGATGGGCCAGCGACAAGTTGACAGGTAATGACAACACAGTGTAAGAGCTGCAATGGGGGAAGTCCAGGGGCTGGCGAAGGGGCACCTACCTGAGAGGAAGTAGACTGAAATGGAGGCCCAAGGGAGGATTAGCCAGGTAGTGGGCGGGCACTGGTGCTACACGTGGGAGAAAAGGAATATGCAGACACATGAGCAAATCCGGCACCCAGGGCGGTGAGGCAGGAGCTCAGCTGGGGGAGGGGTGCTGGGGTGGTCACAGGTGACACTAGACAGGTGAGCAGGGGTGCGGGCCACACACTCAGGCTACGTCACACCAAGGAGGCTGGCTGGCAATCGAGAGCCACTGGGGTCTGCCAAGCAGGAGTACTGGGGAGATTACTCTAGCCACAGCTGGGGGGCAACCTGGGCAGGGGGGAAGGCTGGTCAAAGAAGTGCAGGCAAACGCCAGCTGTGGCCAGAGTGTGGGTAGTGGCCTTAGAAGGGAGGTGTAGACAGAGTAGAGAGACTGAGAGGGGGCTGAGCTGCTGATGTGTGAGAGCACAGACTGAGAATCATATACAAAGGGCCACGCTGTTTCTAACCAACCAACCGAGGCCAGAGCCTGGGTCCCACACTAGCAAAAGGAGGGTTCCAGTCGGAGTCATTTGGGGCACTTTACCACATGACTGATAGGATGGGAATTGTGTAAAGATCAGAGGTGTAACCAAGGTAGTTTGGGATTCAGAGTCATAAATTTACCGAGGAGGATGTGGACCCGAATTCTCTAGCCTGGAGCTTTCTTTAAAGGAAGCCAACCACTGATGCCAGTCAGTTGTTTCAGCCATGGCATGATGTAGGATTTTTAAGAACAGCGAACTTGCCCAATAAATCATTCTGGCCTGGCCAATGAGAAAGAGGTGATAGTTCCTACAGAATGTGAGATGTCCGTTTTATTTTAAAATAAAGATGAATGGAAAATAGACGAACTAATAAAACGAGATGACTTGCTGAAAATAGCTATAGTCAGAGATGGGGAAAAGGCAACCTTCCTCCCAGGCCCTGTTCATTGATTTTTATGATAATTGTGGAGCAACAGACCAGTTCTGTGGCCAGAGCCTGCCTGGGCCTCTAGATACCTCTTCCATCATCACTCAAATGGACCTCAGACTTGGAAGTGGACCTTGGGAGTCTGACCTTCCTGCTTCCCTCTTATAAGAACTCTTATGATTACACTGTACCCAACTAGATAACCCAGGATAATCTCCCCATCTCAATCCTTAACTTAATCACTTCTGCAAACTCCCTTTTGCCATATAAGGTAACAAACTCATAGGCTTTGGGGGATCAGGACACGGACATCTTTGGAGGGCCATTATTCTACCTACCACACTGGGTTATTATAAAATCTGTATAGCTGTTTTCTTAAACAGTCTTACACCTCGTGCCTCAAAACTCAGGCCCCAGACAAAATCGAGTCCTTACCTAAGTCAAGGTGACCTAGATATTAAGGTCTTTATTAGACCAAGTGGCATGAATTGAGGAAATCATCAATGGGTAGAAAGAAGAAGAATGAAAACTTATTTCAGATTTCAGGTCTTTTCTCTTTGCTATCATTTTACATTTCCACTTTTTCAGCATCTTTTTCATTCCTTCTTGCGTAAAGGCAAATTTCTCTTGCTAGGCTCATGGTGACATCTGTGTGGCACAGGAAAACCCTGAATGAGAGATGGAGATACTGGCTGTCTCCAAGCTACAGCTGACCGGTGTGGCACCCCGGGCCTCATTCTTCCACCTGTTTAAGACACAGACACCTGGGGCGCCTGCGTGGCTCAGTTGGTTAAGCATCTGACTCTTGATTTCAGCTCAGGTCCTGATCTCAGGGTTGTGGGATCGAGCCCCGTGCTGCGCTCTGTGCTCAGAGCAGAATCTGCTTGTCCCTCTCCCTCTGCTCCTCCTGCCCCCCCTCAAATTAATAAATTAAAAAAATCTTATGAAAACCAAAAAACCCCACAGACACCTGCATCTTTAATGAGGGTTACTACTCTCATCTCTCAGGCAAGAGGTTAAGAATATGGGAGTCAGGCTGCCCAGGCGTCTATCCAGGCTCCTTGACTTAGGAGCTGACCTTGGCACAAATTAATTAACATCTCTTGCCTCAGTTTCCTCATCATAGGGAGATAATAATAATAATAATAGTAATATTAGCAGCAATCCTAGAGGGCCAATGAGTTATGCATGTAAAAGAGTGCATGGAGCAGTGCCTGGCACATAGTGAATGCTCAATAAAGGTTACTTTTTTAAATCCTCATCAGCATCACTGTATTAGACACGAAGGCTATACAAAAGATAAAATATAGCCCATTTCTTTAGTGCTGGGTCAGATGAATTTTAAGACCAAGGTTTTATGATTCCCAATATATCACAAAAGAAAAAAATTCCCTGATGTTCTTAATTCCCATGCATCATGCTGCGTTAGCAAGATCTTTTAATATTTCTCCTTGCTGCCAATTAAGGGAACCAAGTCAAAGTTGATATGTAAAAATTGCTATTCCATTATCACCTGCTGGCCTTGCTAATAAATCTTGGCTTTAATGAAGCATATGTATCTTTTTGGTGGAACAGAATATAACCAAAACTAGAGGGATAGGAGCTCCAGCTTGTTTATAATAGGGCCTTCAGAAAGCCCACTGCATAATTGTGTGCCCATAAATACAAACGCTATAATTTTCTTGGATCAAAGATCATTTTTAAAAAGTAAGCACATACACGTCTATACTCATGGAAGCTTCTCAAGCAGGTTCTACAAGGTCCAGTAAGTCAGTTTTGAGAGGAGGCCTTCAAATAGCTCTCTTCCACTTGAAATCTGAAGTGTGGAAAGTGGAGTGGATGTGTGTTTTACTGGAAGAGTCAGCAACAGAAAAGAGGGTACACTCAGCTGTAGCAAAGCCAGCATGAATTTATACAGCGAATTTTAAATCAGGCTCAAAATTGGCTTGTGTTATCCCTTGAAAAAAATTCCACTGATTTTAGGCTTCCTGATGTTTTCTGGGTGAGGCAGACCTTTGACTGAGAGCCAAGTAAAGCTTTAGATTCAGACTTCTCCATTTCCCAAAGAATTTGAAGAGGCAGAAATTGCTAACAGAATTCAGGAACAAAAAATGAATATTATATTTCTACTTGCTAGCGACTATCTTGGTTTAATACCGGACTGATTTGGTTCTGTCCTTAGGGGCTGAAATCCTTCCACTTTATTCTTACTTCTTTAGACAGACTTTAAGAACTTCGTTACCCTCCCACCCTCTATCTTTTCCCCTTTTCTGTCTCTATTCAAATACTTCTACGAGTGTTTATAATGGAACATAGTCTTCCATTAAAAAAAAAACCCAACTCTGTAAGTCCATTGATCTTTTTTTGTTCCTCTGATCCTAAGATCTTTGTTATTCTGCTCAAATTATTTTCATATTCACTTGGTATAAAATAGGTGCTAAATAAAGTTAATTTCTTCCTTCTTTCTTTGCTTGGCCCTTATCTGATAATGTATTTCTTCCTTTAGTCTTTGGTTTACAAACCACTTGCTAAATAATTGGCTCTGAAAGCCTCCTTCAGAATCGACATCATTTACTGGGAAACTTAGCCCAAACTGTGATACCTCTCATAAGGCATCTTGGAAATGAAAAGGTTTCAGAGAAAAAAATCAAGTCTCACTTATCAAAAATGAAGTGCTTTTGTTCTCCTTTCAGAGCTGGTGGCAGAAGGGAAGTATCAGCTTTCAGAGGTCCCAGTGAAATATTTGACAAGATATGTGAAATGTTTTTCTTTATTTGGGCTGCTTGTTTCATAATACGCTTGATGTGTTTCACCAGAAAACCAAGGTCAATTCAATTGATCAAACATGGTTTCAGCGACAGACACACATACATATAAAATGCTCACATCCTCCCAGTTATAATGACACTGAATCTCATTTAGAACCACAAGAGCTAGGGAATTAAGAGTTAATACTTAGGCCCCATCCTTAATTCATCCTGTCATGCCCAAGTATCACTTCTCCCAGAGCAAGCAAGATCACCCACTGTTCTGAGGCCACGAAACAGAGAATGAAATCGGCTCTAACATTACCGTGTCACAACGGAGGTAATTAGGGATGAGGCTGGAGAACAAGATGGGGTGTTCTTTGTGTGAGAGCAGGAAGCAGGACAGGGGGGAAAGAAAGGAGGACAAAATAAAAAGAGTAAGAAAGCAGGCACATTAGCCCCAGGCAAGCTCTTGCTCATCTTCCGTTCTGTTCCTACCGGGGGCATCTTTAGGGCAGGGGGCAGGCTGCAGCCCCCATTACACAGCACAGGCTATTAGCTGTCTAAACTCCCAAACAAACTTCAAAGAGTATATGAACCACGGTGATCAAGCTGATAAAATGCTATGGTCTAACGCTTTTTCATGCATTTGTGAATGTGGGCAGGAGCGGGGGCGGGGGGGGGGAGCTTCTCTTCTACCCAGCGAAGTGCTCCTTGGTTTGCTTATTTTAGGAATGGTTTGGATTACTGCTCTTTCAACAATATTAGGGGTCATGTATACCCACTAAAATGAGATAATCACACTTTCTTTCCTTTTTCCCCCCCACACTTTCTTTTCTTTATCATGAATCACTGCTTTAATTTTTAACCTGACCCAGCAGGAAATGATGTGTTTAACCCCCATATAACTCTCATTCGATTATAGAATTAATAAAATCTCAGTTAACCAAACAGAACCCATGGCGCTATCTCAGGGCAACCACAAATTTAAGGAGGGAATCACCCCCCTCTTCTCTGATGCCTTCTTGGTTCGGGGCAGGTAAAATCACACACAAAAAAGGAAAAAGGGAATTTACTAACTTGCCTCCCTTATTCATTACTTTACCATAAAGAAGTCTGCTCTCTATTTATAAATTCATTTTTCTTCAGGGCTTCCTCATCATAGGACTACATTCTGCCAATAGATAATACTACTCTCAGATTGTCATTTGCCTGTAAACTTTTAATGTTCTTATTTCTTCATTTTTGCTATTTGGACAATTTTATCACACACCGAGGAATCACTATCTTGATGCTATCTGTTAAAATATACAATGAACTTCCTCCTTATCCTGTTGAAAATACACCTCTCATGACATCACGAATTGAGGGTTCTGCTTGGATTTATTCAGGAAATAAACACATATACTTGTTATTAGGACTTCTCAAATTTATGAAAAAAAAATACCTCTTTGAACTTAAACCACATGCAGAAGGTTAGCTATTATCTTACTCCTAAATTCTATTATATTTATATCACAGATGTTCTGTGCTGATAGAAAAGTCTGAGCTATTTGGATTTGCCAGCTTGGATTAATAACTATCCATCTCAAATCATTAATGATGCTGGTTCCAGTTCAGTGATCGAAATGGGTAAAAAAATTTCATTTGATTCTTTTCCTTATGAAAAAGCCGTTGGCTTCACGATGCGCTTCTTTCTGGAAAAAGTCCTTTTGAAAGCAAGAATGCTGAAAACGGTGTAAGAAGTGCTAGGGAAGAACAGAAATTCATTTTAAAGCAGTGTACCATGTACAAATGCTGTCTTACAAATAGGATTATTTAATTTAAACCTTAGATCTGTCAAGCTCCATTACTTCAAATGGAGCCTGTCGCTTCTTGAGTTCATTATATATCGAGATTATATTACAATTTCTGTTAGGTTAAGTCAATGCTGAGATACAAGGCGGTTAAAGAAATAATTACACAGCAGCATCAGTAAATAGAGCAAAGTCACTGCAGTGTTCCGAAAGGCAAAAAAGTCATCTTGCTAAATGAGGATCCAAGCTGTCCTGTACCAAGACTGTTCCTAATAAATAAAAGGCCTCTGGGAAAAGTGCTGAGCGTATGCTGGATCTATTTTCAGCTTGCATCAGCAGCTGCTGCCCCTGGGATCACATCTTTACGCATACTCTACACCATATGTAATCACTCCAGTGCTGCAACCAGTAAGATAATGAAAGAGCATGGCATAAATCTATACTTGAGTGGAATGCTAAATGAGGAAAATAATACAAAAAGGGGGGAAATAAACCGCATTTTCAAGTCATTAGGAAGAAAGACTTTGACATATGAAGTGTTGCAACCATTAATAGCACTTATCATATAGAGTGGAGACAAAGAGACAAATTAATCAAACTGACAGAACTGGGACATTTTATGCTAATGCAGGCTCCCAGGTTTTAGTCTGTATTCCTCTGCGTCTGGAAAACTGATACCATTACAGGGCAGGAAATTGCATGAATAACATGCAACAGATCATAAAAATTCACACACCGACTGCAGAAACACTGCCAAAAGCTCCGTAAAAACAAGGATGGAGACCTCAACAGAGAAACTACCAGCAAGTAATGAATGCAAATAAGTCCAGGAGTATCTCCCATTCAGGCATCGTTATTACTATAGGCTTCTCGCTCATAACGGCAGTGGCGAAACCGGAGCCTAGAGAGCAGGTGCTGAGGCTAGCCAGAGGAGGCTGCCCAGGCCCGCGTTCAAGGCCGCTCACTTGCCATCAGCTGGGGCGAGGAACACTCGGACATTTACTGGCTGGATTGTGTTAGCATAAAAAAAATGCAAAATAAACATAAAAGCATTAACTTAAGACTTTAAAAGGGAGGAGGGAAAGGAAAAATTGATAATGCAAAGAAAAGAGAAGTGACCAGTTCCATGTATGTTTGTACAAGTGGTGGACATAAAGAGAACCTAATACTGAAAGCGCTTTTATGAAACACACGTTGCCCCTGACTTACAAACAGCCCCCACTTTGTGAATAAGCTGTACTTAAAAGTGAGTGGCAGGCAAGTCCTCAGGAAGGCTCGCTGGAGAAACTGCCCTTTGTTCTCTAATTGTGAACACCCATGGCGGTTGGTGAAATTGGGTCCAACTGGCTCCTTAAGACCCATCTATACAGATCTCTATCCCTCCCTGGAGGAAGCCCATGCATCCTTGGGACTGGGAGAAGATGGGCCCTTTGGCTGGAACGCCAAAAATATTTTTCCCATAAAAAATATAAAATGAAAAGAAGTTAGGTGTGGCTGGAAAAAAGGACACCAGAACTAGAATCCAGAGATACCCTCTTTGCTGGCATTCAGACTCCGTTGCATTCCTCCCTCTCATTCCCATCTAAAACATGCTACGCCTTTTCCTGCCTCTAGAATTTTTCTAAAGGATGCTCTTCATTTATTTGACAAACATTAACCAAATAGCTATCATGTTGGCATTGTTCTAGATGGTCGATTTGCAGACTGAAAATATCACCGCCACCACACAGAAATCTGACACAAGGATCTTATTGTCTAGATGAGGAGACAGACAAGCAATAATTCAATTACCATACAATGCCAAAGGTGCTATGAGGGAAATATAGAGAAGGTGCTACAGGCATATAATGGGGGAGACACTAACCCCAAGATGGTCTTATCCCAACTGTACCTCCTCTCCTCCATGATGTCCTCTCTCCTTAGAATGATCTACTCTTCCCTTGTACTTTCATAACCCTTCACTCATTCCTAAAGAATTCATTTGCTTCTCTCCTTGCATAATGATAAATATCTGTTCACTGAATAAATTTTAAAAAATGAAAGGTGATACAGAAGTGAGATTTGGGAGCTGATTTAGGAAAGTAATCATGATTTATAACCTATTTCTAGAAAAAAACACTCTAAGTTCAAACAACTAATTTCTTTTTTCTTTTTTTAAAAAAGATTTTATTTACTTGTTTGAGAGAGGGGGAAAGAGAGAGAGAGAGAGAGAGCATGAACAAGCAGGGGGGAGGGAGAAGCAGATGCCCCACTGAGCAGGGAGCCCGATGAGGGGCTCAATCCCAGGACCCCCGAGATCACGACCTGAGCCAAAGGCAGACGCTTAACTGACTGAGCCACCCAGGTGCCCTCAAACAACTAATTTCTTAAACTTTTGGAATGCAGTTTATCCAGACTGCCCATCCTAGCCTTTGTCCTTAGACAATGGGCCACCAAAACTACAACCTGCATCTACACAGACCAATGCAAGAGGCAATGGAAATGTTTCAAGTAGTGCAAATGTGAAATGAAGATTCTTCTTACAGTCATGTAACTTGCACATTAAAAAAAAAATCTGAGTGTTTCAGGGGAGGACTCCCACCGCCTCCCAGCCTTGGTAAAATGAAAAGTGAAAAGCGCCCTTGGTCTTACGTATGAATGTGGGGTTGTTTGGTCGTATGCAGTACTTTATAGAAAACTGCTTCATAAGGACCCTAAATTGATGGATTATTATGATTATAATCATCAGATTAGGCTGCTGACAGTGGCAGATCTGGGAACATAGCTAGACCACAGGGGCTAACCCTTACTACCATG
Organism: Callorhinus ursinus; assembly: GCF_003265705.2. Taxonomy (NCBI): domain Eukaryota; kingdom Metazoa; phylum Chordata; class Mammalia; order Carnivora; family Otariidae; genus Callorhinus; species Callorhinus ursinus. The sequence continues at coordinate 11,432,606 of NW_027397068.1, forward strand.
GTACCAAGTCTGACTGGCAACCCTCCAGAGGGAAAAGAAGGGCCAGGTATGGTTTTTCTCTGCTACTTTTCAGCCCTGAGGACACGTGCCTGCGAACCCAGATCTTGGGTAGAGTAATCACCAATAGTGCATTTGCAGAACCCTCCTGGCTTCCACTGGAAGGTGTTGAGTCTCGGGCTTGTACTGCTGCTTTTTCCTTTTTGTAAAGTCTGTATAACTTTTATTTCTTAATATAATAGGATTTTAAAATACATTGTTTTCAATGTTTATCTTCTGTATAATTTCAGCATACTTACCATTTTACCCTTTTATCAATACAATCAGTTGCCATACTATTGACTAGCCAGCAGTGAGCTAGTCTCACCCTAAGGAAGGCTTAATTTTCAGTATTTTTACCAGTGGCTGGGGTCACAGTGGCCTTATTCTTCACGTACTAGCCGTAAGGAGACGTTTGAATTAGAATGAAATTTTAAAGGTGGCAAACGGCGTACATTCTGGTTAGGCTTAATTAGATGTTAATATTTTGCAAAGAAAAAAAGCTATAACCCAAATGTAAGAGAGAAATAATTATTTAAGCTTATATATAATGAAAACCAATAGGATTTCTAGTGATTCCTGTCTTTGAATATGGTTAGAAAGAGAATGTGTTCTCAATGGGGGAGAATGTTGGGGTCTAGGATGGCAAAACCTGAAAACTGATGCTTAGGTTCCTTGAACTGATGAACAATTATTTGGATTATGCATATTTATGGCCCTTTATTTTAATAAACATATTAAATTCTGGGGAAAAAAATGACAAAAAGACCAGAGAAGTGGTCATAGTTATGAAAAAGAAATGGGATTTACATACTATGAGAAAATAATTCTAGTGGTAAGTGAATAACTATTTTCAACAGTAATCTCTTTATAAATCCTGGATCTGGGGAACAGCATGAGATCATGACATACAGGTGAAGTTTTGAAACTTTTCTGGAAGTAGTTGTTACCTACATGAAGAACCTAAGTCGGTGTGGTATTTGATAGGGTTATACAGAGCTCCGTCTGTGGATGGTCAATACATGTGGAATGATGACCAGCTCTTTGCTATAATCATTGAGAGTAAAGAAAGGGAAATGGGGGGTGAGGGAGGTAAACTGGTAGTCCTGGGGGACTCAGGTTGCTGGAGAGGTTTCATCCCTCCTTCCTTCCTTCCTTAAGATTTTATTTATTTATTTGAGAGCGAGCGAGCGAGCATGAGCGGGGCAGTGAGGGGCAGAGGGAGAGGGAGAAGCAGACTCCTCGCTGAGCAGGGAGTCCGATGCGGGACTCGATCCCAGGATCCTGAGATTATGACCTGAGCTGAAGGCAGATGCTTAACTGACTGAGCCACCCAGGCGCCCAGAGATGTTTCTTAATAGATGGCTACAGGTGCTGCAGAAGTTGTGAGTTTGAAGAAAGAGAGAAAAAGGGTCTAAATTTATTGCTAAGACAGGGGCCCGAGGCAGGTGATGGAAGCACAGAGCAGGGGAGATGAGGGAAGGGTATGAAGGCCTACAGTGGCAAGTGGGAGGTGGTTCCTGGCAAATGGGGAAGAGGACGTAGTCACTGAATCTAAAAGGGCAGAGAGATGGTGAAAGACAAAGAACTTCCTGGCAACAAGCACTACTGATCATAACAAGCTATTAGAAAGAGCTTGTGGGATCAGTTTTCCAGAATTTTTTTTTTTTTTAGTGTTAAGAGACGTCTTTTTTTGGTTTTGGTTTTGTTTTGGATGTAGGTAGCTTGAGGACTTCTCATTTTTCTGGAAGGCACATATTAGAATTATATTTTAATATAACTGTGTCTTCCAGACATATATTCAGATATAACTCCAGTCTGTGTGAATTAAAATAAACATCTGAACGGAACTTTATGGATTATGAACCACAAATTTTCCTATTACTATATCATTTCTTCCTCCCAACTGCTTGGTAAGTGAAGTGTTTATGATTCTTATTCTCATTTTCTATGAAACTGTGGTTTGGAGAGCTTAAGCAACTTGCCCAGGGCTTACGTCCTGAGCCCCTCACTCCAGATCATGTGTGGACCTCTCCGTATTTCTATAGCCATGTTAACAAAGCAGCTCTGACATATTTTCTTTTTATCATTCCTCATAAAAGATATTTTTTCATTTTGATCATTACCCTCACATATTTCAAGAAAAGACATGGGTACTGTGCATTTCTACGATAGCCAGAAACGAAAACCAAGGTGGCAGGGACCGACAGAACAGAACTTGGGCTTGGATTTTCCCACCACGTGGCTGACTTTCATCTATCCCCTTTGGCTTGATTTTGCTCCACTTGCACAAGCTGAGAGCTTTAGTTTAAAGATTTGGGAAATATTCTAAACATGTGTGGGTAATCTCCATCCTCCACCTTTAAGTGGGGGCCAAAATTCTCCATAAAGGAGTATATTGATTCGAACAGGACATACCCTTTGCCTCTGTTTTATAAGGTTTCTTTTTATTCATTCGCTTAACAAATATTTATTAAGTACCTACTATGTGCCAGGCAATGCTAGGCTCTAGGGACAGATTGGCAAACAAGTCAGGCAGGATAGCTGGCACCGTATTCTAGTCCTGCACTATGCGGGTTAGTCCAATATGATGGTCACTAGCCACGTATGACTATTTACATTACAATTAATTAAAATTAAATAAAATTTAAAAATTCAGTTTAATTAGTCACACTAGCCACATTGCAAGTGCTCAATAGCCACATGTAGCTAGTGGCTACCATATTGGACTGTGTGGGAAAACATTTTTATCATTATAGAAAATGTTATTGAATAGCACTGATCTAGAAGAGATAGCTAATGAACAATTCCGTCAATGATGTCTGTCTGAAAGTCATGATCCAATTTTAGGACTTTTCTGTTATTCTTTGGTCTTTAAAAGGCATCTATATCTTTCTTTTGCAACAAACATGCCTTCCTTCATGGCCTTCTTACTTTTTGCTTATGTAACAACCTGGCCATTGTCTCTTTCTCCCTGAATGCTTCCTTTGTACTGTTGCCTGATTAATCATCCCAAAGACAATCACTTTATTTCCCTGCTTCCTGCAGAATAAAACCCAAGCCCCTCTCAAATGGCCTTCAAGGCTCTTTAGAATTGGGCTCAACTGACTTATCCTGATTCATCTCATGCCATATGTCCCCTCTTTCTCCTACAACTTTAGCAACAGAAGATCTGGTTATTGTTATCAAACACATTGCCCTCCATATCCATTCTTTGGAAGAACATCTAAACTATAAGGATACCCACAATAGCCAAACAAAGAGGTCTTCTTTAGAACTTCACTGAGCTGAAACATGAGAAGGAAAAGTGGGGGGCAGAGGTATGTGGTCACAGAGAACTGATATAGAGGTGCAAATCATCTTAGCTAGTCCTGAAGAAATTCTGCAACACGAAACAGTAGTCAGGTAGAATCTTATCCTCTATCCTCACCATAAGGAAGGCTACAGACAGGTCGGCGGGGGGGCGGTGTATAGATGCTGAGGGACCCAAGGGAAGAGTTAGGGTATTTTGGAGGCAATACACAAATCAGATAACCAAGAATCGTTGATGGAAAGAAACACACACAAGAAGTGTTTTCATCTAAATGTACTTAATGCAAAAAGCCTGTTCCTGTATTTCATACAAAACTTATGAAAATAGGCGTGACCCTGGGTTCCCAATAAGATGCCATTGTGGCTTTCTTTGGGTAGATATTGTACAAGACAGACAGGGCTTGTGGACAGAAAAGGCTGAATTATGAAGTGTTTCCTAAACTACAGAGACTTGGGATCCACTGTCACAATCTTTAGTATTCTCTCTAATGCAACTCACTTTCTTCCTTAAATAAATTTAGCTCAGAAAGAAACCTGTCCTAAGCAGGACTGTCTGTGAAATCTCAGGTTATGCTTTTTCTAATACATATTAAAATAAACACCATGATTTCGAAAAAAGTTCTTCATATGCCACTTGAGATCACCTCACTTCCATGTTGTGCTACACATATTCGTATTTTGAGAAACACTGGGATTAGGAGACTGAACAATTATTCTGGCTAAATGCTGACATAGACCTTTGGACAAGGCCTCTCATATTTTCCAGTCTGAAACACGGGGAAAGGACTGTGTGTTACTCCCTGGTGGTGGTAGGGGATGTGCGAGGAAGTAGCCAAAGGTGGTAAAGTGTTGGTAGACATGAAGGGTTAATTCTTGATCAGCAACAACATCGTTATCTTTCCTGGGGCTAGTGAGAATCAATGGATTAACATTTACAGGGAGCACAGAACTTTCCAAATGTCTACTACACTTATCAGTCCTTTGTAGAGAAGTAAACAACGGAAGAGGTGACCACCCGGGGCAGCCTTATTGGCATCAACGGGCTCCTGGAAGAGGCTGATGGGGTACAGGTTTGTGGGTGTCTGCAGGGGGCATCTTCTAGCCTCTTTGCCGACAGGCTACCCCTTCTGTGTCTAGTCCAGAATTCCAGATGATGCAGTGAGGTGGCAGCAGCTCAGCGAGGGTGGGAATGCGAAACTGCTCACATCAACGATGCACAGACATCGGAATTCCTTGATTGTGTTCCTACTAATGGCACGGGCTGCCTCTAGGGCCGCTACATGAGATCATCTGAATTGGACTCTACAGGGACTCAGCTGGGCGGCGCCTCTACAGCTTTTGTCAGAGGCTTATTTTTCTTGCAAAAAAAAAAAAAAGGCGGCGGCGGGGGAGAAAAACCTGACTCCCTAAATGAAGGGGGCTTTCTGTAACCTCTTCTGCCATTTTTCTCTCACCTCTATGGCGTAGCTGAGCTCTTAGAAAACCGGTGTTAAAACACTTCAGCAAGAAGCCAGGCAATTGAAAGCCCCTTCTAACAGCTGTTAATGGCTGTCGATGAGCAGGCAGACACAGGGCTGGAAGGAAGGAGCCAAAAATAACGCCACAGCAGTATTTTCCAGGATTCCATCATTCCTGGTGCTGGACAGAGGGAGCCTGAGGAACTGAAGTAGAGTGTTATGAAAACAGTGACGAGGCTGGAGGGATGGAGGCCATGGGCTGTTGCCTGGAGAACCCAGTCCTTGTGTAGCAGGACTTGTAAGGGCTTTCTCAGGACCTTGGCATCTGAGAAAGACTAAAACAGGGAAATGGAAAGACAAGGTAAGGAGGACTGATGTTGGAAGTAAACTGAACTCAGCCCCTATCATTTTAACTCCTGGGCCATGCACTGGGGAAGCTTTATGAGGCCAGCTCTTCTTGGGGTATGTGTGTGTTTTATATGGTATACTTCATGAATTTATGTGTCATCCTTGTGCTGGGGCCATGCCAATCTTCTCTGTATCATTCCAATTGTAGTGTATGTGCTGTCAAAATGAGCACTTCTTGGTGTGTGTTTTTAATCTGCGTTTCATTCTGTGGGATTTACAAACCCACCCCGTGATCAAGGAACCATTTTAGATATATTTCTCCTTAGAAACCCTGCCCTCGACTCCTAGCCTGGATGGGGTTGCGTCCCTACTACCTTCCCACTCAACATGCTCTCTCTTTCATAGAGATTTGGGGCACTGTGGGCTTCAGGAACTTAAAGTTTTTGTTTTTCTAACCTCCTGCCTCCTTTTCTGTTTTTACATCATATCTCAATCTTATCAGCCATCTTCCCAAGAACGGTAGTCACATTATTATTATTTTTTGTTTTCTTTTTCTTTTTTTTCTGAAGATTTTATTTTTAAAATAATCTCTACACCCAACATGGGGCTCAAACTCACAACTCCGAGATCAAGAGTTGCATGCTCCACTGACTGAGCCAGCCAGGTGCTCCATGGTTTTCTTTTCATTTTTATGATATATACACATATTGGAGGAGTCTTTTCCCTCACATTTTCACTGTCACTCAATTCAGATGTGCATGTGGCACTTTTAAATTGTTCCACCTGCTCTCTGAAAGTTTGATACTCTTTGTGAGTAAAACTAAGTCTCCGAAGAGCACTTCCATTTGAACTGTATACTTGATCTTTCTGGGCCTGGCAAACCGTCACCCACTCAGAACCTAGATAGGAAAGTGGCAGATGATTCAAGCTTCATTAGGAACAAGTCATGCCAAAATAACTTCACTTCTGGTTTTGATAGGATTACTGCTCAGAGAATGCAGTAGAAATAGCATCTCAGGATTTCAGCAAGGCAGCTGATATCTCTTAGGTCACTCTGAATAATATGAAAAAATGGGGTCTGGAAGGTAGTAAAATTAAGTGACCAGTAGCTGGATGATGGATTAATGTCAACCTCAACCTGAAGGAAAGTGTTTGGTGATGTGAGCCAGGCTTCTACTGTCTGCTCTGTTCTGGTTAAGTTCTATATCTGACTAGGAAACTATGTGGGTGCAAGCTGGTCAGATACTTTAGGAGAGAGAATCAAGATCCCAAATGACAACCACAGACTATTATGGGGTAAAATGTAAAGATCCACTTGAACAAAAATGGACATCAATTCTGTACAGGGATTAAAAAAAGTCAACTCTGTTAGGACAAGAAGGAAAAGTGCTGGCTTAACAAGGTGAGTAGGACAGTGACACAGATGCCAGGAAACTTGGCACAATCCTGGGCTACCGCAAGAGATGTATAACGTGTAACGTAAAATGTGTAATGTGTAATGTGTAATGCCGGGACAGGGCTGTACCTTTACTCGATTCTTTGCTCTTCAGATCACATCAAGACTCTAGTATTTAGTGCTCTATGTTGAGAGCAGGCCCGACCAACGAGGATCATGATGAGCACTGAATCCATGTGATACACGGAACCAAGCTGTTAAATCCTGAGAAAGGAAGATTTACAGGGCCCACAAAAGAGCTGTCTGTAGAGAGTTAATGGGCTATTATTAGAAGAAGAGATGAAATTTGTTCTCTTTCATTCCAGAGGGCATAAATAAGATCACAAATAAAAATGTAAAGGATGCAGATATCTGCTACAAATGTGGAAGAATTTTCTAGTAATCGCAGATGACAAAATGGAAGTCGCTCTTGAGTGGTGGTGAGCTCTCCATTGCTGGAAGTGTTCTAACAGAGGCTGGAGAGATACCTATGTCATTATAATAAAAGGATTCCAAACTGGGTGGGAGATTGGACTAGATGACTTCTAACATGCCTTATATTCTAACCTGTAATCCTTGACACTCTTCACTGTTTCCCCACAATAATTAAGAGGAGTTATGGTTCTTAGTATTCCTTAAACACTGCATACAAAAATCGACAAGAAAAAAAGACAAGGTTGATAGTATTTTCATTTACTCTGGATACCACTGGCAAAATATATGGACTTGTGAGTTGGCAAAACAAACAAAGCTTTCTTGAACTTCCCCAAGTCTCCTGTGAGTCTATGAATGACAGATCCATCAAGCTACTTTAGTTTGGAATGCTGGCCTCGTCCAACCAGTCTGCTGAGATCATGAACATTTACAGAGAACACAAGGAGTTTTCATAGAATGTAATGGAAGGCGATATTAAAAAAAAAAAAGTCAGTGATCTCCTAAGTATGTACGTTTTCAAAGGCCATGAGACCTCTTCAACAAAAATTCAATTGTATAGTTGCAGAACCTTGAAATTAAACAAATGCATACTGAGCAGACTGAGTTTCAAGACATTTATATAGGCATTATTTCCAGGCATGATCTTCCCATGCTGAACAAGTAAGCTCGTTCTATTTAGACCTGTCAGAGGGGCAAGTGTAGTCAGTCACGTGGACCTACAGTTTTGTTTGAATGGATAGCAGCATGCCTCATCTTGTATTTTTCTGGGCTTGACATAACAGCCACTTAATAGTATCATAAAAGTTGTACACACCCTGCCATTCTATACACCTTGAAAATGGCAGGAGAAAATAGCCCGGAGCTTTTCCTCCTTAATAATCTCTTGGACAGGTTTTAGTACTGAACCAGGCAATCCTGAAATCTTGGCTAATGAGAGGAAAAGAAACCAGAAGACCTGACCACAAGTAGAAGAGATGGAGGACACAAGACAATGAAAGAAGTGAGAGGAGGTACAGGATATGCTCTAAAACATGGCAGTAAGTACTGTGATTTACTCATGGTTGATACTCATGGTCGATAGCTCTAATTTATCAAGAATGGTCAGAACTTAGGAGAGAACACAGCTCTGTACTAGCAACCTGAGGGACCAAGGCAAAAGAGATGCTCATGCAATGATGGGGCCAACCAGGTTCCTGGAGATCACCCATTCTAGCTCTCATATAGCCATCGTTAGTCTTAGGACTCAAATCTGGGTTGGAATTTTTTGGGTAGTTTTCCCAGGTCTGTGACCTTGCTATCTCATTAATGATTCTAACTCAAACTCTAGACACAAAGTTGAGATGAACAATTGAACTAGGGCTTCCTGTCGTGGAGCTAGCAGTGGAGGGACCTTCTCTTGACACTGGCCTTTGATCATAGATGGCCATGCTGGTACAAAGGCTGCCCCTCTAAGTTCTATTAAGACAGAGCAGGAAGAAAGCGTTGGATGCTAAGATGACCATGCTCTTTCAGAAATCTTTAACTCAAAGCAAGTTACAATTTCAAATAATATCATACATTTTTTTCCCAAAAAGGACTGAAGTAAATCCTAAGATCCAAAAATAACCTTCTAATACAGACTGAGGAACCCATGGGGGCCAGACTCTACAGGACCCAGGGAATTGTACAATTCAATAACTGGTTAGAAAAGGGGCCCAAGTGTGTATGAAGCATAAAAGAGGCTGCATTTCAGCAAGTTCTGGACCAAGAGACAATTGTATTTGAAGTAAGTAACAGTAGGAGCTGAAATAGGAATTTGTGCCAAGTAGAACCAACCTAGACCTGCTTGACATTACGCCTAGCAGAGGACTACCTAGAGGGCATGCTGGGTATCTCAAGGGGGATTCTGAAGCCTTTTTCCTACCATGAATGGTGATGATGACCATGAACAGAAGACCCATGTCCCAAGTACCAGGTACTGATTGCCATCCTTCAGAGTAGTCCTATTATCCCCAGGAGCTAGGCTCAGGGGTTTAGAGACTTGCCCAGGGCTAAACTGGTTGGTGTGGCAGCTATTGCTTTCAAGAGGCTACTCTCTCTACTCCTCCTGCTACCTCTTGCTTCATGAAATCCATGATCTTTGATAAGAACTACTCCTGGCCAGGGAGCAGGGGTTGCCTGAGATAAAGAGAAAGAGTGATTCTGGGACCAGGCTTGAGGTAGACGCAGGCGTCCTGGATTTTCCAGGAATCTGTTATGTGAGCCTGAATATTTCATATTGCTCCTTGGTCTTTCTTTAAAAGACAAAATTGTATCAGGGCCCTTGTGTAGATGAGCCCCTCAAAGGAACTAATGTCTACAAAATGCTGGAGTGCTTACACATAGACACAGAGACACACACACCATAGGTATGTGCATCCTGCAGAATCGTGGGGAGGCGGATAATAGAAACATCTATGGTTAGAAGATAAAAACCTTTCCCCATGGACTCTGCCTGTTTGCTCTCTCCTAAGGCATTCAAGTTTTAGGACTTGTGTGTTTTTCCTTCCATGAAAGTAATGCTGTTAATGTAGCTTTAAAAAATTGTGGTAAAAAACATATACCATAAAATTTACCATCGGGATCATTTTTAAGTATACAGTTTGGTAGCGTTAAGTATACTCACATTATTGTGAGACAGACCTCCGGGAGTTTTTTATCTTGAAAATCTGAAACTCTATAACCATTAAGCAACCCCGCATCCCCCCGCCCCCAACCTCCAGGCCCTGGTAACCACCATATTCTATTTCTGTCTCTGTGAACTTGACTACTTTAGGTGTGTCCTATACATGGACTCATACAGTATTTATTTTTTTGTGACTGGTTTCTTTCACTAACATGGCTTTTGAAATAAACCCAGGGAGATGGGAAGAGAAGGTATAAAGAATGAGAGGGAGGGGGCGCCTGGGTGGCTCAGTCGGTTAAGCAGCTGCCTTTGGCTCGGGTCATGATCCCGGGGTCCTGGGATCGAGCCCTGCATCGGGCTCCCTGCTCGGCAGGAAGTCTGCTTCTCCCTCTCCCTCTGCCTGCAGCTCTGCCTGCTTGTGCTCCCTATCTCTCTGTCAAATAAATGAATAAAGTCTTTAAAAAAAAAAAAAAGAATGAGAGGGAGATGGCAAATCAACCTCCCCTCTGTTGCTGGTGTTGGCCAGAAAGGATGGTCTCCTGGAGTGTTCTCTTGGGCTGGGCCACAGTGGGCAGAACGTACTATAGCTGCAGAGGGGTCCTCCAGGCAGAGTGGGCTCAAGGCCCACCACCTCCTCCAACGAGCATCTACCGAGGGCCCTAGTTACCAGAGTCCCCATTTTAAGTACACTTTCTGAAGCCCACAGAACCTCACCAATTTTTGAAGAATTCTCATGAAAAGCTCTCAGCATCTTCCTGGGGGAGGAAGAATCTGAATAAATAAGGCCTCCTTATTTTAAGAGCAGCCTCTGTCGGAATCTTGGCGGGAGAGAAGCAGCAGCAATGGAATGCGAATGAATAGTTTCAAAGCTGCCAGAGCCCGCTCTTGAGGAACGAAATATGCTCAGAATGTGTGTCCCTCCCGGACACAGGCGTGGGGCATGGAAGGAAGGGAAATTTGGGTTCAAGCTGAAAAACAGCCTGTGGAATCTGGTCACATGTCAGAGGGGTCATTGGCAAAAAATGTCTGGGAACCACTGCTACGCCCTGGCTGAACCTTGCAGGCCTGCCCCCACCAACGCTGCCTCATACATCACTGTGAAGAGGATCAGCATCTTCAGCACGAATTCCTCCTTTCCCGCCGAAACTCCCATCCAGCACCCAGGACTAGGGAGGCCTTCTACAGCAGCTCCACGTGGGAGCTAGACTCTGAGAGTCAGAAGACAGTGTGCTCTCAGAGGTAACCTTCTCATCTGAGCTCACGGAGCTCCACTTGCCAGTAGGTTATTTGTAAATAAAAAAAAAATTCTACGGAAAGACTTAGACAAGGTGATCCCAATTATCCTTGCACAAGGCTGCTGTGAAATTCTCAGTAGATCTTTATGTTTTTGCCTTTTCCCTCCGCCTGACTGCTGATCATCCCCTGATCTTGCCATCCATCCAGGCAAACCCGTGTTTCCTCTCTTAAACCTGCTCCTCAGGCAGACTTTCCTTCCCACCCTCAGTTCAAGGCAACGCCTATCCTTCTGGTTTTGTGGCCAAAAACCTCAGTCATCTTGGATCCTTTTCCTTCTCTCGTATCCCACTTGCAATCAGTTAGTGAGAAATTCTGGCCGCTTTGCCTTCAAAACAGAGTCAGAATCCAAGTCTTGGCCTTCCCTCCCTGCTACATTCTTGTCTAAACCACCTCTTGCTTGGGTTATTGCAGAAGACGCTTCACTAGTAGCCCTGCTTCTGCCCTGGCCCCTTTGCAGCCTATTCTCAAACCCAGCATCCAGGGCCATCCTTTGGAAAGATCAGCTGGATCACATCACTGTTCTAGCCAGAATCCCCCAAAAGATTCCTATTTCTCTGAGTCGAAGCCAGTCACTAAGTGGCCCAGCAGGTGCCCCATGATCTGTCTCCTCCCAACCCTAGCTCTCGCCCTGGTCTCTGTGTGTTGCCTGCTTGGCGAGACCTTTCTGAACTATTATATCTAAAATTTCAACTCCTGTCCTCTATTAACTATTCCCCTCCCTGCTTTATTTTCCCCTGTAACACTGATCACCAACTTACTCTTCCTGTTTACCGTATGGTAAACCCTACAGGGAAGATTAACTTGGTGCAGGTATTGGGCTCATCTGTACACTGTCAGTGCTCCATGCACATCTGTTGAACAGATGAATGGCTCCTTCTGGCCATTCAGGTCTCAGATCAAAGGCTGCCTTCTTGGGCAAGCCTTCCCCCGCCACCCTATCTAATCCTGCCTCTCCCTTGATGGCTGTTTATCGTATCGCCTGTTTATTTCGTTTTTAGCACTTACCACAATCTAAAGTTGTCTTGTTTTCTTTTTTGTCTTCCCCACCAAAACGTAGGCCCAGGAGAACTCCATTGACTCTGTCCTATCCTGTGCTAAATCCCCAACACTTAGAACAGGGCTTGGCACAGAGTAGGTGCTCTGTGAACGCTTCCTGATGAATGGAGCCCTTTCATGACAAAATCAATCCACATCGATTATTTGTTTGCCCTGAATTTTTTAACTTGAAAATTTCAATCTATAGAAAAATAATGAAAGAAATGTACATTCATATGCCATTAATCTGGATCCACCAACTGTTCAATTTTGCTAAATTTATGCACTCTCTTTACGATCAACATGTACACACACACACACATACACACACGTATACATTTCTTTCCAGAACCATTTGAAAATAAATCATGACATTTCACCTCTAAATACTTCAGCATATATATCTTGAGAATAAGAACATTCTATACAACAAAAATACCATTTCCCTACCCAAGAAAAGTAACGTTGATATAACATTATAAACTAATATACAGTCTATATTCAGGGTCTCTAAATTGCTCCAAGGATGTCTTTCACAGATTTTTTTTCTTCAATCTGGGAGCCAATCAAAGGTCACTTATTGCATTTACCTAGGATAGTCCCTCGTCATTCTGCCTTTCATGACAGTGATGTTTAAAAGTTCAGGCTAGCTGTCTTGAAGAATGTCCCACAGAGGATGTCTAGTCATAGCACCAGATGCAAAACTTAATCTAACTTATTCTTATCTGTGTGGTTTACTAACCAATTTAACATACAGTGAATTCATTTTTTTCTGTTTGTTTATAATTTTTAGGTTTGCCGCTTTTTGTCTTTTTTGCCTAAATTTTAATTTTTTGGCTATGTAAAACGTTCAAATGGTTCAAAAGTCAACATGAAATAAAAAGACACAGAGAGTCACTCTCATCACAAACCTTTCATTCTCTTTTCATCCCCTTTCTATGGGTCACTTTTTTCACAATTCTTTATCTTTTCTGTTTTTTGTAAAATCAGCAAATGTGTGTATGCACGTACATGCTTATAAGTTATACATATACTTTTATACATTATAAATATATATTCTTATTTTCCCCTTTTCCTTGCACAAAAGGGAGCTTACGATACACAGTGTATGTGCTCTTCTGCATCTTATTTTTGCCTTCTAAAATATATCCTGGAAATTACTCCTCATCAGTTCATGGAGCTCTTCTTTTTTTCTTTCTTATGACTGCTTAGTACATGGTTATATGGTTGTACATATGAGGATAACCTTGCACATGTGTTGTTTTGTATTTGTATAAATCCATCCTTTTTTAGTGGATTGTTATGGACTGAATTACATTTCCCACCAAAACCCACAGTTTGAAGCCCTAATCCCTAATGCAACTGTATTTGGAGATGGGGTCTTTAAGGAGGTAATTAAGGTTAAATGATGGTGTCCTTATAAGAAGAGAAGAGACACCAGGGCTCTCTCTCTGTGCACTGAGGAAAGGCCATGTGAGGACACGGTGAGAAGGTGGCCGCCTTCAAGCCTCTAGCCTCCAGAGCTGTGAGAAAATACATTTTTGTCTAAGCCACCCAATCTGTGGTATTTTGTGATGGCAGCCAGAGCTGACCAACACATGGGTATTAGAAGAATTAAGTACTGCAGACCTCCCATGTAAACAAACTAGAGTTGATTTAAGAAAAAAATCGCTTTAAAAATAAACAACTTAAAAGAAGAGACATTTCTGGAGGTCCCCAAGGAGGAGGAAGTAAGGAAGCAGCAACATTCTGTTGGCCACAGAGGAGGTATTATTTTGCTTATGAGGTAAAAGTTGTTTTAAACACCGGCATGAGACTTACAGGTGCAAATCCATTAGAGCATCACTTTTATTCTGACTCACGCTTCTGAAATTTCAATCATACACGTGTCAGTTGTCTTCTTCCAGATTTTGGGCACGATGGAGGGGAACCACCTTATCACTGCAGGGCCCCTGTGGTCAGCCCCTCTGACACGGGAAATGTGGAGAGGAATGAAAGCCGTGTAAGTTCCAGGGGCACCCAGGAATCTAGGCTTCAGGATTGGGGGTGACTTCGTGGAGTCTTTTTTTCGTGGAGTTAAAGATGAAAGAAGCCTTTTACCGTTAGTTTTGTAAAATGTCATCATCCCTTTGTTTCCTTTGATTCATATGAAAACATGTCCTTATTACTGAACATTCTGACACATCTCTGGACATAATCTGTATACAACCAGAGCCTGATATAAATACTAAAAGTTATTGAGTAACTTCCCAAAGCGGACCTGTAGAGATATTTATATATGTTGGAAAATACCTATGAAAGGACCCTCCTTTTCTTCAGTTTCAGTACTTGTACACCAGGCTGACAGGAAAGCTCTTCACATCCTCTCCTTCCTTCAGAGCTGCAGAAGGTTTGATGGAAGGGTGAGACTTTCCTTCTCTATCTGGGGATGCACAGGGTCAGAGACTTGGAAAACATCTGAGCTATTTCCCTTTAAAATAACACTAGTGATTTCCAGAAGTGTCACTCTAGAAAACACGCAGGAAGGCAAGGGCATCTGTAAGTTTCAATGACCAAGGTAAACTTAAATATGAAAAAAGGTCTTAAACTTTTAATAAGAAGGAACTCGAAGAAATCTATTCCCTCTATTGCTTTTTGGTTGATTTTCATTTAACCATTGAGACTGTGAGTACAAGTCTGTTCAGTCCAAGTGAAGGACTTGAGCTTCTTAGGAGAATGCAGATCCCTGTACTGGACAGAAGGGACCAGAAAGCAAGGGGGCGGGGGAAGCACTGGCTCTTTTAGAGAAAAAAAAACAATGAAGCCCACAGCACCTCTGAAATCATATATAAAGTCTTATTGGAAGTTTTATTCTTCCAATATTATGCTCCATACTTCACTTGGTCTTCCTTCTTTCCTTCCCTTCTATCCACTGAACTGTTCAAATAACCATTTTATTATTACAGAAATGTAATACACATTGTAGGAAGTGGAAAATGCAGGCAAGCCAAACAAAATCCATCACATTCTACCATTCACAGGTCACTACTGTTAACATTTTAGCACCTGTCCCTATGGCTCTTTCTTTACACACACACACACACACACACACACACACACACACACACACACACGTATTGGTTTTAACCAAACCAAGATCATACTGGGAGTATCATTCCCCAGTCTACCTTTTCCAAGTATCACCATCTTTCCGTTTCAAGAAAATTTCATCTAATTACCTAGACCACATTTGAATTTCTCCAATTTCCTCCCAAAATTTATACAACTGGTTGTCCAAACCAGTAACCACTCCAGGACCATATACTGCATCTGGTTTTTAAATCCCTTAAATCTTGTTTAATTTAGCATTGTCCCATTTTTATGACACTAACTTACTGAAGAAAGCAGGCTATTTGTCCTGTAAAAAGTCCCACCCCCTGGATTTGACCTGTTGCTTCTTCCTTCCTGGTGTTGTTAAGCTCATTTATCTAATCCTTGATTTTCCTCTAACTGGAAGCTAGATAAAAGGCTTTATGAGGTCAAGCTATACATCACTGGATATATACATCAATGTATACTTTAGGGAGGATGTATATTTCATGAGTATTTGCATCAGAAAACATCTAATACCTGGTTGGCCCACCAGGAGTGATGCTCAGATTGATCCCTGCCTGTGGAGGTGTGAAGGCAGTGTGTGTGTGGTGTTACTTGGTGTCTCTGTGTGTTACTTTGTACTACAGTAATGTCCGTCAAACATTCATCATCATGTTTTTAAATCCTAAGTGATCACCTTTGCCTGAATCTGTTCCTGGCATTTAAAAACACATGATACCAGATTACAAATAACCCTGAGGCAAGGGCTTTGTGCTCTAGAAATTTGGCATCTCCCTGTGGGTCCTTGTATGCAGGTCTAAGTAAGACCTGATGCTCAGGAGGCATACTCCCTAACAGGTGATTTAGGAAGCATCTCTGTACATAGCCTCAGTGAGATAAACTGTTGGAGATGAAATATTTCCCATATTACTGAAGGTAAAGTGAAAGCCAGCAATCCTGAGTAAACCTCATTTTTAGTAGAGAAATCAGCAATGGGGATCTAAGTGTTGAAGTCAACCTCAGTCCCTGCCTGCCCCTTTTTCTCTTCTCTTTTCTGAGGATCATTGCTTCTTGGTGATTTCGGCCATCACCCGCACACCAGGGTTCCTCAGATCTGTCTCTTCAGTTCTGTACTCTCAGTGCCTTGGGTAGATGTAAAGCACCATTGATACATATCAATGTTCCATGGCCTTTTTCTCTACCTGTGTGTTCCCCACATCCAATTTTCTGGGATCTGGGGAAGGTGCTATCATTCTCCCTGTCTTTTCCCCACGGCACAGACCTTTTTCAGCTCATGCTAGGATCAGGGTGGATCTCCTGGCTGTGCCCTCTACTGGAGTAGTTTGTTCTTCTATCCATTAACCATTCCATTGCTAAACAGATATTCCTTAAACAATTTTTCATTACGTTACTTCTTGGCTCACATTTCAGTGAATTTCTATTGCTTATCTGGTCAAGATTAAATTCTTTTGTCTAAATTTTATTCTTTCATGCTAAGGCCCCATGGAATCTGACCATATTTTGAATTATTTCCCTAAACCTGCCATTTGCGCTGATCAAAGCTGGCTCCTCAGTGCCCTGTGAATGCTTCCTTTTAGGCCTTGGCCATGCCAGTGACCTCTCCTGGAGGGTCTCTCTCCATGCGCTCCCCAAGAAAGTCCTATCGGTCCTGTGAGTGTTCGTTTTAGGTGGTCTAAACTTCACAGAGGAGATGAAAGGAAAATCCTGTCCTTTCCCACGTGGCAAACAATGGCCAGCACAACTTGGCAGCTACAACGAATGCTCTTGAATTGTTCAGCTTTGATTTCATTGGTTTTATCTTGCTTCTTCAACAATATTGCAAGCTGTTTGAAGGAAATGATCTTGCCTTATATTTTTAAGGTAATCCCCCAAAGAAGTGACCTATGAAAAGGTCATGTGTTCCATTCCTCTGCATCTATGAGCTGCTTTACTTAAGCCACCTTGTCTTTTTGAATATCTACTTTAAACATACCACACATCCACACCCCAATTCCTCTGAAGGTAATTCTGTATTTTTTTGTACCTTATTTCAGTGTCTAGCATCTTACACTGCTATAAAATTCTCCTTTAACACAGCCGAAATCCCTCAGATGTAGCAAGGATACTATTTCTTCTGTTCTGTGAGTGAGAACATCTGGTCAACATTTACTGTAACCGCCTGAAATAGGAGGCATGCAGATACTTTGTTAAAGAGAACTTCGAAAGGTCATCGCATTTCTCTCTATGAACATCTTGTAAATCGGATGGATTTAAGTCACCCCCAGAATCTCCAGAGTTACAAAAGGTGTGCTTCGAATATTTTTAGGATCCCACTAATTTCCCCACACTACGAAGTTCTTACCCTAAACTCCTGATGGTCCACAGTCCTAGTCTTCCCATCTTCCTGTGACAGGGCACACAGTTCAACTCCTGGGTGACTGCAGCTTCTCTAGGGAGACAGAAGATTCCCACGGCCTAAGGTGTCTCCTTGGAAGGAAGAAGCACTCTGCTACTAGAGTGCTCATCTTTACATGGCAAGACCCTTGAGAAGTCCTATCTTTTAGCAGACATTTTCCTGGTCCTTTAGTAACTGTTCTGTTTCCCCCACCCATCTCTTTTTGTAACTAATGAAACAAGAATGATAGGTCAGTTGTGAGGCGTCAGAAGGCCTCTGCGGACAGATCGCTGAAGTGACTTGCACACATAATTCCATTCCAACCCACGTCACTCAACACGGCTCAGCCTACACGTGTGTGGCCACTGCCCTCACAGACCTGCCCCGCCCTACTCTGTTCTGCGTGCTGGTGCCGCCTCCCCAAAGGGTATCACTCTATATTGTCTTTAGGAAGAATAATCTGTCAGCAGCCTTTGCAAATAAAGAATTAAAAATGAGGGATGCCTGGGTGGCTCAGTTGGTTATGCACCCGCCATTGGCTCAGGTCATGATCCCAGGGTCCCGGGATCGAGCCCCACATCGGGCTCCTTGCTCAGCGGGGAGCCTGCTTCTCCCTCTGCTTGTGCTCGCTCTCTTTCTCTGACAAATAAATAAATAAATAAAATCTTACAAAAAAGAAAAAAGCAACGGAGCAAAAATGAAGACTCAGAAAGAATCAGAAAAAATGAGTCGCAATGATATTTAATACCATACTTTATAAAGCAGAAGACAAAATGAGATAGTTGAGACTTCAGCTGTAATTGTGACCTTCTGTATCCTTCCTCTGATTTTCTTCTAAACACGGGAATCTTTAGTTGGCTAAATCTCAGCTTTTTTTTTTTTTTTTTTTTTTAAAACTCCTGGGCCAACTCTTTGGCTTGCTTGGGAACAGCTGCCGGTATTTCTTTTTGCTGCCAGTCAGTCAAAAACTGTGCTCACGTTGGAGGCCTGGCTCCATCCCACCCAGGGTGCTGAATGCATTAGCTTTTTCACACACAGTCTTTGCCAGGCTGCATGCAGAAGTCCATCTCAGACAGTAAAGCTCACTGAATCATCAGCTAGCTTGGAGCCGGTGCCAATGTCGGGTAGAGAGACTGTCAACATATTTTAAAAGTCTATGGCAAAGTGATAAATTTTACTACATGCACCGAGTTAATAGGAAAAAGAACACTTCTGAGATAGCAGAAAACCCAAAGTGCCATTATTTAATTGCTCCACTCTTGAAAGCAAAAACAACGCACCCTTTGATTTAGCCTGGGATTTGGTTAAAAACCAAAACAAACAAGAATAGAAACGTAAGGTATTAACTGATTACTGCCAACAATTTTATTTTACTTTCTTTGTGCTTCTAAGAGCAGCCTTTTCTACTGACAACCACACATCACTCCAATGTCTGGATATGATCCATTTTATTAAGAAATTCCTGAATCAATTTCCTGGTTTACAGCTTGTCCTACCAAGAATCCAGGTGTTCTCACCATAAAAAGGGTCTTTTTGAAAAGCTTCTGCTTGTACAACTGTACACCCAACAGAAATGTCATGGACACCCCAACAATAGAACTGAAACCTGAAGCAGTTTGGTGACATTCCAATTTTTTGAATGGAATGTGAATCCATTAAGATTATTAGGTAACTTTACTGATATCCTCAAATTTGTGCCAAGTGTTAAAGCTGCCAAAGAAAAGAGAGAATAAAAACTGACTCTTGGATTCCAACTCTGAGTATTTTGGTGTGGAAACTGTATTTTCTTGTAACTCATTTAAAAAACACACCATGATTTCACTGTTTAATTGCAATCTCAGTTTTCAGGAAGCAAAGAGAAACAAGATACATAATCGATGTTTCTCTTCCGTTCGGCTTTCAGCCTAAATGGTCCTGTGCTTTTATTGGCAAAGTAGGGCAGGTAATAACAGTGAACAAGAAACCTATTCTAAGAACTGGCTCAAGTGAAGTACCACTACATCATGAGTGACTCAACCATCTACTCGAGAGTGATTACTCTGCAACGATGAAGCCATGCTAATTGGACAATGGCTTGCTGCCAGTTCATGTTGGCATGACCTACAATACCCTTGGCTGACGGCCATGATGTTTCTCTAGCACACTTTTTTTTTTTTTTTTTGGTAATCTGGATGGGAAGTGGAAATAATTTTTAAAAACTCTCCCCAGTGCTATTTAAGTTCTTATCATGAATTAAAAGTTTAATTAAGTACCCTGTTAAAGGCCCAGGTTCTATGATTAAATATGACAAAATAATAGTTATGATTACTGATCAAGTGACGAACTTTACAGCTCTGAACTTTGTCTTTAAAGCTATTATTAATCTTAATTGAAATAGCTAAGAGACTCCATAATAGGGAAAAGAAAGAAACGTAAGGGACATTTAATACATATATACGGAAGAGGTTTAAAATGAATAGACGTGCCGGTAACTAATTTTATAAAATGTAAGGCAAATGCCTTTACTGTCAAAGGCTTTGTTTAAATCCATTTAGAAATGTTGACTACTGAGGTCATCTCCTACAATCTAGGAATAAATAGGTATAGTGAAAAGAACCCTTAAACTGGCTTTAAATCAGGTCACTTAAAAATAATTTTTAGATATGTCTTAGTTTTTGTCAACTCAACTCCTTCTACTATGCCAAAATAGGAGCGCATTTCTGCTAAGTTTCTTTAAATAGGACTTACTGGCCTCAGGATTTAAAAAATGTAAGAGTTTGGAAACAGCTTATGCATTTCAGTTTTAAAATTAGCTATTGCTGTGGCTATTTTTCACACCAGATTTCCCTCCCTCTGTATCAGCACCATTGAGCAGCCTTTGGAGATGGAATCACAATAGTATTAGCTCTTATTTTCTTGGCTTCACTTTATTACTCCCCCCATTTGAGACTGAGGCCCAGATTTCAGGGCTGGAAGTCACCTTTACGTTACTATAAATAAGTTCTGCCTTTAGGCATTTCAAAATTATCAGCATGATTCTAGGACTTGAAAACTTCTTACTTGCCAGCAAGTAGTTACCTGGAATGTTTTGACTTATTATTTATTTGCTTTTTCTTTTTCATCTGCTGCCAAGTCTCACTAATGCAACCTGCAAAATTGCACCAGAGCTTTTAATGAGGATTCTGAGGTAAGAGCCATTTCATCAGAGAAGACTGTGCTTTCCTTTTATGGGAATAATAGCACCTCCTGTTTATATAGCACCATCCTTCCAAGGAGCCTAACAGATCGCATTTCAATAATCTGACGAGCAGCCCTGCAAGTCAGGCTGGTCACCAGGACTGCTACTCCCTACTTATATCAAAATCGAGGTCATTAAATGTAAATATGTTTTTCAAAATCCTAAAACCTTCGGAAATGGTGAAAGAGCAATGATCAGAATCGTCTGCTACGGGGCGCCTGGGTGGCTCAGTCGTTAAGCGTCTGCCTTCGGCTCCGGTCATGATTCCAGGATCCTGAGAGCGAGCCCCGCATCGGGCTCCCTGCTCAGTGGGGAGCCTGCTTCTCCTTCTCCCTCACTTGTGCTCTCTAGCTCTCTCTCTGTATCACTCCAATAAATAAATAAAATCTTAAAAAAAAAAAAAAGAATCGTCTACTACTTGCTTGTGTTCTAGGTTATCAACCAGCCCTGTGGTTCTCCAGCTCTTTAACTCTCATCTCTTGTAAGACCATTTCTGATAAGTCAGGGAGAATTCATGAAGATGAGTAGGAGAAGTGAGCTCGCTCCTCTTGTGAAATCCTGTGGCTCTTTCCTTTCCCGACTGGTTTGCCCCCCCCCCCTCCAAGGCCTTTCCCTACCGTCTCCATCCAAACATCTCTCCTCTCTTTCTGATCAGTAGGATTTATTCTCTCCCTCTGGCAGGAACCTACAAAGTTCAAGGGCTATGAACCCACAGCACAGGGTCAGACCTCAGAGATCACTTTCAGATAAGGATGTGCCTTGCTAAGTTGAGTCTGCCCACTTGCTCAGTAGACCCCATCCTCTTTCAAGTACCTAAGGGCATTTGTTTAGCAATTGGTCTTCTGTCTCCTGTATTATCAAGTTTTCTCTCTCTTTTGCAACACTGCCATCAGCCCAAGTCTTAGTCAGGATGGGCTAGGTTGTGCTCAGGAAACAAATACCAACTCTTAATGGCTTAACATAAAGGCTCATTTCTCATTCATGTCAGAGTCTGATTTGAATCACATGGCTCTTCTCCAGCAGTGAGTCAGGGATATGGGCTACCGTTCCAACATCTCGAGTTCTTGGAGTTCTCTGAAACCGGTTAAGTGGATGGGAAAGAACATGAAGAACTCATACCTACTTTTAACTGTCTCAGATCAGAAGTGACCCATGACTTCTACTCATGTTTCTTTGGCTACATCTAGTTACATAGCACGCCTGATTGTAAATTTGGTCTTCCTGTGTGTCCAGGAAAGAGAGGAAAATTGGACGTGGGTGAATACTGATCATCTTTACCACAGAGTGAAAACATGAAAAACAAATTTCTTCCCACTTAAAACAAAACAAAACAAAACAAAGGAAACCTTTAACACCATTTTCCTCAAGCTGCTGGCCCATTTTTCTGCTCCCTTTAACTCAAAAAGCCTAAAAAATGTAGCCCACCTTAGCTTTTAAATTCCTTTCTTTCCATTCTCTTTAGAACACAATCACATTTTTTTTTAAATCCCACTGCTCCCCACAAAAGTGCTCCATGAAATCACAAATGGCTTCCAATCTGCTAGACAGTCAATTTTCAGCCTTCATCTGAGCTGACTATTAGCAACATTTGACATAGTTGATTACTCTCTCCTCCTTGGAATGCTTTCTTTACCTGGTTTCCAGGACATTATATATTTCTGCTTTTCCTTCTATCTCAATGGCTGTTCCTTCTTGGTCTACCCCATTGGCTCCTCTTTATCTCTCTGACTTCTTAATTCTAAAAAGCCCCAAGGTTCAATCCTGGGACCTCTTTTTTTTTTTCCTTCCTTATCTACACTTATTCTCTTGATGACTGTATTTTGTCTTATGCCTTTCAGTATCCCCAATAATCTGGTATTAAAACTTCTATCTCCAGGTTGAACTTGTCCCATGAATTCTAACCATGCACATCCTACTGTGTACCAGACACCTCTACTCTGATGTTAACACACACCTCAAACGTAATGTGTATGAAATAGAACTCTTATTCCCATTCTTAGCACTTGAAACCTGCTTTTCCCTGTTTTCACCAATCCCAGTTAATGGCAACCCCATTCCAACAGCTCAGACCCCAACCTTGGAGTTCTCTTTAACTCCTCTCTTTCTCTTCCATCCTATATCCATTCTATAAGGAAATCCCATAAGTTCCACCTTAAAAATATCACCAGAATCTGGTACTGATCATCACTCTATTGCTATCTGATCTAGGCCACTGTGTCAAGTCTGGGTTGTTGCCTTAGCATCTTAAATGTTTTCCTTGCTTTTGCCTTTGCCCTCTCTTTCAATCTATTTTCTCTCTCTCTCTCTCTCTCTCTCTCTTTTTAAGTATTTTATTTATTTATTTGACAGAGAGAGAGACTGAGTGGCGTGTGAGAGCACGCATAAGCAGGGGGAGTGGCAGGCAGAGGGAGAGGGAGAAGCAGACTCCCCTCTGAGCAGGGAGCCCGATGTGGGACTTGATCCCAAGACCCTGAGATCATGACCTGAGCCGATGGCAGACGCTTAACTGACTGAGCCACCCAGGCGTCCCTCTTTCAGTCTATTTTCATACAGCAGTCAAAATGATCTGCAAAACCCTCCAAATGGCCTCCCAGCTCATTCCAAGAAGAGGTAATGTTTCTAAAAGGTGCACAGCCTGGTCCCGTTACGTGACATGCCTCCTCCCATTCTACCACCTGCTCATTCTGTTACAGTATGTCAATCATGCCAGGCCCATTCCAGCCTCAGAGCTTTTCCTTGCTATTCCTTCTGCCTAGACCACCCAGATGTCAGCATGGCTGGCTCCTTCACCTCCTTCAAGTCTCTAGTCAAAGTCATCCCTTCGAAAAGGTCCTTTTAAACCATCCTATCTATCATCTATCTATCTACTTATTGAGTATAGTTGACACTCAATGGTACCTTAGTTTCAGGTGTACAACATAGTGATTCAATAAATTTATACATTATTCTACGTTTCCCACAAGTGTAGCTACCATCTGTCACCACACAATGTCATTGTTGACCACCGTATTTAAAATTGCAGTGCCCTGACATTCCTTAGCCCCCTTTTGTTTTATTCTCAACAGTATCTAACCAAGTACATATTATATTTATTTTCTGTCTTTCCTCCTTCTCCCCCACTGGAATATAAACTTAGTTTTGTTCCCTAGGTTCACCCAGTAGCTAGAACAGCGCCTCCTGGTAAATAGCAGGGCCTTGATACATATTTGTTGAATGACTGAAAAAATGAATGAGGAAACAGAAGCCCAAAGAGGCTGACTGGCTTGGTCAAAACCTTAGATGTGGTTAGTGCCAAGGTTCAAACTGGTTTTCCCAGCAACTCATGGCTGATGCTCCTTACATCTAAAATTTTGCCTATTATTCTTCTTCAGAGTTTTGTCTAGGTGGTGAATGGGGGGAGGCCAAAGGGCTGGCTCTGTGCTCTGGGGTGGGTGAGTGTTTGGTTCTTCTTATCTTGGTCATGCCACTCTCCAAATACCTCAATTACTGTTTCCCATCAATTCTCACCTCCCCCAAAGTTACGCTCAGGCTAAGAACGCTGTTGGCAGCTTGTGCTACAGTGTTAGGTACTTGCTGTAGTATTACACACACTGAAAACACTGTCCAAAGATAATCATGACGATCTCACTGCTTCTTTAAAAGACTGGGCCTAAGCCATCCCAGAGACATTAACAACTTTCATCTCCTCTAGAAACTTTCAATCAAGAAGATTGCATAATTTCCTATTTGGTCTCTGTGCTTGGCAGTACTATTGCAGACTGTACCCTTTATTGCACCCTGTGGTTAAGACTTAACAAAAAAAAAAAAAAAGAAGAAGACTTAACAAATGCTTTTGCTTCAGAATCCTTCTGGGTCAGTTTTCCTTTTTGTTTAGCACTGCAAAAATGAGATCTGCCCTAAAATGTTGAGAGAGAGGGAGAGAGAAGCAAAAGAGAGAGAAAGCAAAAGACAGAGATAGAGAGAGCAAGCCAAAGTTTGAAATATATTTATATCTAAGAAAGCATGTGGGCCACCTGAGGAGGCATACTTACCCCTACCCAACAGCTATTCTCTGCATGAAACCTCTCCCTTCTCTAGAGGGTGAAAGACCATGGGCAGTAAAGCCCAAAGAAAGGTGGTAGAGCTTTGCCTCTACCCCCCCTTGTTTTAAAAATATTTAATTAATTTTCACAAATAAAAACTGTATATATTTAAGGTATACAAGTGATGTTTTGATATGTGCATGTGAACTGAAATGATTACTACAATCAAACTAACATATCTATCACCTCCCATGGTTATCATTTGTGTGTGTGTGTGTGCGCGCGCGTGCGTGCGGTGAGAACATTTGAGATCCATTCTTTTAGCAAATTTCTATTGTATAATACATTATTTTTAACTATAGTCACCATGCTGTACCCTGTTTCCGGAACTTATTCATCTTATAACTGAAAGTTTGTACCCTTTGATCAATATTTCCACTTTTGCCCCACCCCCTCCCTGAAGCTTCTAATAACCACCATTTACTCTCTGTTACTATCGTTTGCCTTTTTTTAGATGCCACATATAGTGAGATCCTGCAATATTTGTCTTTCTATGTCTGGCTTGCACTTAGCATAATGTCCTCCAGGTTTACTCATGTTGCTGCAAACAGCAGGATTTCTTTCCTTTCCTGAATACTATTCACACACACAGCACCTTTTCTTTATCCAGTCCTGTCAATAGACAAGTTGTTTTCACATCTGGGCTATTGTGAATAATGCTGCAATGAATACGGGAGTGCAGATATCTCTTGGAAATAGTGATTATATTTCTTTCAGATATATACCCAAAAGTGGTATTGCTGGGTCACCCTGGGAGTTCTGTTTTTAATTTTTTGAGGAATCTCCATCCTATTTCCACAGTGGCTGCACTGATTTACATTCCCACCAACAGTGCACAAGGGTTGGTTCCCTTTTCTCCACATCCTCGCCAATACTTGTTATCTTTGGACTTTTTGATAATAGACCTTGGCAATAACCTCTTAACAGCTGCTCTTCCTCTGGCATTCTGGGAGAGCCCCGTAACTGGGGCTGCTAGGCAAACCCACTGTGGGTTCCATGTCTTCTAAGGAAACACACCCCATTCCTGCCCCCTGTACTCGACACACCACAGAACTGACCTTCACGGTTGTGATGCCACTTCCAGCATGGTTGGCATCCAGCCCAAAATGGTCTCCATGACTACAGCTAAGGAGGGGTTTGTTGAGCCAACTTTAATACTAATGAGCAGTGTAGTAACGACCTTGCAATGTTGGCACATTGACCACTTTCTCTTCATCTCTTAGCACAAAATAGACTTACTATAATTATAAACTAAATGATCTGTTTTATTATTTAAAGAAAAAGTACTAAGTTCAATGCCTTATGTCTTACTTTTTGCTGATACACATTCTTGGGCGTGTTTTTCAATCAGGAGCCAACACTCAAGTCATATAAACTCTAGGGACTGTAATTCCATTTTAGGAAAAAAAAAAAAAAAACAGAAAAGGAAAAAAAAAAAAGAGCAAGACATTTCCATTACTCCTTGACTTCGAGAAGGAGGCCTCTATTTTTGTTTTGCTCCCTTTTAGTTTAGAGGCTATACTGGGCACTGTGAGTGGCTCTAATTTGCTAGTAAGAGCATTGCCCATTGGGAGTCAGGAGTTTGGGGTAGAACTGCACAACTGGACAACTAGATACCAGAGCTGGGTTTGGTCTAAACTGACCAAGTAGGGGAGTGGGACAGGCAGCAGTATGTGTCTGGAAGTTTCATAGTCCAAGAAAGAGCTTTCAGACTCAGCCATGAGGGACCCCTGAGAAGCACAGAAGCTGGCTAGGAAGTGTAGAGGTGAGCCAAGTGTGAACAAGGCTGGGACAAACCAGAAGTTGATTTGAATTTGGTGACAGGATAATGACGGGGTTTAAAAATTTCCAAGGAGCTAATCAAATGTTTTTTCTTTCTTTCTTTTTTTTTTTTTTAAAGATTTTGTTTATTTATTTGACAGAGAGAGAGAGAGAGAGTGACAGCGCAAGTGGGCAGGGCAGCAGGCAGAGGGAAAGGGAGAAGCAGGCTCCCCGCTGAGCAGGGAGCCCGATGCGGGGCTCAATTCCAGGACCCTGGGGGATCATGACCTGAGCCAAAGGCAGACGCCTAACTGACTGAGTCACCCAGGTGCAAATCTTTTTTCTTACATCATATGAGCCAAATGCCAATTAATTCCAAGCAGCTACTTTCCATGGTAATGTTTGGGATGTTTGCTTATTCACTACTTAATTCAAATTCTAAAGTCATTCACTGAGCTAAGTGGGACAATGACTCTAGAGCCTGCAAGGACATTTTAGTGTGCACACATGGAGAGGAAAACAATGCTTAGCACTTGGGGCCACAGGAGGGTGCTCTGAGCAGAGGGAGTGGGCTCTTGAAAGGAGGCCTCAGAAACAATTACAGGCCCACAAAGGAAAATGCCACTGTGGCTGGCTTGCATGCTCCATCAGCAAGATACTTAAAAGCTGGGTTACTGACAATATGAATTTATGTTTCATAGGAAGGAAAAAAAATCTGGTTATATCTGAAGGTTTCACATACCTGGGCACCAGGTTTTAATGGTTTGGAAGTGTAGATAATGTAGAAATGGCAATCATTTTACATGACTAGGAAGAAAGAAAATCAACACATTGCAAATTCCCACTTACTTAGAACACAAACAAAGCAAAAAGGCCAAATAGCAGATTTTTGTGTGATGTCTATACAATGTGCCTCTTGCTTTAAAGGGCCCCTAATGCTGGGGCGTCTGGGCGGCTCAGTTGGTTGTGTCCAACTCTTGATTTCAGCTCAGGTCATGATCTCAGGATCTTGAGGTTAAGCCCCTGAGTAGGGCTCTGTGCTCAGCGGGGAGTCTGCTTGAGATTCTTTCCCTCTGCCCCTCCCTCTGCACTCTCTTTCTCTCTCTCTCAAATAAATAAATAAATCTTAAAAAAAAAAAGAGGCCCTAATGCCAAGGAAATAAGTGATTATCAGGGATTTGACCTAAAGAAACTTTTAGTTATGCCATATGCATTTATATCCTGGTTTCCTTTAAATTTTACTGTCTTGGTATTGTATTATGATAAATAATTCAAGGACTTCAGAGTTTTAGGGGTTTTTATGGGTAGAAACTAGGGTTCAGAGAAGGGTTTAAGTGACTAGATCAGGATCCCAGAGCTAACTGGGGGCAGGCCAGAGTTTAGGGCACATGGTCCAGGAAGTCTCAAGATGGGGCCAATAGTCACTGAAGAGAGACTAAATTACATAAAATATGATTTTCATTTTAAATATATTTTAATATAACCGATTTTTTTGAAAATCGGTAAAAAACACAAAAATGAAATAGTTCTCCAGCAGATATAGATAGTAAATAAACTATAAGCTCCATCCTCTCCCCAAGATCATTCTGGATAATTGGAAGTTTCCAAATATTTCCAGAGAATTCCAGAATTGGAATAAACTGCAAAGGCATTCTTGCTGCCCATCTAGAGGAGAAGGGATCTTAACATTTGATGAATGCCTACTATGGGATAGAGACCATGCTGAGAACTTCTATGTTTATCATCTCAGCTAATGACAGGTTAAATATTCGCCCATTGATGTAGATGAGGAAAATCCAGCTCAGGATCACACCACAGCTGCCATTCCTTGGCCTTCCCACATTAGTTGATACATAAGTTTCCCTCCCTACACCAGCCCTGAGTACGTTATCTGCAACCGATTTGTCCTTTAGCCTCCGGTACTAGGATCTTTCTAGTTATCTAATTCCCAGGGGTGTGAGGAGTGTGGTACTGGAGCCTTTCATGTGGGTACATAAAAAAGAAGAAGAATGTGAAAATGTTGAGTGCTTATGCAGTCCCCACTCTTAGCTGGCCTCTCTCTTGTTCTGCAGGGCTAACAGGAGATGTTGTTTAACAAGGGACTGGATCTGGTGACCCTCTCTGACCCCTGTGACTTGGTTGCGTATTTGTTTTTTAATGTTGAATTTGGATGCCTTTCTGTGGAGCAGGTGCTTGCTCCACCTCATCCTAGTGTCTTATACGCATCCTGCTTTGTTCATTTTTATTATTTGCCAGGCCTCTGGAGGCATTTGGGTTTGTGACCCCTGGGATTTAATGCTAGTGGTACTACTAGCACCTCCCATCAGGGTCATGGTGTCTCTGGTATCTTTCAGAGTTGCTGCGAAAAGCTGCTCTGTTGCTGTGGGCTACTGCCCAACTCTGGGGCTCCAGTCACACAGACTATAGATTTGAGTTGTACCTCTGGGAACTGTGCAGTGCACAGCCTGCACAACTGTTTGTGGTGGCCCTAGTGTTAGACACTGTATAGATGCACAGTGAAAGATTCTGGATCTGAACCCAAGGTGTAAGGCTGCTCAGTGTTACCCTTGGTCCCATGTAAATGAAAGGGAGCGAAGATGATGGAAATAGAGGACTTGTATACACAGTTCAAAGGGTGACCAATTTCATATTTTGTCATTATGAAGCCCATCTTTTAAGTTCCTGCAGCTTAGGCCATCCAACTGAATGGATGTCAACTCTCAACAGAACGGGTCCAGCTACTAGTGTCCCTATAGTACAGATGTAACTGTACTCACTGAAGTAATTAAGAAACATGAGTAGGGTATTTTCAACAATGGTGAGAAAAGCAAGTTTGCACTTCTTAGAATCCTATTATATTAACTGTGAAAATTACTGATTGCTTTTACTTTTCCCCCAAGCAAGGCAGGTGCTGTGAATACTCTCATTCTTTTACTCTCAAGGGAAATCAAGTGCTCCTTCAACCATCTGAAAGAGAAAAACCATAGCCATGGTCCCAGTGACTCAGATCCCACATCTAGGACTGTAGCAAACTTTTGCTGTCCTACTCAAAACCTGAAGAGTAAGTGAACTAGAAACTACGAGTGGCTATGAGCCACAGGTGAGGTGAGGCTCCCTGACAAAGATGCTCTGCTCAGATTCATGCCTCTGAGATTTTAAGTGCCTCAAATAGAAACTGGCTATGCGGCAAACCTAATAGTTTTGGTGACTTGGACATCAGCCCCTGAGCAGGAATGGGGCCCAGGGTCCACCTTTTAGCTCCTACTTAGCCAACTGTCTACAGGTTGATAAACCTGCACGAGCAATGACACGCAAACCAAACTACCGTACCTCCTCAGGCAAGCTGACCACCAAGTCATTTTTCGTCTGTCCAACCAGCGCCTGCCAGAAGTATTCACTGCATGCGGCCAGCACAGCCCGGTGGGCCCGGAACTCCTTCCTTTCCACGATCAGAGTCACGTCACAGAGAATATCCTTTTTCCGCTGGTCATTGAGGCCCAGGAGGATGTTGGTGCAGTGGACTGTGGACTCATACACATACATGGGGGAGTCAGGCTTCTCATCCACAGACATGCCGTTCACACCCTGAAAGAGAGAAAGGTGGGGTCACCAGAGCTACCTGAGTCAGATACAGAAGGTGAGAAGAATGTCACAGTTCCTGTGACCCACGGCCATGAGCCTGGCAAAAAGAATTGTCCTTTAACATATTCATGCTCAGCACAATGAGCTCAGAAAACATATCTGGAAAGTCACGTTCGATGGCTGACTTTTATCTTTCCTTTTACTGCATCCTTTTACCCCATGGAAACAAAGCCAGGTCCCTTAATGAAACACCCAAAACATTTAAAACACATAGGTATTCTAAGACTTAGTAGTTTTGATTTTGCTAGCCGACTGAAAAAGGAACTTCCACATATACATGGTTCCAATTCAAGTATTGATTGAGCTTTGTGCTAAGGGGAAATGAATCATTTTGAAGTGTTTACTATGCTCTCTTGACAAAGTACACGTAAGCTCCTAGGTTGACGTTTGGCTAAGATGCCAAGCAGAGTAAATATCTAATCACAATACATAACTGAACAAGCGAAGTGAACTTTATGTGTACTACAGAGTTGGTAGAGCGAGCTATCACAATTGCCTTCTGCCACTTCAAGACAGAGCACAACCAACGGAATGCTGTTGTCGCTCACGAAATGCTCTTGAAAAGAAGTGGACTTGTGCTGTCATTATCCCAGCAGACTTGATATACATCCTCTTTAAGGAAACACAATATATCCCATTAAGAGTCATAAAAAAAGATGTATTCGACAGTGAAGATTACTTTACAAAAGGGTTCTTTGCTTCAAGAAGTATGCACTGATGTACTTTAAAAAGTAGTGTCTATAACTAATTTACATAGTTTTTCAGGAATGTCTACTACTAGTATGAATTCCAATAAAGTTTTACTTTCCTTTTGGCTTCATTCTTATTTATTTTAATAACTTTAACCCACGATAAATTGCATATAGTTATAGTGGGTGGTCTGATATGTTTTAGCATATGTATGCATCACAATCAAGACAGGGAACATACCCTACATCAATCATCAAAAAAATCTTTCCATGTCCCTTAATAGTCCTTCCCTTGCACCTCTCTGTACCCCCCTTCCCCCAAAACTACAGTCTGCTTTATGACACTATATATTAATTTGTATTTTCTATATTTTATGTAAATGGAATCATACAGATTATATTCCTTTATGTCTGGCTTCTTTTACTCAGCATGGTTATTTTGCAATTCCTCTATGTTGTTGCGTGCATCAAATGGTTGTTCCTTTATTGCTGAGTAGTGTTCCATTGTATGGATACAGCACAATTTTTTATCCATTCATCTATTGGCGGATCTTTGGGTGTTTCCAGTTTTGGGCTATTACAAATAAAGCTGCTATGAATTAGTGTATAAATCTATGCATGAACATATGCTTTCATTTCTCTTGTGTAAATTCTTAGGGGTAGAATGGATGGATCATTTGGTATGTGTAAGTCTAACTTTTTGAGAGACTATCCCTGTTTTCTACAGTGGTTGTAGAATTTCACATTTCAACAGCAGTGTATGAGAGTTCTAGTTCTTTCACATCCTTGCCACCACTTGTTATACTCAGTCTTTCTAGTTTCAGTCATTCTAATAAGTATACCATGGTATCTCTTTGTGGTTTTAATTTGCTTTTTTCTAATGACCGAAGATGCTGAACATTTTTCATGTGCTTATTTGCCATCTATTTACCTTCTTTGGAGAGATGTGTACTCAGATTCTTTGTCCATTTTCTACTGGTCTGTTTCCTTATTACTGAGATTTGAGCATTCGTTATATACTCTGAATAAAAGTCCTTTATCAGATATGTGATTTGTGAGTATTTTCTCCAAGTCTGTAGCTTGTCTTTTCATTCTCTCTCTCTCTTTTTTTTTTAAGATTTTTAAATTTACTTTTTACAGAGAAAGAGACAGTGAGAGAGGGAACACAAGCAGGAAAGTTGGAAAGGGAGAAGCAGGCTTCTTGCAGAGCAGGGAGACCGATATGGGACTCGATCCCAGGACCCTGGGATCATGACCTGAGCCACTCAGGCACCCCTGTCTTTTCATTCTCTTAACAGTGTTTTTCGAAGAGCAGAAAGTCTTCATCTGATGAAGACCAATCAAGCAATTTTTTTCTTTCATGGATCATGCTTTTGGTGGTATGTCTAAAAAATCTTTGCCTAAACCAAGGTCATATCTTTTTTTCAGATTTATACATAGATATTACTATTTTAATG
The DNA here is from genome assembly GCF_003265705.2 of Callorhinus ursinus. Lineage (NCBI taxonomy): Eukaryota > Metazoa > Chordata > Mammalia > Carnivora > Otariidae > Callorhinus > Callorhinus ursinus. Next base: position 11,464,919 of record NW_027397068.1, read on the forward strand.
TAATTATAAATGATTTTGCTTTTTAATTTAAATTTCTGATTTTTCATTGCTAGTACATAGTAATATAGATTGTTTTTGTGTATTGATCTTATATCCTGGAGTTTTGCCTAACTTGCTTACTAGTTCTCACAGCCTTATTTATTTATTTTGGTACATAACATAAATTTTGTAAAAACATGCATGTTGTTTGTGAATGAAGACATTTTACTTCCTTTCCAATCTGAATGATTTCAGTGTCTTTTTCTTGCTTATTGCATTGGCTAGAACCTCTAGTGCAATGTTGAATAGAAGTGGTAAGAGCAAACATCCTTGCCTTGTTCCTGATGTTAGGGGAACACTTCATCCTTTCACTGTTATTTATGACGGTAGCTATAGGTGCTTCGTAGATGCCCCTATTGAGTTGAGGAAATTTCTTTCTATTCCTAGTTTGCTGGGAATTTCTTTTTTTTAAAAAAAAATCATGAATGGATGCTGGATTTTGTTAAATGTGTTTTCTGCATGTATTGATAATCACATAATTTTTCTTTTTTAGTATGTTAATATGAATAATATGATTGATTTTTGAATGTTAAATCCATCTTGCATCTCTAAAATAAACTCCACATGACCGTAATGTATTTGTCTTATTATACATTGTTGGATTCATTTTTTAACATTTTGCTAAGAATTTTTGCCTCATGCTCATGTAGGATACTAGTCTGTAGTTTTCTTTTCATATATGTATTTTTAATCAGGGTAATGCTGGTCTCACAAAATGAGTTGGAAAATATTTCTTCCTCTTCAATTTTCTAGAAGAGTCTTTGTAGGATTGGTATCATTTCTTCCTTAAATATTTGGTAGAATTTACCTGTGAAGTCTCCTTGGCCTTGAGTTTTAACTACAAATTCAATTTTTTTAAAAAATTGTCAAATTCATTGGCATAAAGTTGTACATATATATTTCCTTATTTTCCTTTTAATATTAGTAGAATCTTTGTTGAATCTCATATTCCTGATATTGGGAATTTGTGTCATCTTTCTTTCTTTTCTGACCAGGTTGGCTAGAGGTTTATAAATTTTATCAATGTTCCCAAGGAACTAGCTTTTGTTAAATTGATTCTTATTGTTCTATTTTCTATTACATTGATTTCTGCTATCATTGTTGTACCCTTTCTTCTGCTTACTTTAGGCTTTAATTTGCTCTTTTTAATTTTTATTACCTTTTATTATTTTTTAAATTTTATTTTAATTCCACTATAGTTAACATACAGTGTTATATTAGTTTCAGGTGTAAAATATAGTTATTCAACAATTCTATATATTGTACACTCAGTGCTCATCATGGTAAGTATACTCTTAAACCCCTTCACCTATTTCACCCATCCCCTGACCCCAATCTCCCTACCTCCCCTCTGATAACCATCAACTTGTTCTCTATAGTTAGGGATCCTTTTTTGGTTTGTCTCTTTTTTTTCTTTGTTCATCTATTTTGTTTCTTAAATTCCACATTTGAGTGAAATCATATGGCATTTCTTTCTCTGATTTATGTCACTTAGCAGTAGACTCTCTAGATCCATCCATGTTACTGAAAATGGCAGGATTTCATTCTTTTTTACGACTGAGTAATATTTCATTTATCACATCTTTATCCATTCATCTATTGATAGACACTTGGGCTGCATCCATAATTTGGCTATTGTAAATAGTGCTGCAATAAACATAGGGGTGCATATATCCTTTTGAATTAGTGTTTTCGTATTCTTTGGGTAAATACCCAGCAGTGGAATTACTGGATCATATGGTAGTTCTATTTTTAAATTTCTGAGGAACCTCCATACTGTTTTCCACAGTGGCTGCACCAGTTTGCTTTCCCACCAACAGTGCAAGAGGATTCCTTTTTCTCCACATCCTTGCCAACATTTGCTGTTTCTTGTGGTTTTGATTTTAGCCATTCTGATAGGTGTGAGGTAATATCTCATTGTAGTTTTGATTGGCATGTCCCCAATGATCAGTGATGTTGAGCATCTATTCATGTCTGTTGTCCATCTGGATATCTTTGGAGAAATGTCTGTTCATGTCTTTGGCCCATTTTTAAATTAGATTATTTGTTTTTTGGGTGTTGAGTTTTATAAGTTCTTTACAGATTTTGGATACTAATCCTTTATCAGGTAAGTCATTTGCAAATATCTTCTCCCATTCGGTAGATTGTCTTTTAGTTTTATTGACTGTTTCCTTTGCTGTGCAGAAGCTTTTTATTTTGATGTAGTTTCAATAGTTTATTTTTGCTTTTGTTTCCCTTGCTTCAGGAGACATATCTAGAAAAATGTTGCTAAGGCTGATGTCAGAGAAATTACTGCCTGTGCTCTCTTCCAGGATTTTTACAGTGTTGGGTCTCACATTTAGGTCTTTAATCCATTTTGAGTTTATTTTTGTGTATGGTGTAAGAAAGTGGTCCAGTTTCATTCTTTTGCATTAGCTGTTCAGTTTTCCCAACACAATTTGTTGGAGAGACTGTCTTTTCCCATTGCATATTCTTACCTCCTTTGTCAAAGATTAATTGACCATTAACTTGCTTCTCTTTTTCCAGTTTCCAAAGGTGGAAGTTGAGTTCATTGATCTGAGATCTTTCAACTTTTCTAAGAAAAGCTTTAATGCTATACATTTCACTACAAGTAGTGCTTTAGCAACATCTCACAAATTTTGAAATGTTGTTTTAATTTTCATTAATTTTAAAATGCTTTCTAATTTCCCTTTTTGTTTCTTTCTTAATGTATAAATTATTTGGAAATGTTATTTAGTTTCCAAATGGTTGAAGGAGTTTCCAGATATCTTTCTATTATTGTTTTCTGATTTAATTCCATTGTGGTCAGAGAACAAACTTCTAATGACTTCAATCCTTTTAATTTATGGAGACTTGTCTTATATCCCAGAATATGGTCTATCTTGGTAAATATTCCATATGTATTTGAAAGGAATGTGCGTTCTGTTGTCGGCTAGAGTGTTCTGTAAATATCAGTTAAGTCAGGTTGTATAATAAATGTTCAAATCCTCTGTATCTTTACTAATTTTCTGTCCAAGGTATTGAGAAGAGTCACTGAAATCTCTAACTATAATTATAGATTTACCTATCAGTTTTTGCTTCATGCAGTTTGAAATCCTGTTATTAGATGCATATGTGGTTAGAATTTTTATTTTCTCTTGATGTCATTTATTCCTCTATCACAAAATGACCTTTTAATTCCTGGAAATATCATTTGCTTTGAAATCTAATTTGTCTGATATCAATAGTCACGTCAGCTTTTTTTGCTTAGTGTTAGCACCTATCCCCCTACTTATCCTTTTAATCTGTTTGTGTCTTTATATTTAAAGTGTATTTCTTGTAGGCAACATATAGTTGAGTCCTGCTTTTTAAAAAAAATCCAAGGGGTGCCTTGGTGGTACAGTCAGTTAAGCATCAGACTCTTGGTTTCAGCTCAGGTCGTGATCTCAGGGTCGTGAGATTGAGCCCTGCATAGGGCTCCGCTGCTTAAGACTCTCCCCTCCTGCCTCTCTAAAATAAATAAATCAATCTTAAAAAATGTCCAGTCTGATAATCTCTGACTTTTAATTCTGGTACTTATACCATTTACATTTAATGTTATTATTGACTTGGCAGGGTTCAAATATGCCATTTTGAAACTTGTTTTCTCTTTGTCCCATCTGTTCTTTGTTCCCTTTCTCCTTACTCTCTGTTTTTATATTAACAGTATTTTTTATAATTCAAGCTTATCCCCTTTTTTGACACATTGTTTTGTTATTTTATTGGTCACCCTAGGTGACCAATAAACTAAAAGTAGTATGCTTCTTTAAATTATCACAATCTATCTTCAAGTGATATTATACCACTTCATATAGAGTATAAGAATCTTACAATAGTATGCCTCCATTTCTCCCTTCTTGGTTATGCATTTTACTTCCACAAATGTTATAAACCCCACACTACATTGTTACTATTTTTGTTTAAACAGTTATCTTTTACAGAGATTTAAATAGCAAGAAGATAAAGTACACACACACACACACACACACACACACACACACACACACACACACACTTTTCTTCTGCCTGAAGTACTTCCTTTAATATGACCTGCAGTGTGGATATGTTTGTGTCTTAGTCAGCCTGAGCTGTTATAGCAAAATAGTAGAAACTGGGTAACATAAACAATAGGATTTCCTTCCCATAGTTCTTCAGTCTGGGAATTCCAAGATCAAGGTACCAGCTGATTTTGGTTCTTTGATGAGGGCTCTCTTCTTGGCTTGCAGATAGTTGCCTTCTCACTGTCTTTGCATAGGGAAGAGGGAGAGGTCTAGTCCCTCTTTGTTTTTTTACAAGGATACTAATCCCATCTCCATCTCCAAAGACCATTGCATTGGGGTTAGGGCTTTTGGAGGTGGACTTAAGCATTTGGTCCATCATAGTTGGTGATGAATTCTTTCACTGTTTGTTTTTCTTAAGAAGTCTGCCCCCTTCATTTTGGAAGTTATTTTTGTGGGGTATAGATTCTAGATGACAATTTTTTTTCTTTTCAGTAGTTTGAAAAATGTCATTGTACTGTCTTTTTATTTGCATGGTTTCCAATGAAAAATCTTTCTTCATCCTTATCTTTGTTCCTCTATATGTAATGTCTTTTTTCCTTCTAGATACTTTTAAGATGCTTTATTACCTGTTTTGAGCAATTTGATTATGATGCGCTTTGGTGCAGTTTTTCATGGTTTTTGAGCTTTCTGAATGGGTGGGTATAGTTTTCACCAAATTTGGAAGCATGTCAGACATTATTTATTTGACTACTTGAATAGAGACTAACTGAAATTGTCCCACAGCTCACAAATGCTCTGTACATTTTTCTTTCTGTTAGCCTTTTTTTCTCTGTGTGTTTCATTTTGGACAGTTTCTATTGCTAGGCCTTCAAGTTCATTAATCCTTTCTTCTGCAATATCTAATCTGCCATTAATTCCTTTCACAGTAATTTTCATCTCAGAAATTGTGGTTGTCATCTCTAAAAGTTCAATTTGGGTCTTTTTTATATCTCCCATGACTCTACTTAAGATACTCAATCACTCCTCTAACTTCTCGAACATTTGGAATACAGTTATAATAACTACTTCTGTCTGTTAATTCTAACAACTGTGTCAGTTCTGGTTTAGTTTTGATCACTATTTCTCTTCATTATGAGTCATATTTCCCTGCTTCTGTGCATGCCTGGAAATTTTTGATTGGAGCCAGACATTGTGAATTTTACCTTGTTGGATGCTTGATACTTGCGTGTTGTTATTAACATTCTTAAACTTTGTCCTAGGACTCAGCTGAGTTATATGGAAACAGTTCAGTCCTCCAGGTTTAGTTCTGAGATCTGTTAGGTGGGAACAGCAGCATTTAATCTAGCATTCCTTGTTCCCCACTACTGATTCAAGACTCTTCTGAGTATTTTACCCAATGCCCCTTGAATTAAGGATTTTCTAGTCTGGCTGGTAGGAACAGGTATTATTCCTGATCCTCTGTGAGCTCTGAGTACTGTTCCTTCTAATTGTTTTGGGTCTTTCTTTTCCCGTTTTTGGTATTTTTCTTATACACATGGGCTAATTCTACACTGCAGAATATTTAAGGGAAACCCTCTGCTGATCTCTGGAGTTTTCTCTCTGTGAAGCTCTCTCTTCTTTGCTACCCTGCTTTCTGAAGTGTAGCCACTACAGTCTCTCCTGACTATTAGGTCTCCTCAACTCAGGAGTTAGTCAAAATCTTCTTTGGTTTCTCTTTCCCCTACCATTGTCTGGAAACACTCTCAAAACAGTCAGCTGGGCTCAGCTTGTTTTCCTTCTTTTAGGGATCAATGTCTTTTGTTTCTTGGTGTCCAATGTCTTGAAAAGCATTGTTTGATATATTTTATTTGTTTTTATATTTGTTTCAGGTGGGAGTAAATTTAGTAACTCTAGTACCTGTTACTCCACCTTGGCTGGAAGTAAAAATCCTGGATTTAGTCTTTATGTTACAGTTACACCAAAAACGTTACAAACAATAGCCACTTTGCTAACCATATAGTGTAAACTTTGCTCTACTATAAATGATTTGTAATACCTAGTTTACAAAAATATTTCTGCAAAAGTGAACATTTAGTTCTTTGAATTTCAATAAAAGATAAAGTATCTGTAAGCTTTATTACCTGGAATCATTTTTTTTTAACATGTGTGAACCGTTTAATTCTTTTTTTTAATTCTGTTATGTTAATCACCATACATCATTAGTTTTTGATGTAGTGTTCCATGATTCATTGTTTGCATATAACACCCAGTGCTCCACGCAGAACGTGCCCTCTTTAATACCCATCACCAGGCTAACCCATCCTCCCACCCCCTCCCCTCTAGAACCCTCAGTTTGTTTTTCAGAGTACCTAGAATCATTTTTTATGCAGTAAGAATAGCCTTTTAAATGACACAGTTCAGTTACAATGACCATAAGCCATGGAGCAAGATTTGAGTTTGCATGGCATCTGTCTTTATGACTAGTTAATTGCTGCTAAATTCTTTTTTACCTAGTAAGAAGACAAAGATTTTTTTCCATTCTCTCAAGATTAAATGATTATTAAGAAAGCATGCCACATTGTATAGAAATCAACATTATCTCCCATAATTCTGTGTATCTGGAACTACAGAAATGTCACTGTCTCTGCCCCATATCTTCAAATTAACATTCTCAGGTCACAATAGTAAGTCTTCCCAAAAGGGACCTTCCGGAAAAACAAGCTATTTCCTCAGCTCATATTTCCCTCCTTTTGCAACAGGCACTGGCAGTCTATCCAAGATGTATATATACTGGGGAGTAATGAAGGGATCCACCAACAAACCCACGGTTGTTGACAGTCATAAGATTAGAGACAAACACAAAGGGATAGGTCAATATACTGGCAAAAAATCCTGTGACAGCTTGGGAATAACTCTTCATTTTACTGATGGTGGAAACCCCACTGTCCAGTGCATAGGTATTGATGAGGTAGGCCAGTGAGGGACAGAGCCACAAATAAATGATGTCACCTAGGAGGTGAGATATAAGACTTGCAAAAAATTCTAGGATGCCTTCTTCACAATAGATGATTACTATGGAGTTACAAAGTCCACAGTACTTGGATTTTCTGCCAATGATGTGTACCACAGATCTCAGAGTGATCACGTGGAAGGAATGTGTGATGAGCGTAGCAGCAGAACGGGCCATCATCTCTCAAGACAACCTTGATAACTTGGTGGAAGGAAGGCGTGACTTCTTTCTGTACATTTCCAGGGCCTAAATCCTGTAAAACTTTACCATGGACCACAGTTCCAAGGACTCCTGAACACAGTCTTGGAGTTAAGCCTGTGAATAACCCATGCTTCCCACTGATGCTCACAATGTGCTGAACATAACAAAACAGACCTGGAGGCTGACATACTTGCTGCCCCAAAATATTTCATTCTGTTGTTGGAGGAAGAGGCTCATATCCCACTTGGATGAGCACCTTCACATACATAAGCTGCTGGGACAGGATGGTGAGACCAGAGCCCAGGAGCACCTGACTGGTCACGACTGCCATGATGGCACATGGGGACCAAAGACAAATATTTCCTATTCTGGCATCTTTTACATGAAATATTTTCAGGATCTTCTTATCTCCTACAGAGGGTCTCAAGTCTGATTTATTTTCTCCATTCTTAGTTCTCAAATTATTACTCACCTATCACGTTCAGTTTTCTCAGTCCGTGGAAATTTATTTATTTATTTATTTAAGTCACAATAGCTTACATGTAGCAGGTAGTACTCAAAATTAGGTGGAAAAATTAATGTTCTACAATGTAAGTGGTACACTTAATTCATAAAAAGCAGGAGATTTGTAACTTGATAATTTGATATCTAATTTTTCCCAATCCATTTATGGGTAATTAATATTAATGCACCTACACCAAGAAGAGAGGAGCTTGCTATAAAGGACACAAAGCCTTAAGTTCTTCAGTGAAACATGAAATGAAAGAAAGTCCAAAGAGAAATAAAGTGAGGTGCAGTGGAAGGAGGGGTATACCTGGGATCTAGGTCTTTTGATCTAGCTCTGGCACTGACCAGCTTTGTGGATTTTGGATAAACTGCCTAACTTTCTCTGGACCTTCTTCCATATTTGTAAAATGAAAAGTCTGAAATAGAAGATCAGCAAAGTTCTTACATGGCTACAATTCTCTGAGTCTTAGAGTCTATAAAAGAACTACCTAATTGGTCACAGACAATGGGTCACTGTCACTGTAGTTGAGAGAAGTAGCTTTCTTTGGCCTTATAAAGACCAATCATATACCCTCTTTTATTGTTGTTGATGTTGCATGGCTTAAAAGAAACTGCATCCACAGAGGTGGTTACAGGGAATGGGATGGACAATATAAAGGGAAAATCCTTCTGGGACAGAAGGAACTAGTACCCCAACCCCTGCTCTCATAGGTTCCAAGTTAGGAAGATCTGTCTGGATAGACCATGATATCCCTGAGTAAAAAAAAGTAAAAAAAAAAAAAAAAAGGGTGAAATTACCTTTTGGAAATGGGGAATCCAAATCTAGGAAGATATTTTGGCACAACATGTGGTGCTAATGCTATTAGCTCTTTCAGTCCTAGACATCTTAGCCCATAGGTTTGTTCGGGAACCATGGCTGCGTAAGGGAGTATAAACTAAAAGAATTATGTCACCTGGAAACCCAGTGTGGAGTTCCACTGAGGTCTGAGCGGGGGCTTGACTGCTATACAGCAGCACTGGATGAGAGTCTACACCACCAGGCGGGGAGCAGTCATCAATAGTGGTGAAGCCAAGGCAGTGCAGTGAGTGGACTCCCAGATTCCAGTTCATAAGCAAGATGGTCTCTTTCTGGTCTAAGTTATCTGGGGGGAGGGGGCCTCAAGGAATGATTCAATATCCTGCTAGTAGGGCAGGTTTGGGAAAATAAAGGGGCTATGGTGATACGTGCTCCTGAGTTGATGAAGAAGCTATGATAGTCACATGAACACGGATGTCTGCTTTTTGGGTTAAACCTTCCAGAAAGTTTTAGAAGACACTTAAAACAGATTAGATCTGTTCATCAAATGGCATAATCTAAAATCTATCATTCCCATGAAACTGTTGCTAGACTTTAACCTGTCTGAGGATTTTCTTGCTTTTATTACATTATTCCTGGATAATCCTTCCTTATGCCATGCCAGCACCACTCTCTTCCTCTTGGCCTTTACATTCCTATTGGATCTTATCACACCCCTCACTGTTGGCCCCTCTTCAAGCATAATGGAACATACTGTTTCTTCCTCTTTTAGAAATCAGTCAGCCCTTCTCATCCTCCAATTATCATGGGTGCTCTTCTAGGAACTCCCTCCAATTTGTCTGTTTTTGACTTACCAATACCAACCTGAATTCTGTTTCTCCTATCCCTGCATTATGTCCCATTAAGTTTCTTTTTTTTCCACTTGCTTTGCTAATATTAATTAAAAAACATTTCCCCCCTAATGCAGCAAATCCTGAAATCTGCAGCAGGACCCATGGGATCTAAGAATGAAATACGTTGTAGTGAGTAACAGAGCCCAGAATAGCATGTAGGAGTCTGACAGCCAGTCTTTACACTAAGCATTAGACAATGTGTTAAAGTGTGTAGACATTAGCTGAAATCAGATTGTAAGGAAGCCTTCCAAAGGTTCTGATTTGGGTTTTGGCTGGATCTCATTCTTCTTTTTGTAGGCCAAAAAACCCAGCTGCACATGTACATACACATATATCCCAATCATCTTATCATATGGTTCAGCAGTAAAAGTTAATTACTATTATTTTCTCATAATATGCTCATTCCTTCAAAAAACTACACAGACCGCAATTCTTATCAAAGATATAATATTAATGAACACAGACTTGCTTATTCACTTACTCATTCAGTCTCCATTCATCATTGGTTCATATTCAGAAATTAAAACATCTGACACTTAGTTCTGAAGGTTAAAAGTATAAATCAAAAAACCAAAAAGAAAAAAATCTACAGTGGGAAATGTGAAAAGCTGAAATTCACAAAAAAGTAGAATGTTAAGTTTTTCAGACAACCTGTCATGTCTAGAATGGTTCATATGAAAAGAAATGAATATGCCTTGCAGGTAATGAAAAAGACCAAATTATAAACCATTTCATTTGAAATTCCAACCACATTTCTCATAGAAACAGGGCATTAAGTAAATACTTCTGCGAATCACATACTAAATTATTTAGTAATTGCTGAGTAAATTCCTGCTCTTATCAAGCATGCTTTTTTTTAAGTTATTTACAATGAAACTATAAGGGTTAGTTTTTATAAAAGAAAGTTATCAAGTCTATAGAAATTTTAGAGTGCATAGTGCCATTAAAATTACTAAGTTATTGCTTTTGGGTTGGAAACGCTTTTCAATTGCATCAAGACTCAAACTTCTTACTTAAAGTGGAAAGCAATCCAATTTCAGTATTTTATAATGGAAAACTGCAGTGCCTGTCATTTAATGTCTCTAATGCCTTAGATAGCTAGAGTAAGGGCCTGACATTGAGCAGCTAAAACGTTCCGTGTTCTTTATTTACTCAAACACTCCATCTGCGTGTGTGCTTGTCAGTGCCAAGGGAACCGAAATTTAAGGCTGCTGTTAGAAGGAAGCACTTGCAATTGTATCATCAAATCCTTAATAGCTCTGAATGGTTCTTGTACTTCAACATAAACTTCCATTTTCTTTGACCTTTTGGGAGGAAGTTCAATTTACTGACACAGTTTGTGACAATGGTTTTACTGTACAGTTGAAAAAAATACATAAAGAATTTAGGGACAATTATCATAAGCCCCAATTTTTGGGAATTTTTGTTGCTGATGTTGTTTCACTCAGTTTTAAAAAATAGACCAAAATAAAAAATAACCCAAGCTTTCTAAATATCTAGTAATAAAACAGTGATAAGTCCTCACATTTCCATATTTAAATGTGAACTGTATGAAGAGGCAGGCTGTGATGCAGAGGCTGAGCTAGAAGTACTGGAATGTTGGTAGCAGAATACCACCAGCATTTTTCACAGAGCTAGAACAAACAATTTTAAAATTTGTATGGAACTGTAGAAGACTCTGAATAACCAAAGCAATTCTGAAAAAGAAAAGCAAAGCCTCCCTATTCTGGACTTCAAGCTATATTACAAAGCTGTAGTCATCAAGACAGTAGGGTACTGTCATAAAAACAGACACACAGATCAATGAACAGAACAGAAAACCTGGAAATGGACCCACAACTATATGGGCAACTAATCTTCAACAAAGCAGAAAAGAGTATCCAATGGGGAAAAAAGTCTCTTTGGCAAATGGTGTTGGGAAAACTGGACAGCAACATGCAGAAGAATGAAACTGGACCATTTCATTCTCTTTACACCATACACAAAAATAAATTCACAACGGATGAAAGGCCTAAATGTGAGATGGGAAACCATAAAAATTCTAGAGGAGAACTCAGGCAGCAACCTTTTTGACCTCAGCTGTAGCAATTTCTTATTAGACATGTCACCAGGGGCAAGGGGAACAAAAGCAAAAATGAATTATTGGGACTTCATCAAGATAAAAAGCTTCTACATAGTAAAAGAAAATAAAACTAAAAGGCAGCCTAGGGGATGGGAGACGATATTTGCAAATGACATACCTGATAAACGGTTAGTATCCAAAATCTATAAAGAACTTACTAGACTCAACAACCAAAAAACAAATAACCCAGTTAAGAAATGGGCAGAAGACATGAATAGACATTTTTCCAAAGAATACATCCAGATGGCTAACAGACACATGAAAAGATGCTCAACTTCACTCATCATCAGGGAAATACAAATCAAAACCACAATGAGATACCACCTTACACCAGTCATAATGTCTAAAATTAACAACACAGGAGACAACAGGTGTTGGCGAGGATGCAGAGAAAGGGGAACCCTTTTGCACTGTTGGTGGGAATGCAAACTGGTGCGGCCACTCTATGGAGTTTGGAGGTTCCTCAAAACAGTATGGCGGGGCCTCAAAAAGCTAAAAATAGAACTACCCTTTGATCCAGCAATTGCACTACTAGGTATTTACTCAAAGGATATAAATACACATTCGAGGGGGCACCTGGGTGGCTCATTCAGTTACGCACTCAACTCTTGGTTTCAGCTCAGGTGTGATTTTATGGTCTTGAGATCGAGTCCTGCATTGGGCTATGTGCTAAGGATGGAGCCTGCTTAAGATTCTCTCCTCTTCCTCTGCCCCTTCCCTCCCTGCTCACACTCTCTCTCTAAAACAACAACAACAACAACAAAAACCCCCCACATTCAAAGGAGTACGTGCACCCTGATGTTTATAGCAGCATTATCAACAATAGCCAAACTGTGGAAAGAGCCCAAATGCCCAACAACTGATGGATGGATAAGGAAGATATGGTATACATATACAATAGAATACTACTCAGCCATCAAAAAGAATGAAATCTTGTCATTTGCAACAACATGGATGGCGTTAGAGTGTATTATGCTAAGCAAAATAAGTCATTCAGAGAAAGACAAACACCATATAATTTCACTCATGTGGAATTCAAGAAACAAAATGGATGAACATACGGGCGGGGGAGAGAGGGGGGAAACAAATCATGAGAGACTCAGCTACAGAGAACAAACTGAGAATTGATGGAGGAAGGTGGGTGGGGAATGGGCTAGATGGGGGATGGGCATTAAGGAGGGCACTTGTTAGGATGAGCACTGGGTATTATATGTAAATGATGAATCACTGCACTATACTCCTGGAACCAATATTGAACTATATGTCAACTAACTAGAATTAAACAAAAAAAGAATGTTGGTAGTAGATTATATGTATTAATTTAAAGATAATAAAGAATTAAAGATATATTACACATCCACCAAACTGGAAAGAACTAAAAAGTTTGGCAATTTCAAGTGGTTTTGAAGATGTAAAGCAAGAGGACCCTCATACATATGGACAGATTATGACCCAGTATTTCCACTCCTGGGTTATGCCCAAGACACTCCTGTATGTCTGTAACAGGAACTCTGTATAAGAGTGCTCACAGCAGTGGTGTTCGGCATCCCTCCCAACTGGAAGCAATACACTGTCAGTAGCTGAATGAATAAATACACTGAGGTATATTCATATATTCATATAATGGAAAGATACAAAGCACATTAGAGCCATGCAACAACATGAATGATTCTCACTAATCTAATGCTGAATACTGAGCTAGAGAAGCAAGACACAAAATAATAACATACAATTGGATTCCTTTATATCAAGTTCAAAAATGGGCAAAATTTAAATATCTAGGGATACATACATAGGTGGTAAAACTATAAAGAAAAGACCCAGAACAGAGTTTCCATTTGTGGGGAGAGAGTTGTTATTGGGCAGTGGTACTGGCAGAGAGGCTCAGGGGTGCTGTCACAATGTTCTATTTCTTGACACTGGTGATAAGTAGCTGTGCATTCACGTTGTGTTAAATTATACATGCACTTTGCTATACCTGCTATACCTACATTATATAAGTAAAAAAACCCTCCAGCTCGCTCCAAATTAAAGATCATAGGAAAGGGTTAACAGTTCAAGTTGCCTGCCTCAGGCTGTCCCACTTAATCATGAAAGTCCTAGGGTGGACTTCGGGCTTCAAATGAAAACACACAAAATCTGCAAAAAATGGGCCAAATATGGGGAGGAAGTCTTTCAGGAGGTGGTGAGAAATCGAAGCCTGGCTTCTGCTTCTGAGCAGGACTCTTTTCAGAGATCTCGGGTTTCATCTTCTCTTCTGAAAACCAAATCATTTCAATGCACTTCCATGCCCGTTATCTATAAAATGAGGAAACAGACTAGGTGACCTGCAAGGAATTTCGAGTTCTAATTTCCATGGTTCTATGAAAGTACAGAAACTTTAGGAAAACCTGAAACATGAGCTTCTCTACCTATAGTTCTTGAGAAGGCTGTTTCTGAGAGTTAGAGATAGTCAAAATAACTTGGCTGGCTGAAAGGAGAAATGCTATCATCTAACTTCTGGGACCGATGAAGAAGAGAGGAAGACTTGCCCAACAACAATGTGAATTCTTCCGTCTTATGAACAAGTCATCCAAAGGACGAATGAAGCAATGGAGAACAGTGCTCAATGGTACTCAGCATTAGTTCAACACTTTGTTCTCTTCTCACTGCTCTCCCCACCAAAAACAGTGCTCTGGTGTGCGGGACACATTCTCAGAGGCTGTCTCACATATGTGGCTACGGAATCAAGGAGGGTGTGCATCAACGCCTCCTGTCTGAGTCCCCACCCAGTAATGTCACGTGGGACAACACTGTCTCGGGCCTGGGGGAAAGCTACGGCTTGGGTTTAACAATAACGTAGTGCATACACTGTCATCTCAAAAAGTAGATGAAAGAGATTACATGCTTTGAAATCAATGGGTGAAGAGGACTCCATGTGAGGGTGTTGAAGATACACAGTTATTGTTAGCGGAGACTGGTAATGATGGGGGTGTGTGTGTGTATGGTTAAGGGAGGAGAATGGGCAGGCAGAAAATGTGGAATTAGGGATTGGCAGATCTGGATATGCGGCTTTGTGATCATCTACCCTGCACTTCTTTTCTATATTGTGATGCTTGTTTTTGGTTCTTTTGTGATAACCTACCGGTGAAGGGTGCAGCCAAAGCCCCCATTTATTCTGCTGGGGTAGGCCCTTTTCTACCCTCGACTAGTTTTCCTTTCTATCTTTCATTTTCAGTTTGTCTCCCACACTACTTCTTGGTATCTATGTTCTCCATTTATATTCATTTCTCATACATCAATCTCTGCTTCCTTTTAGCATTTGCTTCTTGCCTATTAGGAGTTAGAGGACAGAAAGAAGTCATTTCTTTTCTACATTTTTCTTTATCAGGGCATCTGTGTGAAATATTCTCTCCCAGTATCCCCTTCCCTCGTTTTCTAGCCAGAGAATATTACCCTAGAGCTTTGTGCTGCTAATGTGAGAAGAAATTATGAACAGTGATGGAGGCTAAATGAGGGTGGTGGAACCTATTTACTTCATTAGGTTCCTTCAGGGAAAAAGCAAGGATTGGAAACTGAGAGATAAGGGTTAATACTAAAAGAACAGAAGATCCATTTGACTCAGAGCAATCTTCAGTCTGCCTGGATTCTAGCAGACACCCTTCTCCATGGGGAAATCATTACAGAGAAATGACATGCAAAGTACGCCATAAAGCATCTGAGTCAAACCAGAGGGAGGATGACTCAACGGATCGTTTTACATTTTAATAGAAGGCGCTGCAGATTTGTACCCAGTGCACAGTTCAACACGGGGTGCACATCCCCTCCCCAAAACTTCTCCATCGGGTGGGAGGGGAGTTCCCAGAACCTGACAGAAATTATTCTGTCTTAGATAAGAACAAAGTCAAAACTCACAACAGAGAATCAAAGACTAAGACAACATATAGTCAAATGCAGAAAAAAGGGGAGACTGCAAGTCTGTCTGATTCCAACTGCAGCATTACTGTCAAACCTAAGATTGGCAAAAACCGAACTCGGTAATTAGTGGACTTCCAATCTGATGAAGGGGAGGGGAAGAAGAGGGAGTCACAGAGGGAAGCAGGAAAGGAAGGAGGAAGAGAACATCTAAGTGTTATAAATTTAAAAATGTGCTCCTTGGAATTAGCTTTAAAAGATACAGACCGTGTCATTACTGCCAGAAGTTCACCTGCCAGGTCAGTGCCAACACTAGGCTTGGATGTCCATGTGAAGTCAAGAAAGCGCATCAGGGATGCCAGGGCTCCCAGCACATTTTCTGAGCTAGTTTATCACTGGTAGGTGCTAGTAAGTGCAACCTGCCAAAGGTAGGTTCATCTGACGAGGAGTGATGATGCTAGAGACTGGATTTTCAACTCTAACTCCTTTTTAAGGGGGTCAAATCCAGATTTGATGGTACCTGACGAGTATCTATGGCTATGGTTATGTGGCTGTTCATCCTGTGGTCTCTCTTGATGCTTGCCTTGCTTCCTGAGTGGGCACACTGCTTACAGGTGGGAAAGGAAACAGAAGTGAGCTTCCAAGACTTGGCAGAAATACAGCTTTCACAGAAGAGGTTCTTAATAAAAGGAAACTTGTCTCTTCCACGTATTAGGGTCTTCTGGACCACATGATTCTGTTCTGAAATATCATCTCTGCAGGGATACAAGCTGGAATGGACAAAGTTGAGACCGCAAGATGGTTCATCTGCTAACTAAAACGATCACAACTCCGCACCCATGGCAGGCAGCATCTCATCAAGGTTGAGGGGTCCTCTGGCTCAAGGGTCATTTTGGGAAGTGCTTTGGGAAAAGGTCTGTGAGCTTCCACTGAAGCCTCGACACCCTTGCTCCTATTTTTCTTATTTAAAAATGATTAAAACCAGGAGGCTAAGGCCATTGGTTGGCAGTTTGTTAAATTCCACAACCTGTAATAAAAGCACTTGGACCATCTGTCACAATACAGGAGATCTAATGGAGGTGAAATGCTCTCCTGGGAGTCTGGGGAAAAGGCAGGTCGGAGGAGAGAGATGGGGGTAGCGGCGGGGGGAGAGGGGGGAGAAAGGATGTGCTTGGAGCCTTCCAAGTCCCTGTCTTGTCCTTGGCAGCTTCTCAGAGTGATGATTATGGTTACAAAAGGCTGGGACACAAATGCTTTGGGACATCGAGTACACTGTTTAAAATATAAGTCCTATTATATGCTCACACCACCACCATTCACACACAGCATTTGTACCCCACAGGATATGCTTCAGATAAAGCAAAGTGTATTAAAGAAGAGATTATTTTCTAACTCACTCATTATAAACAGTCAAAATTGCCCTGCAGCGGGGGAGAAAATACCCTTTCTCCAAATGGTCAGGAAGGGGTCTAACGAGGGCCAGCCCTTTAGCCACATGGTACTGGAGAAGCACAGAGAAGCCCCCAGAAGCACCAGGCACGAAGAGACTTCTCAGCACTTTCTTGACTCTACAATGTACCAGTTTCCCATTTCTCCTTTCATCCTGAGGCAGAGGGGCATCCTTTTGAGTTCCTGCTCGCCCACTTCCTAGCTGTAGGGCTTTGGGTACGTTAATTAGATTCTGTAATCCTTGGTTTTTCCATGTGCAAAATGGCTGGGAAGCTTAAATGAGATGAAGAGATGAGGTATTTGGGACAGCCTTTGTTTTACAGTAAACACTCCACAAATAAAAGCTATTACGAAAGGAAAATTCATTTCTTTGTATATTATATAAATCTGTAATTCTGCACAGGCTGAGAGTTTCTTATATTGAGGCAAACCTGGACCGCACGAGGAAGGATGCATGTCTGTGTTTGCCCGACTTTCCTGCTCAGATTTGGGGAAAGGCCAATTTGCTCGCTTTCCATCCATGGCCTGTGAGAAAATAACAGGACAATGTGTGGGATCTGGCCCTTTCTGGCAACTTCGGCCATGGCACCACTGCAGCCTTCCTTCTGTAACATCCCACAGTGACCATGAAGGTCAAATAAGGCAATAGATCTGAGGGCTCTCTGAGAAGGACAAAGTACTTTGCTTGCAGTCGGGAATTATCCTCCCCACCATTTGACTATTCTCCACATCATTATATCAAGAATGCCTGCTCTTACGGGCACTCAACCCTGATAGATTTCTCTTTCATGCCAAGATAAAGCATCTGGCAGATCGGGGACTTGTACTGATTCTCATCGCATAACATTTCCAAAAGATTCTATCCCCTTATATTTGCTAAAAGTGCATGCTTTGAATAATCCACCTTTCTGTTACAGGCTTTTTCAATGTTCTCTCTCTGCTGCCTTTTGCATAGGTTTCCTTCAAATCAGAATCCCCCTTCATCATGAGACACTGTGTGGTGTAGGGCTGATGACCCAGCCCCCAGAGCCAGCCTGCTGGTATCTGAACACTGACTGCTACACCCCCTCAGACAAATCGTGTCGGTGCTCAGTAAGGATTCCTCATCGTCAATCCCGTTGTCACGAGGAGTAAATCATTTAAAGGGTAAACATGCAAAGCACTTAGAACAGTTCCTGGAGTGTAGTAAGCACTCACTAAAGACTGTATGTACACGGTGGTTTGTGGAGGCGGTATAGGGGGCTGGTTGAGAATGCAGGCTCTGGAGCAGGCTGCCGGGCTTTGAATCCTGACTCCACCATTCACCTCTGGCAAGACCCTTAACTTTTCTGTGCCTCAGTTTCCTGATTTGTACGAAAAGGGTATGATGGGCTATAAGGAGTAAAACACGCCCCATGTTTGTTCACTAGTTTATTAATTCACTCATTCAACATGTAGTAAATGTTATGTCAAATTAGCTCTTTCTTAACCATGCCAACTGTTTGCATTCACCTTTCATTCCCAGGCTGGTCACGGATTGTCCTTTCACATCAGCATCTCCTGCCCACAGCCCTGCCGACACCACTCTGACTCTCCCAGCTGCCTTCCTATCTCTTGGAATTACAACAGTTCTCAAACTGCATGGAATTAGGGTAATAGGCGCGGGGCTGGAAATCTGCAGCTTAACCCCCACGGCAGATGATCCAAGGCAACCTTACAAACCTGGAAGATCAAACATGCCTCCTAGGAGACTCTTCTGAGATCTCAATGTGATGGCTCACTTCCTGACCTCCTTTGGGTCTTTGCTCAGATGTCACCTTCTCAGGAAGGCCTCCTTGACCATTCCACATAAACCTCAATCCCAGCCTCCCGCCCATACTCGTCTTCCTCCCCTGCTTTCTGCTACTTTTATTTCTCCTGAGGTCTCCTTTGAACCTACTTCTCTGCGGCTGGTTTTCCTGGGCTTCCAGGTCACCTTGCCTATCCATTTATCCACAGAAAACTCAGTCCATTCTGAGCAACGTGAAAGTTAGAGGAAACTAATGATAGATCCTCCAAGATATGCAACCCAGACAATGGGAAGGTGCAAAAGCTAGGAAAAGACTGGACTGTCACGGTGAAGGCAAAACTAACATCTGGAGAGTTTCTCAGTGTAAGTGTACTTGATTTCTGGACTCATGAACAGTGAGACCTCTTCTTTCTCTGTTGTTCTGTACAAGGTAGGTCCTTACAGAGAATAATTTAGCTGTTCTGTCCTGGTAAAAACCTCCTTGCTCCCACGTCTGAAAGATGTCCCTGATTCCCTCCCTCCAAGTTCATGGCCTTCCATCTCAAACTGCCACGCCAATCATGCTCTATCTCTCAGCAGCACGTAAGTGTCTAAGCCCTCAGAACATGCTGGCCGCACAGGACCCTCCACAGCATCCTCAGGACCATCGAGGTTTTTCAGACTGTGACTACTGCCCGGGTCTCTGTTGCTCTGGGACCATACACAGCTCTTGGGGGCGGGGGTTGGGATGGACAGAAGACGGGAATAGGAAGGCTTCTGATGTTAGTCCAAAGGACAGGAACGGGCCTCAGTTCTACTTAGAGTGGTCTGACGACAAACTCCTCTTTAATAATTTATAATTTGGAATTATAAGACATTGGAGCCAGCACGACCAATGTAAAAATAAACTACTCATGGTCTTCCCGAGAAAGTGGAGGTGCATTTGCACAGCAATCCCCAGGAATAATCTCCTGTGGATGGTTTTCTGATCAGCTTAGAAAAGGACTGATTAAAACCCAGCATATGCATTATAAAATTCCATACCACAGGCCTTCAAAATTCTTTGGGAAGAAAAAAGATGTTCACCTGTTTAAAAAAAAAAAAACCAAAAACCTTGTATGTTTCTAAAAAAGACACTTGAAAACCAAAAAAAAAAAAAAAAAAAAAAAATCACCTTCTTTAAAAAAATAAAGTGGCCCAGCAGAAGTTCACATAAAATGCTTGACAATGTTTCTTTTCAATAGAACTCAGGCTGAGGGAAAGACATTCTTGGATTCTGAGCTTTGGCTGGTTACCTAGGTTGCAAAGGACACCAAAAGAGACTCACACCAGGAATTCTTAGTTAGAATGCCAGTCAAGGAAAAGTTCATAATCCTTTCAGATTTTAAATTCTGTGTGTCTGTGAGGAGGAAAACCAGTTAGTATTTTGGACAATTGGAAAAGAAGATTAGACCAGACTTTGTCTATAAAGACTTTGCACACGATGGGTTACACTCATCGAAGGTAGCAGGAAATGGCTTTTCAGGCTATAGCACTGTTATTCTCTTTTTGAAAACGTGGTTATATGGAGACTGCTGATTGTTTAATTAGAATAGAAACTGATACACAGAAAAACACAGGAACTGTATCTAGTGTATTAGCCTGATATTCATAACCAACATCTGATTGCTTAACATAGACCAGATTTGAAATCCATTAAAATTTCTTAATTATTCATCTGTGCTCACAGTTATTGCTTTCTTTTAAGGAAACATGAAAGACTTAATGATTAATATAACAATTTCAAAAGCTTTCTCACACAGATTGGACTAGACTCCATGGTCTTTACAGAATGATCATTACTTAGTTAATGAACTCAGCACATTGAACATTTTTCAGCCACCTGAAACTCCCAAGTATTGTGTGAGTTTTTGGCCAATTAATTATCAATTACAACATCATAAAACATTAGCACAAAAATAGGAATAATGAAATTTAATTACATATCTTTCTTCTGAGTTGCTGCAAATACTATACAAGGCAGATTCTGATTAATAATTCATTCAGCAATAAAGTATCAGGAAAGATAATTATGCAGTGCCACAATTCTCACACTGATTTCTATAATTACAGATTACAACAGTGTTAGCAATTTAAAAGGTTAGAGAACTGTGGTAATTTGCTATGTCATCCTCAGCTATATTAATGTCTCTTTGAGCATCAAAGATAATTGAAAATATAATAATGGACCAAATCAGATGGCTTGCCCATGCTCTCCTCACCTAAAACATCTCCAATCTAAGTACATTAGTAAAGTCAAGTCCTTGATAATTAGCCTCTTTCATTATTTAAATAGCCCCCAACTCACATTCGGTTTATAGCTAATCGAAAGGAGAAAATATGGAGGTATATGTGCCAAAATATGCAAACACAGAAACATAATCTATAGAAAAGGTGTAAAATGCACGACTACAACTGGTATATAACTTATATCTGGCTTGACTATTAATACACTCAGGTAATTAGACCTGCCAACAGACCCACATAATAATGGAAGTTGAGTTTCTGTCTTTGACAATACAGTTGAGTGAATGGCACGTGAAGAAATACAAAGTTTATCCAATTACCCTCTTTGGGTTGTTTATTTATTGTGACACACCAAACTACTCTTCCCTTCGAGTTCTATTACACCCTGAGAATGAAAATATACTCATCCCACTAGGAATACTTATTCTATTCTGTTTTAATTCCTTAGGAAAAATACCTGGCTAGCAGTTGATAGCCTCTTCCCATAATCAGTTTTTAATGGAATTTTCAAGTAAACAAAACACACAGTTCTACAAATAGAAAAGTCACTTTCTTCTCTGCTCTTTTTATATTTTTGGAAGAGGTGCACTGTAAGACATTGTATCTTTTCTCTCCTGAATGTCTTAAGTATTCACTAGCTTCATGTCCAACTAATATGGAGAAACAGATGGAAAATTCACTGGGACTAAAACTTAACCATTATTTAAATGAGCTCCTAGCAGAGTCTTTTCTGTGTTTTGTTGGGACTGGGGGTCCCTTCCTCTAGAGTATGTCAGGGTCTGGATTCAAGATTTCTTTACAGCTGTCCCCAAAAAGATGATATAGGATGATGACAGGGCAAAAAAAAAGCGAAGTTTCATTCCAGAGCTAGAAGGGATTTGTAGATCATCTGACTGAATCTGCTCATTTTACAATTGTGTAAATTTAGGCTCAAAGAATTTAAAAGCAATTTACTCAAGATCACAGAACCATATAGAGTAACAAAAAAAAAAGAGAGAGAGAGAGAGAGAGAGAGAGAGAACTCAAGTGTTTCTGATTTCCAGGTTTCTACTACATCGTATTAAGGAAAATACAATAGATGAGGAGGGGCATAGGTGAGCACCGGAAGACAATTTTTGTTCCAAAATTAAATGCATTTACTTACATTTACTTTCCACAACAGAGATAATTATGATATTGGGTGGCAGTGGGTAAAGGAAGAGTAATTCTAAGAGAATTCATAGAATTGTAGTTCTTCCTTTCTTCAAATAAAAATAAAAATGGGTTTCCTTTGCATCATGAGCACAATTATAAAACAAGGCATTGTTTTTGATGGAGCCTAATCAGCTTTCTTCCTGGGCCACGTGTAGGCGGCTGGCACAAGATCATACTGTATGATGCCACATTGAAATGTAAATGTCCTTTGCCCTTTTTCAACTATTTCCTTTTCAAAGCCTTACTCTAGGAGGATAATAAAACAGGCTCCCCATATATTCCTGCAAATCTGTTACTGGATTCACAAGGAGACCCCTAGCAGGTGATACTGTTCCCTGTTCTTTTATTTTTTTTTTTAAGATTTTATTTATTTATTTGAGAGAGAGAGAAAGAGAGAGAGCATGTGAGCTCAAGCAGGGGGAGAGGGAGAAACAGACTCCCCGCTGAACACTGGGCTCAATCCCAGGATGCTGGGATCATGACCTTAGCCGAAGGCAGATGCTTAACTGACTGAGCTGCCCAGGTGCCCCTACTGTTCCCTGTTTTAAGTAGTAGACATTCAAGTCTGTGACAGGAAAAAAATGGCAAGTAGACTTTGGTCCCACATATGCAAGGCCCTGCATTGTTTTGTACTTGGAAATTTTTTAACATCTTATGAAAACTTTCAAACTTAACAGAAAAGTTTAAAGAATTCTAGAGTGAACATATAATACCTCATATCTAGATTCTACAATTAATATTTTACTATGCTTATTTTATTACACATCTATCAATCCATATCCATTTCTAGCCATCTGTCAATTTATCTTATTTTTTCAATGTACGTTAAAGGACAATGCAGACATCAGCACAATTTCCGCTAAACACTAACAGGCATATCATTTACTAGAGTTCAAGATTTGTTTATAGTTTTTTTGATGTAAAATTTATATACAATGAAATGTACAAATCTTAAGATATCTGTTGAGTTTTGAGAAATGTGTATACCTCTGTATTCTGAACCTCATCAAGTTAGAGAATATAACCATCACCCCAGAAAGATTCCCCATCCTTCCAATTTCCTCTGCCAAAGGCAATCACTGCTCTACCAAATTTTTTAACATAGACTAATTTTGCCTGCCCTAGAATGACTGAATTTTGAAATTGTTGAAGTCTTCATTTGACAGTTAAATGGCTAATTGTTCTGTTTTTCTTCCTTCACTCAACAAACACTCTTGAACACGTACAACAAGCCACACACACTGGAAGCCGGTGACAACGAAATAATTATTTCATTAAATTAGAAAAATAATTTCAATGGTGGTGAGAATTGTGGGATTAATTATACCTCAAGGGCAATTTGGATGCACAACCACACCCTGTGTCTGTTACTCATATGGAAACTTGCTGACTCTTTGATAGAAAAATAAAACCCATACTCATGCCCAGTGAAAAATGAAGGCTTTGTAGGATCCTTGGAGTAAATCTGAAAAATGAGGAGGCTTTTTAGAAAAGCCCATCTTCAGAACAATATTATTGCTCTATGATGAAGATAAATGGTCATAGTGTGCCAAGTTGTATCCTATAAAGACACAGTCCCTAGTTTTATAGAACTGTAAACTCATGAAGGAGGTTACCAAAGGAGCCAAAAAGCTCCTTGTTTATTTTCTTTTAATATAACTATGGGTAGTCAGTGGATTAGGCCCTTATTTTCCAGAGGTTGAATTATTGCCAAGGAGATGATACTACTGGTAGACACAGCACTGGATTACTTTCTTTGGTAAGAGCTCAAAAATGGCACACGTCACAAATCAGTCACTAAAACAGGATTAAAACATTCCTCTATAGCAACTCTAATACCCTAAAAATTCTCCACTAATCTTTGTTATAGATTGTGTCCCCCAACCCCCAAAAAGATACGTTGAATTCCTAACCTCCAGTACCTCCAAATGTGACTATTTGGAAACAGGGTCGTGGCAAATATAATTAGTCAAGATGAGGTCATACTGGAGTAGAGTGAGCCCTAATCCAATATGACTGCTGCCCTTATAAAAGGAATTCCATGTGAAGACACCATGTGAAGAGGGAGGCAGAGATGAGAGTGATGTATCTACAAGCCAAGGGACTCCAAGGATTAATGGCTGCCACCAGAAGCTAGGAAGAGGCAAGGAAGGGTTCTTCCCTACAGGTTTCAGAAGGAGCATGGCCCTGCTGACATCTTGGTTTTGGACTTCTAGAGTCCAAAACCATGAGAAAAGAAATTCCTGTTGTTTTAAGCCATTCGGTTTGTGGTACTATGTTACAGCAACTCTGGGACACTAATACAACCCTAAAGGACTTTTTTTTCTTTTCTATAATTTTTAAAAAACTGGACCATAATTTACATGCAGAAAAGTGCACCCACCTTAAGGGTAGATCAATGAATTTTTCCAAGTGAAAATACCCATAGTAACAAATACTCAAATCAAGAATATTACTAGCAACCCAAAAGTCTCCTTCATGCCTCATCCCAGTCATCACCCCCACCAAGATAACCACTATTCTAACTTCCTTTACCATAGATTAGTTTTGTCTCCTTTTGAACTTAAAAAATATATGGGAAAATATACCGTGTGTGTGTGTGTATGTATGTGTTTGTGTGTCTGGCTTTTTTTTTTTTTTGCTCAATATTATATTTGTGAGATTCACCCATGTCGTGTGTAACTGGTTTCTTCTGAAGACAATTTTTTTTCTCTTAAGTGGGGCTTGAACTCACGACTGTGAGATCAAGACCTGAGTCAGTATCAAGTCAGACGCTTAAGTGACTGAGCCATTCAGGCACTCCACTGAAGACAATTTTTAAAATATAATTAAAAATGTTTTGGTTGGTTCAAATTTCAAAAAATACAAATGGTATACCGTGAAAGTCTTAAAAATCTCCCTGTACCACTGCTTCTCAGTCACACAGTTCCATTTCCTACAGGCAAATAATATTTCTTGTGTACCCTTCTAGAGGGATTTTATGCCTATTTAAGCAAAGATATATATATTTATAGATAAATCTTTTTTTTACACAAAGCTTAACATACCATACTAGTATTATGTATCTTTCTCTTTCACTTTAAAATACGTCTTAGGTAATATACCAGACCAACACATAAGAGCTCCCTCATCCTTGTTTTATGATTGCATGGTATTTGACTATAAGAATATGGCATATGTAACATTATGTATATAAGCAATTCTCCATTAATAGCCATTTAGGTTATTATCAATCTTGGGTTATTGTAAGCAAGTTTGCAATGTGTAACCTTGTAATTTTGCACATGATAAGCACATCCATTATGTTTTCCCCAAAGCAGAACTGATGCATCAAAAGATATAAGCTTTTGTAATTTTGATAATGCCAAATTGTTCTCCATTGAGGTTGTACTAATTTGAACACCTACTAGCAATGTATAAGAGTACCTCTTATCCACAGTCTTGCTAATAGATTGTGTGATCAAACTTTAAAATTGCAAAATAGCATTTCATTAGAGTTTTAATTTATATTCAATTTTTCTAAGTGAAGCTGGATATATTTCATATATTTATACACAGCTATTTATATTTCCTCTTCAGTAAACTATCTGTTAATAGCCTTACTTTCTTTTTTTCTCTATTGCATTGTTGGTCTTTTTTCTTAGTGCCTTGTAGAACGCTCTTTACATACTAGGGAAATGGCCCTTTCTTTTATATGAGTTGTAAAATATTATTCCTAGTTTGTTACTTGTCTTTTGCCTTTGTTTATGGTGGTGGATGCCTCTCAGAAAAATTCTGACTTTTAAGTAATTGAAATCACCTTATGGCTTTCCTTTTATGGCTTTTGGATTTTGTATCATACTTTCACTAATGGATATAAAAAATTCCCCTTTTTTAGTAAATATACTAAATATTTTTAGTAAATACACTAAATCCTTTAGTAATTTTAAGGTATTTTTTAAAAAATTAGTCTTTGATGCATTTAGAATTTATCTTAGTGTAAAGTATGAACTATCAATAAACTTTGTTTTCCAGACAGCTAGTTACCCCAGCACCATTTATTCAACAATCTAGTTTTATTACACTGATCTGAGATAACTAACCCTCCAAATGCATTTGAAATTATTCCTGTACTCCATGCTGTGTCATTGAACTACTAATACCCTTATTCAAATATATAAATATATTTGTAATATGTCCTAATATTTGTTTATTTAGATTTATTTGAGAGAGAGCGTGCACGCATATACACACTGGGGAGAGGTGGAGGGGAGAAGGAGAGAGAGAATCTCAAGCAGACTCCCCGCTGAGCACAAGCCCAAGGAAGGGCTCTATCTCAGGGCCCTGAGATCATGACCTGAGCTGAAATTAAGAGTTGGATGCTTAACTGACTGAGCCACCCAGGTGCCCCGTAATATGTCTTAATATTTAAAAAGCAACTTTCTTTATTTTCTTTTTTTTTATTCTTGACTGATCTTGATTAAAAATAATTTTTTTCATGCGAACTTCAGCATCAGCTTTTTAAGTTATGAACAATTCTGTTGATTTTTAAAAATATTCTGTTGGTATTTGTACCCGGATCATGTTAAATTTCTGATGTTGAGATTTTTCTATCCAAGAAAATGGTTTGCCTTTCTATTTATTTACATCTTTTCTTTTTTTCCTCGGCATCTCAGGGAATTAAAGAAGTTTCACTCATTTATAGAAATAAATATTTATTATCTTACAGATTCCTTAAGTTCAATTCCTCTATTCATATATGTGATGTATTTATTTATATTATTGTTTATATATTGTTATATATATATAAACTATAAAAATATATATATATAAATAAATACATAATATAATATAAATACATAATATAATATAAATATTATATATTTATATATATTGTTTATATATTGTTTATATATTATTTATATATTGTTACATATTTATATTTACATTTGGATTTTCCTTTTTTGCTACTGTAAGTGGGATTTTTCTTCCATTATATCTTCTGTCGATCATATATATGAATAGTGTTCATTTTTACCAAAAAGTTGGTATGCAACCACCTTACTGAGTTGTTATTGTTTATAATAATTTCTCCAGTTGATAGAAACAAGCATACAATCCAAGTATATGGTTGTATCTTCTGCAAATTAATATAAACATTAGTTCAATCTCTTCCTTTTGGCTTTTTATGCTTCCACCTTCTTTCTCTTGTATTGCATTGGCCAGTGCATTCAGAACGATATTAAAGATCAGTTATAACAATGAACCCTCTTGTCTTCATTCTTTCTGACATAATATGGATCTAAGTACTTCCTTATCAAACATGACACTCAATTCCAGATGAGATACATATATTTTATCATGTTTAGGAGGTGCCTAGTATTTCCTATTTTATAAAGTGTTTTTTTCATGAAAAATTAACACTGAATTACATCTGTATCTTTGCAGCATTTATGAAGATGTTCAAATAAGTTTTCTATAAAGATATATTAATATAGTAAATTAAAAATTGATAAATTATATTAATAGATTTCCCAATACTGTATCATCCTTGCACCCCTGGAATAAACCATATTAGGTTATGGTACATATTCTTTCAAAATGCTGTTAGACCCTGTCTGCTAATATTTTATTTAGAATTTAACATTAGTATTTTTCTTTTTTTTTTCAAAGATTTCATTTATTTATTTGATAGAGAGATAGACAGAAGAGCACAAGCAGAGGGAATGGCAGAGGGAGAGGAAGAAGCAGGCTCTGCACTGAGCAGGGAGCCTGATGCGGGACTCGATTCCAGGACCCTGGAATCATGACCTGAGCCAAAGGCAGACGCTTAACCATCTGAGCCACCCAGGTGCCCAACATTAGTATTTTTCTATGGTAGTTGTTCTGATGGATTTTTCTTCTCTTTGGAAGTCAGGATGGTTAAATTATATTTTCTTAGACAATTATGCATTTCATCTGGGCTTTCAAATTTATTTGTAAGAAGTTTAGCAAAACAGACTTCATAATTCCTTTTAAATATACCTTATATTCATCTTATTTTATTTCCCCTATTTTTATTAATCAAGTTAACCAGAGTTTCTTCTATTTTGTTGTTTTCAAATAATATGATTTTTGCATTTATTATTTTTCAGTTTTTGAATTCATGCTTTAATTTTATTATTTCCTTCCCGCTTTTTTTCTTAGGTTTCTTTTATTGTTCTTTTTCTAACTTTTTGAGTGGGATGCTTAATTACTCTACTTACATTTTTCCTTACCAAAATAAGCATTTGTGGGCCATGACTTTTCTTCTGACCGTTGCTTTAGCTGCATCTCTTGGATACTGATCAAAGAAACTTACTTATATCAGGTTGGCTTTAGGTAATAGATGTTTTCCTAACCACTGTATATAAAATAACTTTAGGAAATCCATCATTTTAAAAGGTAGTAGGGAAGATCATTAAAGGAACCCAGCAGTGAGTCTGTCATAATGTGAAGAATAATTCTTTCACAGACATTCATGGTGTATTGACCAATGCCAGCCACAGTTCCGGATACTGTGAGAACGCAGATGCACATGAAGGGTTCTCTGTCTTTCCATTGTTAAGGGATAAACCCCAAACATGAACATATAATCACATACCACAATACCAAAGAACCATTAGGACAAGGCATACAAATAAAAAGAAGATATAAACTCTGACATCAAGGTAATTTCATTCCTCTACTCAAAACATATATTAATACTCTTTCATAAGAACACATTTAGTTGATACTGACCTAAGTTGCTCTTCCAGTTTTAACTTAAAAGCTTTCACAATGACAATGTTAGCTTTTGTAGGAATGTGGGTCATTGTGGGGTCAGAAGAGAAGCAAGGGAGGCTTGCTGGGAGGCAGTTGTCTAAGTGAACAACGATGATGGTCTGGCCGAGGGAGGGAGTGGAAGAGGTGGTGACTAGAAGCTGGATTTGGCACATAGTTGGAAGGTGGAGCTGATGGGATTTGCTACTGGATTGGA
Source organism: Callorhinus ursinus (assembly GCF_003265705.2). Classification (NCBI taxonomy): domain Eukaryota; kingdom Metazoa; phylum Chordata; class Mammalia; order Carnivora; family Otariidae; genus Callorhinus; species Callorhinus ursinus. The sequence goes on from NW_027397068.1 coordinate 11,494,031, forward strand.
TGTGGAGAGACGTGGAGAGATGTGAGAGAATGAAGAGTTATTGGGGATCGAGAATTTCACTGTGAGCAATTACTTGAATCGGGTGTGCTACTTACTGAAGAGGAAAACTCCAGAGGAAGAGTGTTTGGGGGCTAGGATTACAATAAAGTATTGTTTTCTTGGCAGCTCATCTCTCCAAACCCACCTCATACATCTCTCCCACAGGCTGGCCATATTCAAGATCTTTGTTGGATCACAGCTCCATGCTGATGTGTGTGTGATTTCCACACATGAAATGTCCTTCCCTTTCCTCCCTGTCTGGCAAACCCCTGCTCATCCTTCAAGACTAATCTCCAATGTCAGTTCCTCCAGGTACCTTCCTGACTCCTGCAGGCAACTAGGAGATTCTTCCTTGAGCTTCCCCAGCACCCCAACCATATCACAATCACAGCATTGCTCATGCATCTGTCCCTGCTACCCAGGACAAGTCCCTCAAAGGCAGAAGCCATGTTTTCCTGTAGCATAATGCCTGAAACAAAGTTGGCTGCTCAATAAGTGTTGTTTTTTTTTTTAATTTAAAGATTCATTCACCCATTTGAGAGAGAGAGCACTCTTGAGAGTGAGTGGGGAAGGGGCAGAGGGAGAGAATCTCCCAAGCAGACTCCCTGCGGAGCAGGGAGCCTGACTTTGGGCTTGATCCCACGACCCATGAGACCACGACCTGAGCCAAAATCAAGAGCCGGATGCTCAACCAACGGAGCCACCCAGGCGCCCCTCAATAACTGTTTTAATTTACTTAATCAATACTGGCTGAGTGCCTACCATGTACAGTACGTGATGTCATGCACTATTCTAGGTGCCTGAAGATACAGCAATGACCTCAGCAAAGCTGTGCTGTCAAAGGGCTTACATTCTACTGGGGGAGAGGGCAATATATAAACAAGTAGATCCATAATAAAATGTGCAGTAGAGAAAACAAAATAAGGCAGAGCAAGACAACTGAAGGATGAGAATTGAGAAGAGAGGTCTTGTTTTAGACAGTGTATGCATGGAGGTCTCATTTAAGCAGATTCTAAATAAATGATGGTATAAACTAGGCAGATATCTGGGAGAAGAACCTTCCTGGTAAACAACTAGCCAAAAAGCCAGACTGCCTGGAGGAGAGTAGCTAGGGAAGGCTGCCGAAGCTGTCAGGACAGTGAAGCTCTGCAGTTCAGGCTGGGAATCTGGGTTTTATTCTAAGTGTTATGGGAAGCCATAGCAGTCAAGGATCTGATTTACATTTTTAAAAGACAACTGCGGTTTCTGTTGTGGGGTCAGACTAGAAGCAAGTTGAGAGGCTCTCAGCCATCTAGGTGAGCAATGACAGTGGATTAGACTAGGAACGGAGCAGAAGACAAATCCAGTGGCTGGATTTGGCACATTTGGAAGGTAGAACAGATGGATCTTGCAAATGGATTGGATGTGGGATGTGAGAGAATGTGTTAAGAATGACTTTGAGGATTTCAGCTTAAGTGATCAGATGAATAGGTATGTCATCTACTAGAAATGGGAGACCTCAGGGGAGGATTAGGTGTGAGGAGGATGAGGAAAGAACAAGGTTACTTTTGGATGATGTTCCATGTATGAGGACAGCCTTATTAGACAGTCCTTTGGAGATATTATGCAAGCAGCTGAATACACAGCTTGAGATTGAGGGCAGGGTTGAGTCTAGAGATATAAATTGGAAGGTATTTAAAAGCCACAGTACAGAGATCACCCAGGGGGTAAGCTCATGTGGGTTGAATGAATGAATAAGCAAGTTTATGTGCAGGAAGGAAGATGTTAACAGGTTTATATAATCTGACTGCACAGAATGAATTTTTCTTCCCGTCTATGTAGCCAATTCAGATTTTTTCCTTGGACTCTCAGAAGAGCCTGGATTCCAAATTAGTTGAGTCTAAAGTGGATCGTAGGACTTGGAGCAAGTTTCCATTGTGGAGCATGTGTATAGGGTGTGTAAACCTTCTTCAGGCTGTTTGGGAACTAAGCATCTCCCTGGGGGAGTGCCCTATCATAGCATGAAGTGTGGGCTAGAATCCACAAGGGTGAGTCCTCCTGGAAAGAAAAGAGATTAACATATGTACACAATGTGTTTCAAATTAGAAAGAGGGGAAAAGATCACAAATCTAACATCTGTAGACATCCTTTATATGCAGCATGTTGTTTCCACTGAAGAAACAGGCAGGCAACCTTCCACAATTCAGATAAAATAATCTTTGCCATAAGCCCAGGACAAGTGTTGTGGAATTTGAGATAGTTAAGTTGCATTTCTCAGAAGTCAAAAGCAGGTCAGTGGGTCTACCAAATTCTTCTGGTTACTTCAAATATCACATTACCCAATACTGATAGCTTCTCAGGCCCATGGGAATATAATCACATTAAAAAACACTGAAAAGGATAATGATGTAAGAGATATCCACTGTGAAATACTTCTTTTGCAACTTTCTAAGATTAATATTTCTAAGTACACAGTTGTGTCTCTTTTGTTATTTTGCTTTTTAATCATGGGGCATTGAAAATTGGCATTTAAGGCTCCAGCATCTTTCGACTTTTTTTTAAAAAAGATTTATTTATTTATTTATTTGAGAGAGAGAGCGAGAGAGAGAGGAGAGGCAGAGGGAAAGGGAGAGAAAGTCTTAAGCAGACTCCACACTAAGGGTGGAGCCCTATGTGGGGCTCAATCTCATGACCCTGAAATCACGACCTGAGCTGAAACCACCCACATGCGCCTTTCAGTCTTTTTTTTTTTTTTTAATCTCCATTCACTCCCATGGTGTTTTAGGCTTTTCTCACTTAAAAATCATCAACACATTGCTCAGAGTTGCTCCCTTGCTCCACTGTGATCACAGATATTCCTTTTATCTCAGTGTAATCCTTGAAACAGGAAATAAAGACTCAAAATGAAGTCTTATTGCCTTGTGCCTTCTCAAGTATCCTACCCACAACCCCAAAAGTTAAAGCTTTGTTCTAGAATTATTGTTAACTGCCAGTGAGAGCCAGTGCTCAAACTACATCAATCACTGTGTTGATTTCTGGGTGCCGTGAAATAGACAAACTAAAATACTCAAAGAAGAGCAAAGTCGGTATGGAACTTTGGAAAGATGGAAAGATTCAGTCATTTATGCATCCAGGAAACATTTAGTATGCCAGCCACTTAGGTAGGAGCTAGGTCATAAACACAAATAAGGCTCTGTAAATGACAGAGAACAAACTGAGGGTTGATGGAGGGAGATGGGTGGGGCATGGGCTAGATGGGTGATGGGTATTAAAGAGGGCACTTGTTGTGATGAGCCCTGGGTGTTGTATGTAAGTAATGAATCTCTGAATTCTACTCCTGAAACCAATACTGCACTGTGTGTTAACTAACTAGAATTTAAATAAAAATTAAAAAAAAAACACCCAAACCCCAAATAAGCCCTTTGAATGTACAACATAGTGGTTAATCAGGCAAATAGATACCATGTCATAAGAGATGTTGCAGGGGTATTTTGTTATGCTATCAAGCACAGATGGGACCCTTCCCAGCAGTGACAACGTCTGAGCTGAATTCTAAATGACAAAGTAGGAGTTATTTAAGAGAATGAGAAGAGAAAGATCAACTAAAATTTTCAAAGAAGAGTCAACTAGTATTTGTGGATCTCTAACTATATTTTCCCCCTTAAACTTGATGCTAGGTATACAAAGATGAATATGAAGATACAGTAGCTATTTTCAAACTTCTAAGGAGCAATGTAGAAAAAAAAAAGCATCAGACTTTTCTGCATGGCCCTAGGAGTGCTATCGACAGAGAAGGTACCATAGAGGAGACTGCTAGAAAGTAGGTTCAACCGGCTATTTTGGATATTTTCTCCACTGACCCATGGTGGAGACACAAGTCATGACAAAGATGACTTTGTGAAAAAGATCAACTTTATGGACATTCAGAAATGAACTGAGCAAAGGAATGAGAATCTTTCCAATTAGGTCCACAATTGAGCTTTGGCATGATCATTAATGGAAAGCAAGAAAATTTGGGTATCCGGTAACTAAGCTTTTTAATATTAATATGAGACTATGCCCCTGACCATTTGCATCTCCAGGCAGAGACGGTCTGTGCCATAAGCTGTACACTGCTGGTCTGAGAGCAGCCCTACAGTTTTATGACTTGGTGTTTCCATTTCAGAAGCTGGAGACTCCTTAAGCTCTGGCAAAGACTCCCAACAGATATTAAAGATGAAAAAAAAAGAGATGAAAAGAAGACAATTTTTTATACCTTTTCCCCCCAAAGATTTCTTTATTTATTTGAAAGAGTGAGAGAAAGAGAAAGAGAGAGCATGAGCAAGTGCATGGGGGGAGGGGGAAGGGCAGAGGGAAAGGGGGAGAGAATCCCAAGCAGATACACACTAAGTGCAGAGACTGATGTGGGGCTTGATCCCACAACCCTGAGGCCATGATCCAAGCAGAAACCAAGAGTTGGATGCCCAACAAACTGCACCACCCAGGCGCCCTAAGAAGAAATCTATATGATATACACTAGAGTACTGACTCTCCATGGTGGGCATGCACTGGGAATGGGACCATGTGTGTAGTCTGAAAGAGGTTTCCTGACATTTTATATCACAAACCATAGACACTGTGTTGCTGGTGGGGATAAACATATGAGTGAGACGCCCCTCTAGGGAATTTGGGTTAAAAACTTCAACAGAGCGATGTATTAGAATATCCCTTTGTATACTCTGCAGATAATTAAATCTTTTGTGTTCCAGGGGGTGATTATGTGACTGATTTTTATACCATAATTACAAGAATGAAGGGAAGGGTGAAACTAAAGCATATCCTCAGGACCAAGCAAGTCATTAGCAGAAGCCAAGCCCAGGCCTTGACCAACTGACCAAGGTATTTCTATGAATCATTATCCTCTAGGTGCCTTGGGGAAGTTCCTGGGTACAGCAGTGGGAGAGGCCTACAGGGTAGCTGTTTTGTGATAGATAGGGAGGTTCCTTTCCTGTTGCTGGTGAGAATCCAATATCAGCTAGAACTACATTCACACATCCATGGTCCACCCTAGAAAAGACTCGGACAGGCAAAGACTTTTCCCAAGACATTCCCCCTTTCCTCCCTCTGTCTTCTGGATGTCTGTGCTCCTTTGCGGACAGATCTTACTGCCCCCTCCACCCGACTCCCATTTTCCAAAATCACTTCTCCCTCCTCTCTTTTCTTCTCACTATAGTTTCCTCAGTGTTCACCTTTGTGTGTTTAAAGATTTTATTTATTTGACAGAGAGCAAGAGAGAGAGCAAGAGAGAAAGAGAGAGAGCACAAGCAGGGGGAGAGGCAGGGAGAGGGAGAAGCAGACTCCCCACTGAGCAAGGAGCCCGACGGATGCCGGGCTCGATCCCAGGACCCTGGGATCATGACCTGAGCTGAAGGCAGACGCTTAACCAACTGAGCCACCCAGACGCCCCACCTTTGTGTGTTTAGAGTTTAAATTACTTTTTGGAAAGTTGTAAGTGACTTCCAATCTCTCCTGAAGTTGCTAGGAGTATTTATACTCTAATTGAAGGTGAATTAAGTTAATAGATAATTGTGGACTTTCAAAACACAGGTGGAAAAGAAAGGCCCTGTGAATGCCTACCGTAGAGTCACACCATTAACCGCTGCAGTTTTCACTAGCACATTTTAAAAACAGAACTGGGGTGAAACATTGGCACTCCACTTTATTTTTTAAAAGTTATAGATATCAAGGCTGCAAACACAGTCCTAGGGAACTCATTGTCCAAGTTCTGTAGGGTGTCTAGTGGGCTAATCTAGGCGTTCCCTTGAAAGTCTGTTGGTAGATCTTTCCTTGGTATTAAAGATTTCACATAAAACCTGAAGCAAACAGAGCCTCCATCTGTCTAAATAAGAGGGCTGACTTGTATTCCATGTTCTACTGCTGATTCTGTGTAACCCCTAAAATTTGGTCATAGCTTCTCTGTGGTGTAATCTATGAAGGAAAGTTAAATAGCTGAGATTAGGTTTAGGCTTAAGTCTCTATGCTGATAAGCATGTTACCACCTACTATTGGACACTTGTTCCAGCCAGGAACCAGGGTAAAGGAGAGATCTTCGGTGTGAATGTAACTTGAGAACTTCATGCTCATTTGCCATTGCTACAGTTCCTATGAAGATCCTAAGAACTTCTGAGCAAGAGACTGAAGAAATACAATGGTTTCTTGGGAATTGAAGATTGAGGTAAACATTTCTAAAATGTGCAAATAAGTTAATTTTGAAAATCTGCTGCTCATTTGTTATAACTTCAGAGTTTCAATTTTAATTATTTAAAAAATTCCCTCTAACAAACACACTTTCTGAATGACTACTGCCTCATCATTTGGCAGCCAATTCTTGAAACCTTGGCACTCTGAGCAATAATTGTGATTATGTATTAATGTGCATCCATTGAGTTACTGTTTCACCTGGGAGGAAGCTGAAGGATATTAACTAAAATTTGGCTCTAACACTTATCACATCTTTAGGTTTGGAATAGTTCTTGTTGACTTTTTTTTTTTTTTTTTGTAAAAAGGGGTAAATAATACTTAGCTTTCAGGGTGCTTGTGAGGACTAATTTAAAAACATGTATAATGCAAAACTCAAAAGTTCCTTCTATTATTATCCATAGAATCTAGAGTACAAAATAGCTGTTTACAGCTATGAGGCCCTCTGAGTGAGAAATGATGAGAACCCCAACCCCCTGTGCATCATCTCACCCTGATTCAATCATTCCTCAAACATTTATTGAGTACTTAGTTTCAAGTACTATTTTAGATTTTGGAGATATAGTTGGTGTACTGAACATGACAGACAAAGTCCCTGCATTCATTCTCAAGTCTTATATCCAGCTGGGGGAGACAGATAATAAACACACAAATAGAAATGATCAAGTCGTGATAAGTGCTATGATAAAGGCAAAACAGGGTGATCTGTTAGGGAGTTTGTGGGGCCTATGTAGGACAGCTCTCTTTGAAGGCATGGCATTTAGACCTCTTTGAAGGCATGGCATTTAGACTGCGATCTGAATGACACCTAGGAGAGAGCGTCATGAAGGTCTATGGCAAATGATCTCAGGTGTGGTCTACAGAACCCTTAGGGATCCCGACACCCTCTCAGAAAGTCAATGAAGTCATAATACTAAGATGTTATTTGTTTTTTTCACAGGTTGGTATTTGAGTTGACGGTGCAAATAACGGTGGGTAGAACTGCTGGTGCTTCAGCATGAAACAAGGCAGTGGCACCAACGGTACCAGCTCCTCACTACCACACACTCACAGTAAAATAAAATGTTAGCTTCACTTAAGAACATATTGATCAAGCGGTAAGAATTATTATTTGTATTAAATTTATGTTAAATCTCAACATTTGAGTACACATCATTTTAATGTTTTATTTGACAAAGGTGCTTCAAATACTTTTACTGCAGACTGAGGTATGATTGTTGTCTCAAGGAAAAACATTTGCGGGATTGTCTGAGTTGCAAGTTGAACAAGCCACTTTCATAGAACACCATTTTTACTCGAAAGAATGCCTGACAAACTATGGTTATTCAGATTTAGGTATCGCAGATATTTTCTTGAAAATGAAAAAAGTGAGCTGTCACTTCAAGGAAAACCATTGGTAGAATTTGTTGCTGATGATAAAATGCAAGCTTCTAAAAATCAGATTTTTGGAAAGTGTGTATCTGCTACTGTGAGCTTGACAGCTTCCCCAAACTGAAAAACTTTCCTGATGAGATTGTTGGTACTATTAACCTGTGCTTTTTTGGACATTGCAAAATAAAATGTTACCACTTTGAAGATCTGTATAACTGTTAACCAACATTTTCCAAATAACCAATCATGTCCTTAAAAAAAAAATCATGCTTTGGTAATAGATCCATTCAATATGGAAAGCAGGCTGATAAATTTTAATATAATGGGGCATGGGGCCACTGATTTGATTGTAGATTCTGTATTTCAAGTAACCCGTAGGAAGTCTTTACGTATCAAATTTTGGTGTAGGGTCAAAGAAGAGTATTCACAAAAGGCTATTAAAGGCTTTCCCACCTACAAATCTGTGTGAAGCTGAATTTTCTTCATACAATTTAACCGAAACAACATATTATAACAGTTTAAATACTGAAATAGATATTAGAATCCAAGTATCTTCTATTATGCTAGACATTAAAGAGATTTGGAAAAATATAAAACAATGCCATTCTTCTACGTTTTTGTCTTGAAAGATAGTTTTTTTCATGAAGATGTGTTTTTTATGTTAGCATGTAGTATGCTTATTACTTTAAATTAATTAATAAATACCTGAAATGTTCAGTTTTAATTTTTAACAAAGTAAATATAGATTGATAAAACCCAAATAAACAAAACCTCTTTGGTGTTCTCAGTAATTTTTTGGAGTATAAAGGGGTCTAAGACCAAAATTTTGAAAACCACTGGTCTGAGAATGAGGCAGATTAAACAACAAAGTTTTAATTTCTTTAGGCTTTACACAAATTTTATTAGATTCAGACACTTAAAATTTTTTGTTATTATAAATAACTTTTAAAAAGTTATTTTTCTGTTACTGGTATATAAAAAGGCAACTAATTTTTGTATATTGATCTTATATCCAGCCACTTTGTTAAACTTTCTCATTATTTTTGTGCATCAGTCAGGTTTACCAATAGTCCAGTGGTCAGCAGATTATGATCCATAGGCCAAAATCGGCTGTTCACTAGTTTTGTACATAAAATTTTATTCAAACAGAGCTACATCCATTCATTTTGCACTACAATGGTAAAGTTGAGTGACAGATACTATACTGCCTACAGAGCCAAAAATATTTACTACCTACTTTTTTCAAAACCTGAACCCCATTCATAGAACCAACTTTGGCTCTGTTGATCCTCTATCTGGTATTTTTATTTTCAATTTAATTAATTTCTGTTGTCATATTTATTCCTCCTTCCTTCCTTTCTCCTTCATCTTTTTCCACCTTCTCAAAGTTAGCTTATTAATTTTCACTTTTTTTCTCTTTTGGTAAAACATTTGAGGCTATAAATTTTCCTCTAAGTACAACTTTCACTGCATCCCACAAGTTTTGGTATGTAATATTTTCATTTTCATTCAATTCTAAGTATTTAAAAATTTCCATTGTGATATCTTTGATCAATGAGTTATTTAGAAATGTCTTCAAATTTCCAAATATAAGGGGAAATTTGGGGAATTTAATCTTTTAGTTATTGACTTCTAGTTTAATTGTACTCTGATCAGAGAATGCAGTCATTATTAGTTATTTTTGGAAATCTGGTGAGACTAATTTTGTGGCTTAGTATAAGGTCAATTTTTATAACTTTCTTGTGAAGAATACATGTATTCTAATGGTTTGGTGGAAGGTTCCTGATGTCCATGAATCAAACTATTTAATTGTGATGCCTAAATTTTATGTATCTTTACTATTTGTTGTCTCCTTGACCAAGCAATAACTTGGGAGAAATTTCCCTATAGTTTTATCAGTTTTTGTTTTATATAGTTTGAGGCTATTTTAGAAATGTTATACTTTTCAATGAGTTAAACTTCTATCAATATGTAGCATTATCTCTATCTCTAATGCCTTTGGTCTTTTTTTTTTTAAAGATTTTATTTATTTTTGAGAGAGAGAGAGAGAGAGAGCATGCACGAGTGGGGTGGAGGGTAGAGGGAGAAGCAGACTCCCCACTGAGCAGGAAGCCTGACATAGGACTCGATCCCAGGACCTTGGGATCATGACCTGAGCCAAAGGCATTCGCTTAACCAACTGAGCCACCCAGGCGCCCCAGTGCTTTTGGTCTTAAAGTGTATTTTGCTTATCAATAAAGCTACCCTAGCTACCTTTTGATTAGTATTTGCTGGAATATATTTTCCATCCCTTTTCTTTGTCTTTCCATGTTAGGGGTGCCTTTTCTAACACTGTATAGCTAAATTACTATTATTTTTAAAAGTCTCAGTTTTACTATATCTGTCTTTTAGCCAGAAAGATTAGGCCCTTTACATAAATTGTGATTATTAATATATTTGTGTTTGTTCCTATAATCTTACCTTTGCTATTTATCCTGGTTTTTTTTTTTCTATGTTCTACTTTTGTTTTTATTCTTGTTTGACTTTTAAAAAAGTGGCTTGGAAATTACATACTATTTCTATTCTTTTAGTAGTTTCCCTTGAACTCTAAAATCAATATCATAATCTCCTTTCAGAACAACAAAAGGACCTTATAATACTAACTCTGATATCTCCTTCCTTGCATATATGAAGTTTTACCCAGTATTTTAGTTTATCTTTTCCTCTATATTAGACATTATTATTTTAAACCATCAGTGTTTGTTTAGATTTACCTACATGTTTACCAATTTCTTTGCTTATCACTTTTTCCCCGTATTTTAGACTTTTCTTTTGCTATCCTCGTCCTTCTTTCTGAAATATATCCTTTGAAGTTCCTTCAATGTAAGCCTGCTGGTGGTAAACTCTCTTAGATCTTCCTCTTATGAAAACAGTATTTCACTCTCATTTTTGAAAGTTATTCTTGCTGAGTACACAATTTTATTATTCTCAGAACCTTAAAAATGTTGTTTTACTGCTCCTGACTTCAGTTGTCACCATTGAGAAGTCTGCTGTCAGCCTAATTATTCCTTAGAGGGCATACTCTGTGTTTTCTCTATGGCTCCTTTTAAGAGAATTTTGTCTTCCCAGTGATGTGTAATCTTATTGCATTGTCTACTTAGTACATACTACTTCCTATATCAGTGGATCCATATATCTCATCTTATTTGGAACATTCTCAGCCATAATTTCATTGTCTCACCACTATCCTGTATATTCTTCCCCTTTGTGACCCTGAATCAGCATATGCCAGGCCTTCTTATTCTGCCTTCTATACTATTAATCTCTCTTCCTTACATTTTTTTCTCCTTGTCATGTGTGCTCTATTGTATGAAAACTACTTCAGTGTGATTTTCCAGTTCATGAATTCATCAGTTATAAATGAGCATATCCACTAATTTTTTTGTTAGTCAATTAATTTGTTTCATTTCAGTTCTTTTTCAGAAGTGTCTGATGATTTTGATAGCCCACTGTTGCTGGTTATTTTTGTATTCTATCCTAAAAAGCGTTTTTTTTTTTTTTTTTTAATAGAGAGGTAGGCTTTTTTTTTAAACCTGATAATTCAAACACCTAAAGTCCTTGGTAGGGAAGGGATAATCAATGTATTATTTGTTGCTTGTGCGGATTTCTACTCATGGGTTTGTTTCCTTGTTTGATGAGCTTTATTTGAGAATTTGTAAGATCTTCGTATGTGAAAAAACTAGAACCTAAGTTCTGCTTTTGCTATGTTAATTTTGAAACGATTATTAAACATCCAAATGGGTATGTCGAGTATACCACTGGATATTCAGGGGGGAGATCAGAGCTGGAAATATAAACTGGAGAGTCGGTACCATGAACTTTTGGGAGCAGAAGAGACAGCAAGTGAAAGTGCAGACAGAAAAGAGGAAGTCAAGGATTGTGCCTCAGGGCACACCTATTCAGACACTAAACAGAAAAGAAGACAGCAGTGGTGCCTGGGGGGAAAAACAATCCAGGAAATGGTGCTGCCATGCAGGCCCAGAAAATAGTGGGTTTTAGGAAGAAGTGAGTGGTTGACTGCGTTGGATGCTGCTGAGAAGCTGAGGAGGATGAGGCAAGAAGGACGCTGGTGACTTTGATACGAACATTTCTGGAGGCGGAGTAGGATTATATGAGGGAGCAGAGATAGTTAATGCCCACAGACAAAAAGCTCAAGACATTTTGTGTTACAGGGAGCAGTAAAGTCGGGTAGAGCCTAGGGGAGGGTGTGGCAAAAGAAGGTTTTTTTTTTTTTCCCATTGGGTGACATGACATATTTTATATACCAATGGAAAGGATGAGTACAAAGGGGGAAACTAATCATATGGGAGACAAAGGAGTATGTTCAGGACCAACATTCTTGAAAAGGCCAAATGCCCAAAAGTCTTTTAAGATGTGATGTGGATCATGTGTATGGCATGAGTCATACACACAACCTACAGGGCATAAGGCTAGGACATTATGTTATATAGGTACTTGGGGACTATGTAATCCTAATCATAGCCAAGTTCTCATGAGAGGTACTACATCCTAACTTCCAATTTACCCATGTCATAGCAACAAGTGGTGGAAACTATATGACATATCTGATAATCATAATCTGAAAGTTCTTCAGGGTCTTGATGAAAATAGGAGATGAACTCAATCACAGTGCTGAAGGAGCCTTGAGAGATTTCCTCCTTTGGTCTCCTATCCACTCTAGGCAAGTGAATCCAAAAGGTCTTGGAATAGAGACCTCACTGGGGTATACCTGGGGAACACTTCTAGAACTTTGTCACCATGCAATGTATCCAACAGAAATAAAAGCCAATTTCCTCTTGTTTTGTGCTTAGTGGGCAAAGAGTATAACTGAGCTATTCTTTTCTTCACCAAAAAGCTTTAAGTATCTGAAGACAGAAATTAACTTCACTTTTTCTTCTCCAAATGAAACAACTTTTTCCTCTTAATTTTTCTTTACAGACCTTATTTTGTATTATTTGGCTAGTCTTCCCAACATCTTTCCCTCTCTCCAACTGCTTTTTTTAAAGTGCCGTGACCAGAAATCAACAAGCTACTCAAATAAAGTCTGAGTAATCCTGAGAACAGTGGGGGGATTTCAACACATCTCCCCTTGGACAGATGAAAGGCTGAATTGACTCTGCCAAGACTTGAACACATTCCAGTTCCTGCTGATCTGGGGAGACTCTTCCATTTGCGTTTTTCTTCTTTTACTTAGCAATTTGAATACAACGAAAATACAACCAGACATATATAGGAGAGAATTTTTAGTACTGTACACCTGTTCTTGAAAATAAGCCTGATAGCTACATAAGTCAAAAACTGCAATACCAATTCCTTCTAAAGTGTAATAACTATCTGAACTTACTAATAAAAAAAGCTTTGTCTCTTAACTGTATACTCCAGAGAGTACTTCTTAAAATCCAGAAGGAAGTATTCAGATGAAGTAATTAATTAAGTGAAGTGTTGGGTTTGGAGAGCCTTTCTACTCTTTTGAGGCTAACGGATGGTTGAGAAACTCCTATGGGTGTGTGTGAGAGAGATTCGGCCTAATTACTACCCAAGAAAATCTAAGCATCCAACAAGCATTCTAATTTTTGCTAAGCAGCATGAAATATCACATCACATTACGTTATGTTATGTCAAGCAACAGGATGTTCCTAGGGTAACATGATAAAACAATACAGCTGGGAAAAACAAACTGAAAGGCCAACTGATGTGCATACAATTTTGAAAAGAAAGAAAAAGGTCCATGTTGATAATTAGACTTAGAGCTAGCTGACTTAAGGGTTTTGATATCCACAGGTGATTTTAGGAAAGCAGTTATGTCTCAGCCATAAAATTTGGCTCTCCTATTTATAGTTGTTTCATTGTGAAAAAGAACTGTAGCCTCTTTGAACTTTAATTTTTTTTCCTGTAAAATGGGAATAATACAACCCATTACCTCTCTTATATGACTGCTGTGAGATTCTAACACCTGGCACCCTAAGGTATTTTATAAATATCTAGTTGGATACCTGTATCTATCTAAATTGGGTTTAATATTTTGTATTTTACTAATTCTAGGATGCATATTTTCCCACTTAACAATATTTCAGAAATTTTTAAGATATCTTAAAATTGATAGCTTATCATAGTTTGGTATTTCTTCTTTCTTAGTGGTCTACAAAATACTACACTTAAATCAATGGCCTCATAGAGATATGGCAGATAAGAGTCTGGAAATGGTAAAGGTGATATGCAAATGTCAGTTATCCATTTACGCACAAAACAAGATTTTGCTGAAAGTCCCCTTTGTGCAAGGCATTCAGGAGGAATGGAAATGGATAAGACCTGTTCTTTAATCTCAAGTAGGGATACAGTGCATGAGGTGGATGAGTGAGGATAATTCAAATGCCAGACAGGATGAGATATGTGCCATCTAAGTTGCATTCCAAGCTCGGCACCCTGTGAGTGCAGAGAAGGAAATAACTTTCAATAAGGGCAATCAGGAAAGCAGCACGTAGGAGGTGGCACCTAGGCCTGTCTTTGACAGATGGGTAGTATCTCAAAAGGCACATCTGGGAACAGACATAGGGACACATCGTGTAAACTCAGAGAAGAGAAAGGAGTCCAGACAAAGAGGAGTTTAGGAACTGTGTTAGGGTGCTTACTGAGGATATTAAAGAGTCTATTTGTTGAATGGACAAGGCTTTTGATGAAAGTGATGCATTAGGAAGATCAGCTGGTTGGTGATGCTCAGGGAGAAGGGAGAGGAAGGGGCTGGAAGCAGGGGCACCCTAAATTAGGCCATGTGTACACTTGTGAAGTCCACAGAATAGGTGGGTAGTGGGGGTAGAAAGGAGATAAGAAAGGATGGGTCATAGTGAAATACTAAGGATCCTTAGTAAGAAGCTAAGAGAGCATCCAGTTCACAAGTGGACAGAAGGACACACAGAATTGACATTTGGCCTCATGCCCCCTGACGGTAGGAGCTGCATGTTTTGTTCATCACTGTACCACAGGGCCTCTGGCAGGACCTGGCACACTACAGTTACACAGTAACTATTAGTTGTATGCCCTTCCCTCAAAGATTCAATTCACGAGTTTAATTCAGTTCCACAAAAGCTTGTATGGAGTATCCACCAGGTGCCAATGCTGAACACTCGGGATGGACAGAGGGAGGGGGAATGGTGCCTGAGGAAGGAGCTGGTACTGGTATGGTGGACTCTTTTCCCAAAATGGCTGCAATAATTTGCTCCTGTAATACAGACTCTTGGGTTGTCCCCCCCACCTCCCCCCACCCCCAACCCTGACTCTGGGCTTGGCCACAGGATTTACTTTTACCACAGGGACAATAGAAAATGTGATGCAAGCAGAGTTGAAAAATGCTTATACATTGAAGCTTGCCCTCTCTTGCTGCTTGTTGGAATCCTGACACCACCATATGAAGAAGTCCGGGCTGGCCCCTCCTGGAGAATGAGAGACCATGTGAAACAGAAATGAGCATCCTAGGAGCAAACCAGAGCCTGCCAACCACTGGGCAAGTAAGTGAGGTCACCTTAGAGCAGGGTTGGCAAACTTTTACTCAAAGGACCAGAAAGTAAATATTTCAGCCTTGCAGCTTATATGATCTCTGTCATAACTCCTCACCCTGTAGTGTGGAAGCAGCCACAGACCATCTGGGGGTGGCTGTGTTCCAATGCAACCTTACTTACAAAAGAAGAGGAAGGCCTGTGGGCTAGTCTGTCCAGCTCTATCCTAGATTATTCAGCTCCAACCAAGCCAGTCTGAACGAGAAGTACCGCCCAGTCGGTACTCACAAAATTGTAAGAAATCATAAATGTTTATGGTTTTAAGTCACTATGTTTGGAGGTATTTCCTTACACAGCAAATGCTAACTGATAAAGCAGGTACAAAACACATAAGGCTTATAGGCCTCGTTTCAAGGCACTTAAAACCCACTTGTGGAAGTAGAACACATGTACACTTAAATAACAAGATAAGGCAGAATGTGAGTAAATGTCAAAATGCATGTTGCAGGGTAATTAGTATCATAAAGGCTGATAAAAGAGAAAAATGAGTTTGGACAGAAAATAGAATTGGGCAGATCTTAATGGATGGGTAGAATGTGACCTGCTTGCTACCCAAGCAATTCTGTTTCTCTGTCACTGAATATCTTCATGCTGTTTGTTTTTGTGTCTACATACTTCAGACTGAGGCCCCCCTGAGGGCACAATGTGCCTTATTTTCTGTCTTCTATGTTTCCAGAGCCTACCCCAGGGGTTGGTTCACAGCCAGGCTCAATGTGCACTTACTGAACAAACCAATAAACCCAGAGCTGGAGAGGAGGAAGGGCATTTATGTCAAAAAAACAAACCTCACAACTAAAGGGAGAGGTAGGAATCTATGTGCTCTGTTCAAGAGAGAAGACCAGAGGCTCAGAGAGAGGATTTAGACTGGGGTAGGGGGGAGTAGAAGGTACAGCTGGACACATGATTCTGGAATGGGGGGCAGGGGTGACAAGGTAAACTAAAGGACCCTGAAAGTCAGGTATGTGGTTTAAACCCAATGTTATGGACCAAAGTGACCAAGTTGGTATTTATGAACATTAGTTTGGTGGCAGATTCCAGGCAGGAGGAGTGAGAAAACACACCAGCCCAGGAGTCAGTGGGAGCACATGGGGAAACTCAATAGATCTATGTTGCACTGGAACCAAGCTATGTATAACCCAGGACCTCTCCCTACTCGGGGGGAAGCATAAGACCACCAGTGTTTTGAGTGAGGCTGCGCAGTGCCAGAGGGGCAGTGTCCAGGCTTTGCAGTAGCACAGACCAGGGGTCTGAAGCCTGGGTCCCTCCTCACTAGCTATGTGACCTTAAATCATGGACATTGCTGGTGGGGGTAGAATTATAAAAAGGGCAGGTGACTGCATAGTACCATGCCCCGAATAGAGTAGACACTCGTATGAACCCTAAGTATAATAAAAGCATCATGTAATAGGGAGCACATGAGTGGTATAACCCAAGTGTTCTAATAGTAGAGAGAAAGGAAAGTCACTCTGGGCTGGAACTGTCGCTCTCAATTTGAGAGTAAGAATGCCATTTTGTTTGGTAGTAAAAAGGAGTATGATTTTGACAAGTAGGGGAAGGGGAAGGTCTCTCCAAGAAAAGAGAGTGGCATGTGGAAAGAACACAGATGAAAAGTAAGCCCATGTGTGGAATGCAATGGAATTTAGCTTGGCTTGGGAGGTGTGAAGCGAGGCTGTAAAGGTTGGTCAGGTAGTGGAGTGGCCTGAATTCCAGGGTGAGGAGTTGGCCATTATTCAATAAATAAAGAGGTGCTGCTGAAGGATCCCAACTAGAGAAATGATGTGATCAAAGTGATGTGTGAGACAGATTAAACCAAGGACAGCATGCTGAGTGGCAAAGAGGTGAGAGACAAATGCAAGGTCAGACGTGAGGTAACGCATGCCCATTGCAGGGGTGGCCAGAGCAATGGGGCGGGGTGTGTGTGTATGTACAAGAGGCTACAGAGAAAGAAGAGATCGCATCCGGTGAACAGTGTGAGTGGGCAGGGAGAAGGCAGAGCTGAAGTTCATTACATGACCATGGACAGATAGGGTGATGTGCTCATTCACTCAGCCAAATTTCCACCGAACTTTGTTCGCTGTGTGCCAGACACTGTTTCAAAGAGTGGATATACACATGTGCAAAAGACACGGTCTCTTGTCTCTGTCCAGGGTCGGGGCTGGGGGGCAACAGACGTACACAAATCATTCCAACGGACCGTGATAACAGACTGTACATGAGATACTGTGGACACAGTGGTGGCACACTCGGGGTTCATCAGAGAATAACACGAGCATTTCTGCATCAATGAAGTTACCACACATTCCAGGAAAGAATGAAAGGACCTACCAAACCCAGAGTAAGTAGAAGCTTAGTGGCTAAATCACTGCACTTTCACCTTTGAAAGACCATCTGGAGGAAGGTTAGATTGGGGGGGGGGTGACCTCATAGAGGAGGTGGCCTGCCAGGTGTGCCAGGTGGACGAGGTGGAGAGGGTCTGAGAGAGCAGCAAAGGCATGAGAGCGTGAAACCACAAGGTACACAGAGAAACCTCAAATCGTTTGGTGTTGCCAAAGGGCAAGGTGTGCATGTGTCCAGCTGTATCTTCTGATCTCCAGCCTAAATCCCCTCTCTGAGCCACTGGTCTCTCTTGAACCCATTACACAGATTCCTACCTCTGCCTTCACTTATTAGGTTTCTCACCTAAGTGTTCTTCCCTCCTCTCAGCTCTGGCTTGACTGGTTCATTCAGTAAACACGCATGGAACCCATGTAATGTTCTAGACCCCTGGAACATAGAGATGAAGATGGAGGGGAGCGGCAGGAGATGAAACTAAGGAAATTTGCAGGGCCAGACACACACGAGGTTATAGACTGTGTTAAAGAGTTTCGAAGGTATTGGTTCATGTCTGTGATTTAGAAGGATCTCTCTGGCTTCACGTAGAATAGATGAAAGGGGGTGGGAAAGGCTGGAGACAAGATGGTCAGCTGGTGCCGGACCGAAGGAGGAGACTGCAGAAGGACATTGATGGGAGAGGTTTCAGGTAGTATTGGCAGGTGTGGAGACCCCTTGGATGCAGAGCGTGTAGGGGAAGGATGACTCATGGGCTTGTCTGATGGGTGAATACGGAGGCATTATTCTTAACAGAGGGAATGGGAGGGTGAAGTGACAAGTTCCAGTCTGGACAGATGGAATATAAAACCCCTGCAGAATGTCCAGCAGGCAGTTCAGTATAAAGCACCGGAGGGAAGTGGAGCCTGGAATGAGACAGTCATGTTTTCGGCATTTGGGTGCTAACTAAAACCACCTAAGGTAGGTATAGCTATGGAGCACCAGTGTTTAAGAGCGAAGAGAGAGGAAGAGGAGCTGCAAAGGAGGCTGGACTAGAACGATGCTGGAAAGAATAATATCAAGCCAGGAATGCCTGTTCTTACATGACAGCTGGCTTTGACCTGGAAGTCTGATGTGCATGTTTATTCTCTATGCAGCCTTTAGCACAATGGCATCCTAGAGCTTATCATGAGTCTCTACCTTCCAAGAAATTTGACAATTTAGGATAAAGGTAGTCAAATAAAAGGACAGAACAGTGACAAAAGCTGATTGTTCTTTGATCTTCTTGTTCCAAGGTGATAACAACAACAACAACAACAACAGTTAAATAATAGAAAATAAATCTCTGCACATTTTTTCATTGCTTTCCCACATTCTATAATAATTATTGGTTTCATGTGTTGTCTTCCTCATTAGACGATGGAGTTCCTGGAGCAAAGACTACATCTTACTCATCATTTTAGTTCCCAGAGTCTACCATAAGACTTGACACACTCGTTCATTCCTTCAGCAAATATTTATTAAGCACCTACTACATACCAAGCATAGTTTGAGGCCCTGGGGACACAGCAGAGAATTTAACAAACATTTCTTCACTAATGGGGGTTATAAATTTTAGTAAAGAATGTGGGAATCCAGCAAATCTAGCAGTAAGTATAATGTTAGTGGCTAAATCACTGTACCATGTAGGTTGTTGGGTAAAAAGAGTTTCTGTGCATACACATCAATACACACACAGGAGCTCCAGTGGTCACTTTTCCTGTTGCAGGGAGAGTTTCTTGAAATCTCTGCATTTGGTCTGCCCTCCAAATGTAAACAAAATCACTTTCCTTATTCTGTGTTCTAGAACTTTTTCTGAGGTCATCGTTTGTTTGTTTCTCCTCTCCAGAGTTAAAAAAAAATTCTGAAAAGGTCCAAAATAGCCATTTTTATACCGAATCAAGTTAATGAGCTTAAAAATGGGGGTATTAGTTTTGAGACTGAAATGGAGCATGACATGGTACTGAACACATTTGCTCAAGCAAACATTCACTAACATCTACTCTTTGTGAGCCCACGTCAGACCCCACTGATAACAGTACTGATGAACTGAAAGTCCCTGTCCTCAAGGATCCTTTGATGCAATACAAGGGATAAGACAAATATAAGATACATGGTCAGACAAAACTAGGATTCTCAAATATGTCTTACTTTTTCTTTGCTCCTTATCCTGCTTCAAAGGATAGGTTATCTCCACCAGATATACCCTTACTCCCAGGTTTACCTGTCAAATAAATTGGTACCTGCTACCCACGTCACAACTATTTATATATGTCTTACATCCACTGCTGGTGGGGTCTGAGCTTTATGCAACCCCGCATGGGCAGTGTGGTGGGCACTGAAGATAGGAACAAAGTGTTGTGGAAACCCAGAGGAGTAGAAGTTTAAAGCTCAGATATCTTTGTATTGGTGTATGAAAAAACATGCATATTTGTGAACAAGACAAAGGTCCAGAGAATTTTCTGGAAAAAAGGAGAAAATTATTTCTCTTTTAGGATGTTGCAAGTTTCCTTTAAATGGAATTTGGCAGTTGACTAAATTGCAGATAGCAAATGACCTCAAGTGTTAGGCTAAGATTTTAGAAACCCATAAATATACTGTGAAAAATAAAACTGACATTGTTATATTCCATAATAAAATTCCTTACATATTTAGCACCTTCGTTTTCAAAGTGCTTTTGTATACATCTCTTCTTACTTGATTGTCAGGACAACCCAGGGGTGCACACAAGGCAGGCATTTCTCCTCCTGACCCTTCCACAAAGACCCGGAGGTCCAGGGAGATGAGTAAATCAGTTGGCAGCTGCTGGGTCATAGGCTGACCCAAGAACAAGAGCAATGCTCTTCCCACTAGGTCAATGGCCCCAAAGAAACATTATGATCAGCAAGAGATGGGGGCAAATAGATTTTTTTTTCTTTTACTTTCCTTAGAAGGGAAAGAATTCAGTTTTCTGATTAAAAGTCAGAAATGACCAGAGGGGTAAAGTTGCATTTTTCTGCTAAACAGCAAGTAACATAGCTTAAAGGGAGAAAAATCAGAAGAAATGTGTGTTCTAAGGGATGTACCCAGAGAATCTGTGGCTTCCATTTTGACTTCTACAGAGATGAAGATAATTAGCATCACTTTATCCAAATTTCCATATGTAGCAATGTTTCCCTGGATGCTCATGGCAATCATTAAGTTGTACTTAGTGCATGTAGCAATTTACACCCCCCCCGCACTACAGCTAATATGATTTCCTTTCTTCCCTTGACTGTTTTCCTTCTTTCTCTTCCTCCATCTTGCAGCTTTTACTGTCCCTCCTGTGTTGCTGCACTAGACCCTGTGAGGATGGCTGGGAATACAGAACCATAGACGAAATGAGCCACTCTTCCACCTGCTCAAATGGCAGAAGAGTTACCAGGAAGGCTGAGGGCAGGGACCCTACCACTCACCTAGTGTCTGTCCGGGGCCTTCTGCTGGTCTTAGCCAAGCACCTGTGTCCTGAGCATTTAGTGGATGGGTGGATGGACAGATGAAAGAGATGTCTGAACGTGGACAGCGGGGCTCTAATTTCTGACTCGGTAAAACGGCTGGAAGTTCCCCTCCCCTGCCCATTGCTTTTTCTGTCTCAGCAACCCCCTTTCAATGGGAACGGCTGGGAACAAGAGAATCAAATTGGCATTCTGGAGCTCTTTATTTAGCAATTTGCTCTGTCTGAGTTAATATATGGGTTAGGTTCCCTGTGAACGACACTCTCCTAACTCCTGCAATGTCATAGAGACACTCAGCTGCTGTGTGTCTGGCAAATTAATGACTACAAGCCCAAGGGATGGAGGGATGGGAAAATGTTAACATTTGAAAAAAATAGTAACTTTAAGCAAATTCAGAAGAAAATGAAAAAGGCCTCCTCCTCCTCCCCCCAAGCTAACCTCTTATTTTGAACAAAAAATGGTAGGAAATAGTACTTTCAACTTTGTGCTTATCAGGACAATCCTACCCAGAATGCAGAAAAAAAAGAGAGAAGAGGAAATTAGACGGCCAAGAGAAGAAAACGGTAGTGGGAAGACGTGGAAGTAGAAGAGGAAGGAAGAACCCAGAAAAAGCGGAGAAGGCAGCTCTGTGCTGAGATGACGGGGCAACAGGAGAGGGTATGGGCACCGGGTCGAGTCTCAGGGGGCAGGTAAAAGAGCCTTCCGAGGACCTGAGCAGCAGAGGTGGGTGAGCTGGGATGTCCTTTTCCTAGTCTCCTAGCTCCAGAGGGTGAAATGAGGCTGACCATCCAGAACACCTGCTCTGTGGCAGGCAGTGTGCTTTCACGTGTGCCATTTTGTTCCATCATCCTGCTTGCGGCAACCCTGCAAGGAAGGCAATGATGCCCATTGCGCTGGTGACAACGCTGAATTCACAGGCCGTCAGTGCTGGAGCTGTGGCTCTGGACAAGTACCCGTCTATGGATAGCACGTTGTAGTCCATGAAGGACTGACTCCCTTACCTTATGTAAGTCTTAAGGCAACTCTATGAAATGAACATTATTTCTATTTTGCATGGCAAGACGTGGAGACTGGAGGCTTTGAGGAGTCACTCACACTCACACAGCTAGCGAGAGGCCAGGATGCACGTGAACTGGGACACAATCCAGTGCTCCTTCCGTTTCACCATACAGACTTCCTGAGGAAGTAGCCAGCTCCCTGCCCTGTACTCCATCCCCAACTTCAGCCTGTACATTGTGAGCCCATGAGGGCTGAGCACCAGATCAACAAGGTACCACGTGGAGGTTGGGCTGCTGTCCCATGGTCATCCTGACTGTGGCTCTGCATGGAATGGGGACTCTAAGTCTTAAAAATAACCATAGGGTCAGATGATCTAATAATTCAACTACTGGATATTTACTCAAAGAAATAAAAAACATCAAAAAGATATATGCATCCCTATGTTTATTGCAGCATTATTTACAATAGCCAAGATACGGAAGCAACCTATCCATCAAAAAACGAATGGATAAGGACTATGTGGTGTGTATGTGTGTGTATATATAATGGAGTGTATATGTGTGTGTGTGTACATAATGGAATATTACACAAGCATAAAAAGGATGTGATCCTGCCATTTGCGACAACATGGATGGACCTGGAGGGTATTAGGCTAACTGAAATAAGTCAGACTGAGAAAGACAAATGCCGTGTGATTTCACTCATGTGTGCAATCTAAAAAAACAAAACAAAACAAACAAACAAAAAGCAGAATCAGATCTATAAACAGAGAACAAACAAATGGTTTCCAGAGGGACAGGGGGTGGGAGATACAGGGTTCCAATAATGGAATGAACAAGTCACAGGAATAAAAGGCACAGCCCAGGGAAAATAGTCAATGATAGTGTAATAGCGTTGAATGGTGACAGGTGGTAGCTAGTTACACTCGTGGTGCGCATAGCATAATGCATAGAGTTGAGTCACTGTGTTGTACACATGAAATTAACGTAACATTGTGTGTCAAATGTACTCAAATAAAAAAACAGAACTCTCCGTAACGGTAAGGTATTTGGTTTGTGCTCCCACACAGTGCGGGGATCTTGTTTATAGCAGTTCCCAAACATGGCCCCAAAACATAATGATTCTCATTCCACTAATGGGGGATTCATTACTACAAAATGGGGCCACTGGTTCCACAGCTAGCTAGTTCTAGCCACAAGAAAATTATGGTTCTGAACCCAAATCTCATTCTCTATAACTCCTACCTTTGGTTCTGCTTTTTCTAGAGTGACAAAGTCTTTCCTTTATCTAAGCACAGCTGTTGTGTCTCCCATTCTTATTCTCTTCTGGCCATCCTTCCTCAGTTCCTTCAAACACTGGTTACAGGACACACTCTCCGATGGCCTTTCCATTCCTGATCCCTGTTCATGAACTATACTCAAATTTGTCTATTTCCCTTGCCACATGTACTATTAAAATTGTTTGAAATGCAGTTAATGTGCTCTAAGTACTGTGGAGTCCAATGAAATCATTACTACTCTTTCACTGGACATGTGACTACTACTGTCACAATTAGGATAATGTTAGCTTTTTCAGCAAACACTGTGTTGGGGAGAAAGAGAAATAAACAAGCGATTGCAGTAAGGCATGATAAGTGCCGTGAAGAAGGCAGGCACTGTGCTGTGGGATCCCAGAAGACGGGCAGCTAATTCAGCCTGAAAGAAGCAAAGAAAGCTCTTGGAGATGATGCTTGAACAACTCAAAGCAAGAGTCAACCAGGTGGAGAGAGTGGAGGAGCTTTCCAGGTAGATGGGAGAGATTCTGCAAATATGAGCTGGCATGAGAGAACATGGCAGGACTGCTCCCCTACCCCACCTCCCCATGTCTCCTCTCTTCGATTCTTTTCTTCAGTTTTCCTCTGGCTTCGCTTCCTTCTCTGATGTTCTTTTCTGTCAAGGAAGGCCTGGAATAAACCAAATTCTCCTATTTTAATAAGTATCTCCTGTGTGGCGTTTAACATTCTTCACAGAACACCAGTGTACTGCAAGTATTAAGTGAGCATTAAATAGCCAAAGCACTGGCAATGTTACGGTTATAAGTATTTTGACCCTGGTCTTCTTTTCAGAGGCCGTACTTCCATTTCAGTGGACTGTGTGATTAGGGTTGAAAAGCAAATGGTGCCTCAAGTATTCAAAAGTGGCCAAGGTTCCTTCAGAGGGCTGAGGTAGATCACAGCACTCGGGAAGGACTTCACAGGAGTCAGAGGTTTTGCCCCTTTATCAGCAGACCTATTGTTCTCTTCAATGCCTCTAGACAGCAAGGCTTGAAATAAGGCATTTAAGGATCTCTAAATTCTTGTTTCTAAGGTTATTATTCATAAACTCTTACCAAGACTGTTTTCTCAGACTGGAAAGCAGACAGGCTACGAACCTCACCTTGGCAGGGGAATTCAAGAAACTCAAGATGTGGTAACTCATCCACCTGTTATTTCCTTCTGCTTGTTCCTTCTCTGCCTGCAGCCTCTCGGTCATCCAACCCCCTCCTCTGAAAAGTGCACAGCAACTCAAGGCTTCCCTGAAACCTCTGACAGGTGAACAAAGAGAAACACCTCTCACAAATCCAAAATATCAAAGGATAGAAGAGAGAACAGAACCCTTCATAAAGAACCCTAAACATCCCACCAGAAAGTCCCAAACAACCCAGAAAAGTGAGAATAAAACTATCAAAAGCTGACAGAGGGTAACAAGCATTATTTCCAACCCACATTTGTCCTTCTAAAAAAAGCCAACCAACTACTGAAAAAAACCCCTGAAATGTATGAAATCTAACATCGTTAACATATTTCCTGTCCTCACATAGCTTATAAAAAATGTTTCTGAGCTTTTCCCTGGCTCATTTACAATGACGAGAAGGAGCAAAAAGGAAATGCAACAGATGGGACTACCATCTTCTCTCGCAGTGATTTATCTTTACTTGAGGTAGCTTGGGCAAGCTTTCAAAAATTTCTCAGATGTACCAATAGCTTATTCCCGGTCCAGAACAATGAAGATGAGGTTCCCTAAAAAAAAAAATCTGTAGGTTATAAGCCGTGTTTACTACTATCTATTTTTGTTATTTCTAAAAGAGATCACCTCAGCTTCCCCCCAACCCTCCTGGTACTGACTCCATGAGGATCTAATCTGGTGCTGATTTAGAGCTGACAGGTGGTACATGCATAATTAAAGATGACCTAACACAGAATGCTCTCATTCCTGGCATATTTCAGACACTTAAGCAAAGTAATTATCAGTAGGCAATCTTTTCTGTCAACAGAGATAGAGATGAAACATTTCTTCAATTAAGAGGATTTTGCAAGGATGCTGTATATATATCCATCTGCAAATACTTGAAAGTCTTTACAGTATAATAATAGTAAGCCAGCTCAGTGGAGCACCTTTGGCCAGTGAAATCATGCTCCTCCCTGCTTCCTTATCCTGGAAGGTCACATTTTAAATATCAGAATCATCAAAATAGGAACAATTCTGAGCTACGGTCAAGAGACCCCGATCCAAGCTGATAAGGAGATCTCTGCATTTTCCTGCCATCGCCCTGTTGGGGTTTGCAAATATACCAAACCTTCCTTTAAGGCTCAAAGCGAAGAAGGATAGGGTTCAAATAAAAGTAAATTCAATTAAAATTTCCCTTTAAAGCAGGCTTATTCCCTCGTCAGGCTTCACCAGTGTCAGAGGATTTAGAGAACTGTTATCAAGCCTTAAAACTTCATCTAGAATCTAAGTGATTTAAAGGAATTTTTTTTCATTTTGAGGAAATAAATATTATTCAAAGGAAGAAGGGTCTTGACAAAATGATGGATTTCCCATTTCAGGTGAAGGAGGGAAGAGGCACTGCATTTCCTAATAGAATACTGTATTTTTTTTTTTTTTTACAAAATATAGTGCATGTACTTTATATAAATGAATGCATTTTAGCTTTACTTAGAACAGAAATTGCCTTAATGTTGTAGCGAGACAGGTGATTTTCGTTTCTTTTTTTAAAGAGTGGTTTATACATTAATGGGTTTCTTGAAGCCCATGTAAAAACTGCCTTCCATGAGACAGAGAACTTCACAACGTTTGTGGTGCATATTTTGCCACATTTCACAAGGGGTCTGATTGTTTAAATTCTTATATCCTTATGTCATATGTGAACAAACGACCTTATTGTTCATTTGAACATGTCTTTATAGGATCTCTGGTGGTGGAGCTGGTGTTGTTGTTTGCATTTTTTTCCTCATCAAGTCAGAACAAAAGTCTCTTTTTCTGCAGCACTGGGAACTCAGGGGAACACGGCGGTGTGGCAGCAGTTGTCATTTGGAAACACCATAATGATAACTTAAGTGAAGTGCTAATGTTAATGGGTTGACTTCTGATGAGTAAATCAAGGTCTACAGAAAAGTTTCTTCTACAGAGCAGGCTTCAAGGTAATGTAAAATAGAAGCACTTAAAAGGACAATTGAGAACCATCCAATAAACTATTAAAGAGGTGGGCCTGCTGGGCAGCCAGAGCCAATTCCTTCCAAGATGTGTTTCACTTGGAAGACACTCCATTCAGAGTATCAGGAAAAATATCAGTCGTCTTCGGGGAGGTGGTGAGGATGGTAGGATTGTTAATGGGAGATTCAGCAAGACTCAAAGCTCAAGTTCATTATTTTCTCGGAACCAAGAATAGCTTCCGAATGAATACTCACAATTCTCCACAGACCTGTATCTCCTAAGGAGCATCCCCTTTCTCCCTTTCCGATTTTAATGTAAGAAAAAGAAGAGAATACAGTCAGACATGGGTAGGAGGGACAAGGAACCTCTACAGAACGGAGGAGCGTCTAAGCCAGTTCCATTCTAGATGCTGTTAAATTTCTTCCATCGGGTTCAATTCAGAAAAACCCAAAGATGTAGTTTGATAGCACGCTGCATCAAGAGGCCAGGACAAAGAAATATATTGCATGTGTACTATTGTGGCAAACAACAAAACACTTGTGATTTCCCAACTGATGTCACGGATAAAGAGAAAATAAGATATAAAGCACATACTGCCATCAAAATAAACTTAAGAAAAAAGGAAAAAATTCTGGTGAGTTTATTTAGGGAGAGACTCTCATTTCCCATACAGCAAAGAGTCCTAGACTTTTGTGCAGCTTTAGTAAATAAAGCAAAGTCTATAAGCACAGTCTGTATGCTGAGGATGGCACATGGCACTAAGACATTTTATATCATGTTATTCACAGTGAGTTATTATTTTAGAACCATCAACTAACATTTTTTTAAGTGGCTCCGTGTTGGGCTCAACGAGGAGCCCAAACCCATGACCCTGAGATCAAGACCCGAGCTGAAATCAAGAGTCAGACACTTAACCAACTGAGCTACCCAGGTGCCCCCACCAACCAAGATTTTTTTAAGGTGATGGTACCTTACATAAAACAGAAATATCAACTATCTTATTGTTAACCTAGGTTTTTCCTATCCACCCTCAAAACTAGTTTTCCAAGTATCTTGGTTTTACTAAGTTTTATGCTTTGGATGAATAAAATAAGACTGTAAGTATAGCTATAAAATAAAGACTAAAGCATACAGATGATATGGATAGAGTATATTTTAGAAAGAATAAAAGTCAAATCCAAGATATTATTATTATTGCCACTGTTGCCTATTTGTGTCCTGTTTCAGAAAGGTTGCTTAAAACCTGCCATCTGGATGCCTTACGGAGACATTCTGCAGAATACTATGTGTTCTTCCTGTTAACAAATTATCAGAGATGCTTATCAGGTTTATTTCCCTAAGGACAATGTACAACATATTTAAGAAAGCCAGAAAGGATGTTGTTTCAAACTCTCTATCCGCGAAGAAGACACTTACTTTCCGTTCAGAAGTGACCATGTTAATTCCAGAGCACTTAGAATTGGCTTTTTCAAGAACTGACATTGGAGGTCAAACCAGACAAAGGTGACTAGCGCATCTTCAATGACTCAGAAGGCAGCAGGACAATCAATGCTCTTAGTCTCTTCTCCTAATATTTCCCTAGAGATAGTCTGACAGATGGACCAAAAAAGAGGTGGTCTCACTTCACTGCAGGGGGATAAAAGAAAATAGAAGGGAAAAAAAATCGTTTTTCTACACAAATTGCACTCCAGGAATCAACTGTTCTTAACTGTGAGTTCTTTCACAAAACGAAATGCTATGCGCCAGTTCAATTTGTTTCCCTTAGGGAGGGAAGGTGCTGAGAGGAAACAGTGTCAGGAGAGGATTAAAGAAACATATGTTCTTATTAAAGCAGGGTTTGAAAGGAAACAATGTTACAGAGAGAATGATGATCGCATCCTAATAATGTATGTGGAATCCTCACTAACAGAAAAGAAAATAAGGGCAAGCTTATACTGAACATCTAATACACTCAGCTACAAACAACAAGAAAGACATTCCAACACTAACCAATTAATACAAATCAACTTACGTTTATTCCCTTGCGATTGACCACATAACCTAGACCCCAAGTGGACATGATGTGCTTTTACAGGTACGCATTTGTAACTTCTGTGGACTAACTAACAAAGGAGAATACCAAATATCCAGGTAGAAGGGAAACCAGTGACTTCCATCCCTGCAGCCAGTTGGACTGTAATACCTTCCACTTGGTGCTGACAGCTTTTTCCTCCCTCCTCTCATTCCGATACAATGTTGTCAGTAAAGTAATTTACTGGAGTGGAATTCCCCGGGGACCCTGTGCAGCACTTGGTGACAGTGTCATTTATACTCCATAGTGTCGTGGCCTGACACTGATACATCAGCCTTCATCCCTCATTCATAGCAGAGCATGCAATTTCACCTTCTGCTGTGCCCTTCTGTAGTGTGCGCGTACAAATCTACTCCATTCCGCCCTAATTACAAACCTTGGTTAAAATGCTCTCATTAGATTTATATTTCTCACTCCAAATGTCAATCTTATTGAAAATTCCGATTTTCCCGAGGATTCATCCATTAGCAATAAACTCTAAAGCATTCCATGACTGAGTGCATTAAACCAGCAATGCGGACATGCACTTAAAATACATCATTAGAGTAAATCTCCATTGCAAATGCTTTACATTATTCAACCAAAGGAATAATGAGCTCAGCCCAGCCAGTACCCTCAAATTGCACATGAAGGATAGGTTAAAACTGGCTGTTATCCAGGAAGAAGCACACGGTATATCAATGGGATGGATTTCAGAGTCTCTGTCATTCCTTATGAAGGTGTGGGAGGAAATCACAGCCACAGCCTCATTCATCACCTTCTTTTGCCTATGGTTTTTATAGAAACTTCAGTCTATGGCAAAATACGATAAGGCAGGCAGAGATAATGGGGAGTGTATGTGTTCATGGAGGGGACTAAAGCTATATCTGCAATGCCAAGAACTTTGTTAGTTACCTCAAACGATTTGCTCTAAAAAGCATTCTTCCGAACCATGAGAGACTATGGACTCCGAGAAACAAACTGAGGGTTCTAGAAGGCAGGGGGGTGGGGGGATGGGTTAGGCCGGTGATGGGTATTAAGGAGGGCACGTACTGCATGGAGCACTGGGTGTTACATGCAAACAATGAATCATGGAACACTATACATCAAAAACTAAAATAAATAAATAAATGAATAAAAAGCATTCTTCCATTTCATTCAACAGAAAAAAATTTAATAAGCAGCACTGTCTGGATACACTGTAAGAACCTGGGCACCATTCTAATGAAAGACAGATCTTACTGGCAAAGCTGATCTGAGAAACATCTTCACCCCAGCCTGTTGGGTACTAACATTAAAAACCCAGAAAACCCAATGATGATGTTGATATATAAATGACAAGTTAGAAGTTGTATCTGTCAGTGAGTTGGACAGACCATAAAAAAAAAAACTGGAGAGAAATTAAAAAAAAAAAACAACCAAAAACCAACTAGCAAAATACATCAATTGATAAAACCAAGCCATCACTGTTTTCTATCACTTCCATATTTTAATTCCTTAGCTTATTGATCCTCATTTATCACTTCTTGTCAGGTCCCAGGTGAGGGAAAGTCAAGGTGTAGTCATAATTTCTTTTTTAATTTGATAAATGAAAAAACTGTATCCCGGGAAGGTCATGGAGGAGGTTGAAAGAAGAGTCTGATGTGAACTCTTAGCATCTAATACTAAAGGTTAACCAAAGAAACTAAGTGATGCCTATGCAATTATGACCTTATTATGAAATATAAAATATATCCACTTTTTTTTTTTTTTTAAGTAGGCTCCATGCCCAGCGTGGAGCCCAATGCAGGGCTTGAATCACAACCTTGAAGTCAAGATTTGAGCTGAGATCAAGAGTCAGACACTTAAACAACTGAGCCACACAGGCACCCTTATATTTACTTTTTTTTAAAGATTTTATTTACTTATTTGTCAGAGAGAGAGAGCAAGAGCACAAGTGGGCAGAGCGGCAGGCAGAGGGAGAGGGAGAAGCAGGCTCCGCTCAGCTAGGAACCTGATGTGGGACTCAATCCCAGGACCCTGAGCCAAAGGCAGACACTTCATCAACTGCACCACCCAGGTGTCCATATGTTTACTTTTTTTAAATGGAAAAATTTGGTGGGCAGAATGACTCTTAGAAGGGCAGGAATACACTACATTAAACAGTAAATAATTTTTAAAAAATAATAAAAAGTAAAAGAAGCAAAAGTAATTGTTTTCTGCCTGTCAGTATCTGGTCATCTCTAGGATTGACTAGTAACCAGAATTGTAACAGATGCAATATTTTCTGTAGGGAATTATACCACCACAGAAACTAATTGCTCCTGAAGTTTTGCCCATTCCCACCTGAAATATTTAAAATTGTACTTGATTACACCACTAATGCTCTCTCTTTCAGAATGTATATCAGCAGGTACTACAATTAACATGCACAGATGTTAGAACTGAAATATCCATGTTTAAATAAAAAACATAGCGAGAAGGTAAAAATAACTGAATATGCTCAACACAGTTCTAATCTTAAAAGGAAAGAAAGGCTTACATTGTGCTGGTTGAATGGTAAAATAAAGAAATACCCCACAGATGGCATCGGTAAACCTATGAGGAACCAAACTACTCTGTAAATGACCTGTAGCTTTCTGACTGAGAAACAATGAACAAGAGGCTGATTGTGTGTCCATTTAATTCCAGAATTTTTACGCCAAGCATAGAGGGGGAACCCCCAAGTGCCCTAAAATTCTCCAACATATTCCTATGTTGCAATGGCACAAATAAGAGTAACAACCCCATCATTTTATTAAGTGCTGGCTTTGTGTTTCATATACGTTATTTCATTTAATCCCCACAACAAACCTATGAGGTAGGTACTATCCCTGTTCCCGTTTTCAAATAAAAACAACCAGGCTTAGGAAAGGTTAGGTAAACAGATCAAAGTTAGCACACAGCTAAGCTAAGATTTGGTCCTGAGTCCTCTTTCTCCCAAAGCTCTTGCCTTGCTTTAACCACCATGCCTTCCTTACTGTCTGCCTCAGTTGGAGAAGCCAATAAGGAATGTGATTTGCAGTCTTCAATTTCCAGAGGCTTCTGCAATGACTGCCCTCTTGACTCATCTCATTTCACAAATTACATCAACCTGAAAGTCTCAGAACACTTGCAGACATTCTCATTCTTTGGAAATGCCACAGCCACTCAGCCAGTGGAATGGGGACAGCACCATCACTAGGATCACGAAGGTACAAGTTTCCCTGTGAACGCTGACGCCACCTCTCTTTGGTGTTTCTTCTAGCCACAAACTGACATGTTACCACTTACTGTGGTTGCAGTAGAGTCAGCAGTCAGAGGAAGGGGAGTTTTTACTTGGTTAACTTCTGCCCCCCCCCCACATCTGTGTCCACGGAGGGCATTCCAGGACAGGCATGCCCTCATCCTTGTCCCCCCCACTTCTCACCAGCCCCATCAATCCACAAACAGAAGACGTGGCTAATCTCTTGGCAACACCGCTAAGAGATCCTTCCCTTGCTGTTCTACGCGTCTTCAAGAAACAACTTTCTAACAATGAGTCAAAAAGATGGATGTTTTAAAAGAGCATTTCAAACAAGGCAATTACTTTTTAAAAAAAGATTCGGAGACTATCACTTCTTCTTTCAACCTTCCATCGACACAATTTGTTTATATATGAGTTGTGTCTTTCTCCCTTTGGAAGGGGAAAATGCTGATAAACTAGTACATGCAGACAAACAACGCAAAAACCTGGCCACCTCTTGTTGCTTAAACAGAGTCACATTTATTTCCCAATGCACCACTTACCAGACAGATGCAAAGATGTGGGCAAGCCAGTCATCAGAATTAACAGAGTGATTGTGCTTGCACTACATATTCTGATTTGTATGAATCTTATTTTTAGCCATGCACAAAGGGCAATAAATGGAAAATCTTATTCTAACCGCTACTTTTTCTGGGCCACCCACACTGCTCCACCTACCGCACAAGTTCACAAATGTAAAAAAACCCAACCCAGGGTTTGTCCTAACAAGGGATGCAAAGAGGCTAAAATGAGTGACATTTTTTCCAGTTAGTGTTGGTACTTTCACTCTTTTTCTGTATCAGGACTTTCAGGGAAAACAACGCTGACTTATCTACAGGCGTTTTCCAAGACTCCATGCTGGTGTGTCGTTCAGCGCACAGGCAAGCGTGATCGGCGAGGCGCTGGCACCACCCTGCCGCGAGCCACATGTCAACCAACTTTCAGCAAAGAGATGCACCCACAAACATTTCTGTACATTCAGGAAGATGATACCTACACCACATTTTGTTTTGAAACAGTGACAGCGTTTTAAAAGTTCTTCAAATAAACCAAAGTGATTATCAGAAGCATAAGCATTTCTAAAACGGAGCAGACTGTCGGAAATGGTTTCACCCAAGTTGGGTCACTATCACTTGCCCTACATCTGCTTTTAGTTCGCGGTGGAACAATGCGCACCAAGGCCCGGTATCCCCTTGCCAACCCCCTTCGCTCCTATGCACCCCCCTCCCTGTCCGCTCTGTCCACAGCCCCCACTGCACGGCCGGCAGGCCACCCAGCATGAACTCAGCTGCGGCGCCAAGCAGCTGATGCTGACAGACAGACGCTTCGAGAGCAAACGAGAAAAGCACAGTGATGAAGAGGACATTTTCTAGGGGCACAGAGAGGATAGAGAGGGGAGTCTACTCTTGATTTACCATCTCTTTAGACTTGTAATGGAAAGTTGAATTATTAAGGTCCCAGGGCGGCAATTAAAATGCTTGTTCTTCCGAGCCCTCTGCAGACCTCAACAGCAAACATATGCAGGTAGTGATCAATATTTAAAAGTCAGCTCAACAAAATAATTAAGACACAAAAGGAGGCAACTCTGAGAAAGGCATCTTTCTTTACCTGTGTGCTTGCTCATTATCCAGAAACTAGAGGAAATGTTCTGTCATCCTCTGGTAGTTAACACACGCCCTGCGGAGCTAACACCTTCTTCCGATAACGCACGGTACTAGGGTAGCCTTGATGAGGTGTATCAGAAAACCCTTTTTGGGTTATAGTCCACTATCGTCAGACCTTCTGACTAGTGCTGTAAAAACACGGGTAATTAAGTGTTATGAAAAAGTGGGTCATACACCACTGAGATACAACCACACCGCCCCCAAACTAGACTCCAAATGACTGTGCTCTGAGGAGGTGGGAGGGGTCTGAACACAGCGAAAGCAAAACTTTTATGTGGTGAGGAGCATTTTGGTTTTCACTGGTTTAGGTTAGAGAAAGTTAATCTCAACGTCAACTACAAACCAAATAACTTTTAATGGGTTCTTGAAATTTTATGACAAATGCTGGCTGTTCATGTAATGGGAAATTCAGGTCCAATGTCATAAACACTTCAAGGGACAGTCTCGGGCTTAAATGGCATGCCCATCACTGAAGAGCGAGTGCTGTGACTCAGTGAAGCAAGGCGGTCAAACTGAAACTAAAGACAAAGAAGCAAATTCTTATTATCCACATTAGCATCTCCTTCTCCTAGGGAGGATCAAAGTACTGTATACCACTTCCCCACACCTGTAGCCAACCAACCCAGGCATTTAACAATCACGGATATTTATCAAAGTGCCCCTTGACTTCGGTAGCAAGAAGGCAAAATGTAGGACCTGAATTGAGCACATTCATTCATTTGTCACTCAAGAGCCACAGAAATATTAATTCAGTATATACCGAGTCCCGATTATAAACAAGGACACAGAGGATGTGAAGGGATGCAGAGAGAAGAACCTAGAAGAATCTGCTTTCAAAGAACTTCAGTCTTGTACAGGGGAGAAGACCTAGTCATACCCATGCCAAATATAGATCAATCTTTTAAAACAAAATCTATTCTAGCAATTGCTTATCATAGACTTCCTATTCTATTGACAAAAGCCTTGCAGATAACACTCCTACAATGTTTCTCAGATGACTCTTCTAACAATCCCCTATTTTTTTTTAAATCAGGGTTTTCTTTCAGTGCTCAAAGTCCTTCCTAACCTTGGCTACATGTTAGGATTCATCCTGATCCAAAGTCCTGGCATTTTCGGGGCGCCTGGGTGGCTCAGGTGGTTGAGCGTCTGCCTTCGGCTCAGGCCATGATGCCAGGGGTTCTGGGATCGAGCCCGGCATCGGGCTCCCCCCCTCAGCGGGGAGCCTGCTTCTCCCTCTCCCCCTGCTTGTGCTCTGTGTCAAATAAATAAAATCTTTAAAAAACCACAAAAAACAAAGAACCAAAGTCCTAGCATTCTCCAAAGGGAAGCAAGCCCAATCCCAGGAGCTATAACACCACACCAGAAGAATGTGAAGAGAAGTTTCTTTGAAGGGGGATAAAGGATACAAAGTTGAAGGAAAACTCTGATTCAGAGCAGAGGAAGGATATATTTGAATCGTATTTTGTTACCATCAGGTATAAAATTAAAGTTCTACTGGAGAACATATTGTTTGGATTATGGATGGGGAAAGGGGGATCTGGCTAACCAAAGTTTCCCATTTCTGGCAAATTCCGTAGAGCATACTGAATATGAATTTTTAAGTAACTAGAACACAATTAGTTGATCTAACACTAAAACCATCTTGTACATAATTAAATCTTTTATTATTCCAGAGGGCAGGGCCACTCAATAATCATTTTTTTAAGTTGTTTCTTTTTTAAAATATTATTTTATTTATTTATCTGACAGAGAGAGAGAGACAGCAAGAGCAGGAACACAAGCAGGGGGAGTGGGAGAGGGAGAAGCAGGCTTCCCGCCGAGCAGAGAGCCCGATGCGGGGCTCGATCCCAGGACCCCGGGATCATGACCTGAGCCAAAGGCAGACGCTTAACTACTGAGCCACCCAGGTGCCCCAATAATCATTTTTTTGACAAGGTGCAGAAATGAAAAAAAAAAAAACAGTTAAAACTGATTTCTACTTGATAAAGATAATGGCATGTCTACACAGGTATCTGTTCTTATAAGAGTTGATTAATGTAATTTGAAGTGAGAAAAATAAGAAACTAGGAGATCACTGTCATAGAAACTGATATCTGAAGTCATCATTCCTAAACTCCACCAAATTTGTAGGATATAATCAGTCCAGAGTATTGCTTGTAAATTTGGAATTATTTGATTAACTGAAAAAAGTCTGGAAAAATACACAACAGTATTTAACAGTCAGATTTTATCTAGGTAGCTGGATTATAGATAATTTATATTCTTAATTCTGTTATTTTATAAATTATGTACAATAAACATATTACTTTCACAATCAGGAAAATAAAGTTACTTCTGTTTTGATGAAAGGAAACAATTAATTATTCTCTGATTCTGCTCTTCCTAGTAATTAAAAACACTTAATACATGGAACCCAGTATAATAATCTGGCCTAGTGACAAGTCAGACATGAAATACAGGAAAAATCTACTAGAAACAATAGATTCCAGCTTCTAGTTAAGTACTACAAGGACTCTAAGAATCCTGCTACACTCCAGAGCTTTGCAAATACAGCTCTTCCTCATCATGATCCGTGGTCTGAGCACTTTCCAGATGCTAGGGCCATCACAACGATCAATTTAATCGGGGAGGGTGGGTGGTGTCCTTGTAAGAGTGTGGTGCCCCCACCTGGATTAAATCATGGCTCAGAGAGAGCTGTCACCTTGCTAATGAAAGGCACATCCCAGACAGCATACAAATAATTTCTAAAAGCAATAGGTTGGAAATTATTAGAACAAGTTGATAAACTATTTGTGCTACAACTGATAATCACATATGATAAAGCAGCTTTATAATATGCATGGCTGAGTTTATTTGGAGATTCACAGGGAATATCATTTGAAATTTTTGATTTACATATTAATGTATATTACCATGCTGGTAATATCACCCCTATCTGTACCATTAGGGTATATGCAGAGAATGAAAATTAATTTTGATGATGCCTTGAGCAGAACATAACTGTGAAACTGAATGCTACAAATAAATATATCATACATTCTTCAGAAAAAAAAAACACACAACAGAACTGGCTTCAAAACTATGCCAATGGTTTTCCAATGACTCTAGGAACTAAATATGTATGTTCATAAAATTATTTTCCATATTACTCTTAATATCATTAATATCACAACTTTTAAAGTGCTTCCAAACATAATAAACATAAGGAGAATATCTGAAATTTAAACTCTGGCACTGGAGAGGCAGTAAAAGCCAAAACCTGCACAGTTTTTCAAGAAGAATAAAAATGGTATATTTCTCTTTTGTAAATCAACAGCTTTAGATTACTAATTAGGGCATGAAAATAGGTGCAATAAAACTTCAGTTAATTGGACTAATTGAGGACCAGAAGATTTTTGTTTGTTTCAATTTTCTGGTTAATTGACAGACAGCTAGGAAATGCTTTTTGTTGAAAATATTTCCAAAGCAGTTTCTTTTCCTAATTTTAAAACATTTAACCATTCTCAATGATTCAGCAGGTCAGTGTCATTAGCTACAGATATCCTCCAGGGTATATTCTCCATCTTTACTAAACCAAAGCTGTCTTGTTTTCTGAATCTCTATTTCTGAAAAAGGGAAGTGGGATGTGTGCGGTAGGTAGGGTGGGGTGTACATGAGGGGGTGAAGTGGGGGTGGGGAAATGTGAAGGTTAGTTAATTCGGGGTTCTGGTTAGTTGGGTTCCAGGTAGCTAAGCCATCACTAAACATGAAGTCAGTGTCTGGAACCAGGCAATTTGATTCCTAGGAAACATGAGAGCCTACAAGGGGAGGCCCCAAGGGTCTATCTTTGTTGGTATTCTCTACCTTATGTCATTCCACCTGGGAGACTTGGTTTGCTCGTCTTCTCTGGGGGAAACCTGTGTCAGTGTGTCCATCTAAAAATCATGGTCTCTGAACTCATGGGGCTGAATCTATTTTGATTTGATTCTATAGCCATGTCATTTCAACTCAAGCTTACGGTGCAGGCAGCCACATGTGGATGTCAAGGATGAATAAACACTTGTTCTTCTCTCCCTTTGACTCGCTGCCCTGGATTTTCTTTTCTATAAAAACCTTTAATTCCAGTTTCTGATATCTTAGCAGCTCAAACCTTTACTTGGCCCTGTCTCTATCACCTAGAGGGTTTATTTCTAAGCAGGTTTGAAAAGTCTGGGTAGGAATGATGGGACTGACTCATACATATTGTACTTTAACATTGACGGCTTTATTTTCTCTCTTTCTTGGTGATACCTTTTCCTTAAACCAAATACATACATACACACACACAAATAATCTTGGTTATTCTGATTATTCCTTCCTCCTTCCTAAGAGGGAGTGGGATAATTTAGGACAGAGGTTTCTGAGCTTTTTGGAACTATAAGTCCTTATGCACTGCTCTTCAGGAATTACAAGCCCTGGTCAGACCCAAGAGCAGGCCCTGAACGTAGTACAGGAGGTCGGAAGAAAGCCTGGCTACTGGGTCTCATGAGAATCTGCTGATCGTTCTCCAAGTCCAGCTTTCAAGAAACACAGAATAAAAAGCAAAATCTCCCCAAAGTAGGGCCGGAAGAGACTAACCTAGTAATAAATTCAATCCTGCATATTCCTCACAGAACTGCAGGACTCACTAAACTGTCTGGCGATTTACAGCTACACTAACACCTAATGTGACAGTGATTTGGTGATGAGAGGTAAATTATATTTCATTTGGAGTCTGTAAAACAGGCCTTATAATAATCTGAGGCCCCGCTGCAGGCGAATTATTTGCTATTAATTTTCTTCCATAGCTTTCCCTTTTTTCTACTAGGCTTCAGTTGGTGGCTATATTATAATCAAGTCCACATTCCCTGGTTTGTGCCTCAGCGTCCACCACACTGATGAAGACCTGGTATGTGCCCCAGCGATGCACACAGTGCCATAACCCCGTGCATTATGGGGCACTGTATACTTGGACTCATTCATGAACACACAATTCAGATGAACCGAGCAGTCCCATTACAGGAGCACAGGTAGGTACACACTCCTCCATCACAATGAAACAGCTTTCCTATATGTGTCAGTGGCATTTGGTAGCGATTACAGCTGTTTATGGCAAATTGCTCTGGTAGTTTCTGACAAACGTGTCCTTGCCCTGAGAGGAAACCCATCCCTGAGACTGAAGTACACATTCCGTAGATCCCTTGCCCTTGCCCAAAAGGTGAGGGGAAAGAATCAGGGCTGAGGGAGGTCTGAGGGACACAGCCATCAATTCTCATGCCACCCTCACAAACTATAACAACCTTGTCAAGCACTGATGAGTTGTTCTGCACTGCATTCTTGGAAGGAAAGTGAGCTCTGGTAGTCAGTTCAAAAAAAAAAAAAACATTAATTAATTAATTATTTATTTTTACTGGGGTAAAATATATGTAACATTTACCATTTTTTTTAAAGATTTTATTTATTTATTTATTTGACAGAGAGAGACATAGAGAGAGGGAACACCAGCAGGGGGAGTGGGAGAGGGAGAAGCAGGCTTCCCGCCGAGCAGGGAGACGGATATGGGGCTCGATCCCAGGACCCTGGGATCATGACCTGAGGCGAAGGCATATGCTTAACGACAGAGCCACCTAGGCACCCCAACATTTAGCATTTTTAAGAGTACAATTCAGTGGCATTAAGTACATTTACACTGTTGTACAACCATCGCTACTCTCCAACTCCAGAACTTTTTCATTTTCCAAAGTGAAACTACCCATTTAACACCACCTCCCCATTCCCCTCTGTTCCCAAACCTTGGCACCTATCATTCTATTTTCTGGCTATAAGCCTGACAACTCTAGACATCTCATATAAGTGGGATCATACAACATCTGTCCCTTTGCATCTGGCTTATCACATTTAGTTTCTTCAAAGTTCATCTCTGTTGTGGCATGTGTCAGAATTTCGTATCTTTTTAGGGCCAAATAATATTCCATTGTATGTATATGCCACATTGTATGTATATGCCACATTGTCCTTATCCATTCATCTGCTGATCGACATTTGGGTTGCTTTCACCTTTTGGCTATTGTGGATAATGCTGTAGGAACGTCTGTCCAAGTCTCTGCTTTCAGTTCTTTTAGGTACATACCCAGAAGTGGAATTGCTGGATCATATGGTAATTCCAGGTTTACTTTTTTTGAAGAATTGTCATACTGTTTGGTATTTAGTTTCTTTTATTAATAAACTTTATTTTTTATTTTTTTTAAGATTCTATTTATTTATTTGACAGAGAGAGGGAGATGCACAAGCAGGGGGAGTGGCAGAAGGAGAGGGAGAAGCAGACTCCTCACTGAGCAGGGAGCCCAATATGGGGCTCGATGCCAGGACCCCGGGATCATGACCCGAGCTGAAGGCAAAATGCTCAACCAACTGAGCCCACCCAGGCACCCCAGCAAACTTTAGTTTTTAATGTAGATTTAGGTTGAGCGCAAAATTGAGTGGAAAGGAGAGAAGGTTCCCATGCCCCTTGTCCCCACACAAGCACGGTACTTTTACAGAGATGCTCTAGGCGCGCAGTGATGGCAGGGAGTGACCTAGGCAGGTTCTGCTGCATCTGGCAGGAGCTCTCGGCGCCGAGTCACCTG
This sequence comes from Callorhinus ursinus, assembly GCF_003265705.2. NCBI lineage: Eukaryota > Metazoa > Chordata > Mammalia > Carnivora > Otariidae > Callorhinus > Callorhinus ursinus. The sequence goes on from NW_027397068.1 coordinate 11,534,135, forward strand.
AGGCGAGTCCCCTGGGTGTCGGAACAGCCTTCTTCCCTCCCCAGCCTGTACTCATGAAACTGACTGACATTAAAGGTCATCCCTACAGGAAAACCTGAGGTGTAAACACGTACACTCACGGACGCCAAAGCAGGAAGGCGATTAAGGAGCATTTGATCCAACCTACTTCTTCCATATCCTGGTGAAGATGCTTCATACACTGAAAACCTCGCTTCCAAGAATGCTGTGCAGAATAATTAGTGCTTGACAGAGAGGTTATAGTTTGTGAGGGTGGAGTAAGAATACATGATTACATCACTCAACTCTATCAGCCCTCTTCACAGCACTGTTAGGCTTTGGGCAGTGCCCAGAAGACAGCTCTGGATTAGTTTCTTACAGAACTCTTTCACACCTTTCATCACACACTTTTTTTTGCCTAATTTATCTGATTCTGTGATTTTCATTTTAAATACACGCACTTAAATCGATAACCAGGATTTTTGGCTCTGCCAATGGGTAGGCAATAGATAAGCTCCTTCATTATGTCTGCTTTGGAACTGCTTTATTAACAGCGATTATTCTCAATTCTAATAAAAGAACTGTATGTTCTAAGAGCTACTCTGAATGAACATTTACCATACCAAGTAAAATGTTATAACACAATGCTATCCACAGGTTTAAAATGCCCAGAAATTTCTCATACATTTCCTGGACAGCATCACTCATCCTATTTTTATACTCACACCAACTCAATGAAACAAAAGAAAAATGTTTAAAATTCTTACAATGAAAGCTAGAAATATACAAAATGCATATATATTCATAGGCACATATGTACATTTGCATGTATGCTCACATATATCCAAATGCATATTTGTCGAGCCAAAATCTTCCACTTTTTTCCATTAACATGGAATAAATTGTTCTTGTCCTCAGCGGAGAGGTGATTGGCTTATTCCAAAGCTAACACTGATCCTCAAACTATGTCAGTCCTGAGAACTTAAAACCCCACAAAAACCTGATGACTTGGACTATTTATTAGAGATGCGCCTCTCTCCCCACATGTGTTTTGTAAATCAAGTCCCATCTAAGTGTATGAGAGGAAAGATAAGACTAGAATTCACTTTGAAAAGCAGCAATAGATTTCTCAACCTGGGAGAAAAAAGGATTTTCCCTTATGAGTATCTAAAAACATGATGAGCGTGCCCGTAAAAGGACTGTAGCTGTCATTTTCGCCTCATACAGGGCAGTTAGTCACCCTCGTTGAAATCCAAGGGCAAAGAATGACTGCTACTATTGACTCTAAAGTTGGCACAGAATAACGGCATCTACTTGGCTGGACTTTCAAATGTGACGGTGCTGAGAGGACCTTAAAACTCTCTTTTCTTGAGAGATGAGTCAATATATTCAGTAAAGCACTAAATAGCTTACTTTAGTGGCATTTCATACTGAATATTTAATACATTTTTCTCCCTTTGTCGCTCATCCTTTCAGTTACACTGGAATTAAAGCAGTGATTCTCAAAGTGGAGTCCCCGGACCACCTGCCTCAGTATCACCTGGAAACTTGTTAGCACAGCACCTTCCCAACCTGCCCCAGGTTTGCGGAATCAGAAATTCTGGGCATGAGGCCCAGCAAGCTGTCCTTTAACAAGCACTCCAGGTGATTCTGATGCAAGTTAAAGATCCACTGAATTAAGGAGCCTCCAATATGCAGATTCTAATCCCTGCTCCCTTCCTTGATTAGAATTTTCAAGATACTTTGTTAAAAGAAACGTAACCCATGCGGGTTTAGGCTACTTGCTATTATCACCTAAGAAAATTCTTACCATTGTTTGGTTTGAGGAAAGAGAAACCTTGGTCAAAACTTACATGTAATTTTTCCAGGCTCTGTGCTGGCTTCGAGTCTTAGGATGCAGGGAACTGGGCGAAGGGAGAGATGAGAAGGCTACAGCAATCCATTCAGGCATGGACCCCAAAGCTTTGCAGAGTAACCTTGTGACAGGTCAGTGAGTGTCCACCTGAATGGGGCGGAAGAGCTGTCCATTAGCAGAGTAAACCTTGCGCCTTAAGGTTTCTCCCTCCCTCCTGCCATCCTGCTAACCATAAACAGAATATGATAAAATAGCCCATAGGATTAATGCCTGGGCTCAACCCTATTCCGTGAGTATTTCCTGAAGGTGAGCATCCCTAACTGGGGGTCTCTTTTGAACCCAAAAGCAGTTTGGAGATGGGTCAATGTCCAACCTCGTGAATGTTTTTCTTTCAAAAAACCAAAGCACCTTGGCTTAAGAGACACGTGTACCTGCAGTACCAGGAAGATGCAGGAAGCTAATGATAAATTCAGGAATTCTGACTGAAATGAGACGATTCTCTGATGCCTTAAATGTTTATTTTTAGTACTTTTTTCCGATGATAAATTGATACATGCTTATTGTAGAACATTTGGAAAATATGGAAAAGCATAAAGAAAAAGTACCAAGAAACAGACTTAGTTGTTGAGAATAAACCGGGGAGGGGGGGTTGGCGGCGAGATGGGTGAAATAGGTGAAGAGGGTTAAGGAGTGCACTATTGCGATGAGCGTCGGCGATGTATGGAATTGTTTTTTTTTTAAAGATTTTTTATTTATTTGAGAGAGAGAATGAGATAGAGAGAGAGAGCATGAGAGGGGGGGAGGGTCAGAGGGAGAAGCAGACTCCCCGCTGAGCAGGGAGCCCGACGCGGGACTTGATCCCGGGACTCCAGGATCATGACCTGAGCCGAAGGCAGTCGCCCAACCGACTGAGCCACCCAGGCGCCCGATGTATGGAATTGTTGAATCACTATATTGTACACCTGAAACTAAGATAACATTGCATGTTAACTAACTGGAATTTAAATAAAATTTAAAAAAAGAAAAAAGATTAACTATAACCTCGGCACTGAAAAATCACCAATGATATTTTGTTGTATAGTTCCACAACCCCTTAACTGAAACTCCTGAGCTTCAGAATGTTTCAGAATTCAGAATTGTTTGGATTTTAAAACTATTTTGGTGCAACAACCATTTATCACATAATATTCCATCAGGGTCTGGAGCAGCCATATTTCATAATATTTCTGCAGCAAAACAGATGCATATTCTTATTAAATTGGATAAAACAGAATCTCACATTAGTTCCGGCCAGGTATTTCTACCAGAGAAATTACAGAAAAACCCCTTTTGATTTTGGAATGCTTTTGGATTCAGAATTGGGAATAAAGAGTGTGGACCAGTATTCTTTTCAGATACACAAAAATACTCAGAGTTTTCTCTTTTTTTTTCATTTTTTAAAAAGATTTTATTTATTTGAGAGAGCGAGAGAGCACAAGCAAGGAGAGAGGCAGAGGCTGAAGGAGAGTGAGAAGGGGGCTCCCTGCAGAGCAGGACCCTGGGATCATGACCTGAGCCGAAGGCAGACGCTTAACCGACTGAGCCACCCAGGTGCCCGAAGAATTTTGTTTCTATTTTTCATTCAATGTTAAACGACTGTGAGCATTTCCCCAAGTTATTAAAAACACTTCAAAAATATGTTTTTCAATGGCTATGTAATATTATATCCCCCAAAAAAGTTTTATGTAATGATTTCATTTTGGGAACTATAGTTTTTGTTGTTGTTAATGCAAATAACACTGTGAGGGACATATTTGAATATCACATGGTCTGAATTTCTGAATACTATCTTAGGTATATCCTAGAAAAAGAATTATTGGGTCAACTGGTTTGATCTTTAAGGGTCTTGATGATTTCCCAGAAAAGCTATACCAATTTACACTCCTAACAGCATGAGTGCCTGGTTAATTTGTTTAATTATCCACATTATCATAGGCATGGAAAAAATACACTTGTATCTCAGACATTGTAACAAAGCTCTAATCAATGATAATCATACTTAGGAGATTTTATTTTTGTTTTTCTTACACAGAAGACAGTGAACAGCTCACTGTCTGTCACATAACAAGAGAGAATGGGATTAATATGAGTTTACCATCAAGTGGAACCTCATTAAAGCAGACTGAATCAGATCTGAGCAATGGAGCAGTTGTCACTCGTCCATGGGGTCTTAACTTGGAAAAAGGTATGGGGGTGGGTATGGAAATAATTCACACATCATCATGGGAAGACAAATGATCAGATGCTATTTATTTGTGGGCTGATAAATTCTGTTTCTAGGCTACTGAGGACTTGTGTTTCTCTTCCTTTTGGTGTTTTTGTATTTCTTGGACATTTTGCTGCTACTCAGCATGGCCATTAGGGAGAAGAAAGAGATGTGAAGACAAAATCAAATCAGACAAGCTCATAATAATGAGTGCTAACCCTTATGAGTGCTTACGATGTGTCAACTCTGGTCCTGGGTTTGTTGTGTGCGTTCTCTCATTTACTGTGGAGTGCACTGGTTTAAAAACTGGCAGCTGCAAAGTTTGTAAGTATGTGCTCACTCATCAGTCACCCTTCTACCCTAGTAAGTATGGAGGAATTAGAAGTTTGGAGTTTCAAAGACCTATTCAAGCCTAGGGTCTTATTACCATGACTCCAAGTCTGGTTATAAACCACAAACTTAACCTTTATGTTTTTTTGATCAGCACCCCCTACAGCATCTACACAACGCAGGGGGCGGAAATGACATAAATAAAATCCAAGAAAACTCTAGATAATAATAAACACTTTGAAGGTCCTATATGTACAGGAGGGAGGCCATATCTCTTAGAGTATGATAGGAGTCTGCTCTGTAACACAAAACAGGGTACATGCAGAGAAGACACGAAGATACACACATAATATATATTTCAAAAAACAAACACACAAACACATTCTTCCCAGATGTGACTATAAATTGGTAACGATAACGTCAGGACTTACAACCTCAAGTTTCTTTCCATTTATAGCTTTGTCTAATAATTTTTCTTTCTCTTTTCCCTTTATATTTATTTAAACTTATAGGATAATTGGTGTAGAGAATGCCATCATTTTTATATGCTAGTAAGAGAAAACTGAAGAGACACTTCTTTATTATATAGAATGAAAATAACATCACTCTTTTCCTTATCTATAACTCAATTTCTCCATAGTAGAATGTAGTATATTCTATAATATGGCTGAGGTTCAGAGAGAGAAACAAAGAAACACACACAAGAAATCCCATTTTATTTTGGGAGTGTGTCAAGTTGATCTTCCCAATAATCTTATCTTAGTAAGGGATGTTTCTATCAAAATGATCAAAAGACCAAAAGACAAAAGATGTATCAAGAAGTGAATCATTTCCTTCACTGTGGCATCTCTTTATAATTTAAATAACATTCTCCTGACAGGTAGGTGTCAAGTGAGTAGAATGGCTCCTACATGATTTTTCTTTGCCACAATCATATATGTAGCTAATTTTCTAAGTATACTAGGACTATAGGATGTGAAAAATAAAAGCAGTAATAGAGGAAATGACCCCTCAAAGAACATACTTTGTTTTTCAAAAATGCCTAATTGCTTAGGGGAAAATACAAAAAATAAAATAAGCCACCTACTAATAACAGAAATGATTACAAGAAGCTCTTTATATACTCAAACTGCACAACTAACATTTCTAAAGCTAATTACAAATTTGGATTCTCTCATTTTAAAAATACACTTCGAAGCAGCCCACTTCTGTTTTAATGCTGAACCAAAGTCTGTGCAACTGGCACATTATCAAAGTAAAAAAAAAAATGCGTCGTTTGAACAAAGTTACCACTTTCAATGTCACTAAATCTTGAACTGCAAAATACCACAAGCTAAAAACTAGTAATACCATGTGGTTATGTTATCTTACATTTACAAAAGAATTTATAGTTTCCCAAACCCTAAGAGACTGAGACCTCTGTTATCACAGCAGCTTTGTTATCTTGGGGAGGTCATTCGCTGCCTCCGAGCCTAACACCTCTCACAGGTTCTTGGGAGGATGAAATGAGAATGTATACAAAAGGGTTTTTGCAAACTATAAGACAGATGTAAAATGTGGGGTATCATTATTCTTTTTACTAGCAACTCTCTGAGGCATAAAGCTATTAATCCTCATTTCATAGCTAAGGAAACTGACAACAGGAAGATGTAGCAAAAAAAAAAAAAAAAAAAGTACCAAGTTAGGAGATTCAAGTTTTATCTCTAAATTGGCCACAAACTGGCCGGGTGACTCTCTGTGACTTGTTCCTTCAGTAAAATGAATGGGTAGGATGAGATGATTTTAAGGTCTTCTTGAAGCCAATGGTTCTGTGATTTGGGACTCAGCCATGGTGGTGATAAGGCCTCCCTTAGAAAAAGTCTTTGGGAGCAGTCCCTCCTGGAGGCTAAGTGCAGCACCCATCAATCTGAGGCCTCCAGTGCTGGGGTAGGGGTTCCCTGAGCAGTCTCCCAGCCCCCAGGATGGGACTGGCATTAGCTGACTCATTTTGCTGGATTAAGGGGAGGGTGGAGGACACTAGCTGAATGGCCAGGGCCTCTGGGCCACAGGAAGTAGGTACTGGAGGAGCCTGAAACATCAGCTCTTTATTAATTGGTACAGATATTTCACATACTAACTGGTATAGTCAAGTAAGTCTGTATCACCATAATGTCAGTCTTGCTAACAGCCCCACTGTTGTTTGGCTTTCAGTTTCAAAGAGATAGCCAGCCCCCTCTGTGGGCCACCCACCTTCCTTGACTGAATTCCTACAGTGTTGGGGAGAGAGACGTGAAAGGGCTACATTTGGATCATGAGTACACACCATGGTCACACGGGAATTTCACTTTAAAAAGATTGGAGCCACCGACTTAGGTCTCTACTAATGATATTCTACCAGCACTAATACAACTTTCTGTGATGATGAAAATGTTCAGTATGTGTGCTGTCCAATATGGCAGCCACCAGCCACATATGGGTATTGAGTACTTAATACTCAATAAGTGCAACTGGGCAACGGAGGAACTGATTTTTAATTTTAATGTATTTAAATTCAATTTAAATAGCCACACATGGTTACTGGTTACCTTATTGGACATTGCAGCTCTAGGCCGCCTTACATACTAGTTTTCTTGTACATACTTCAGACCCCAGAAGCCCCCTGGCCAACACCCATTCAGGAAGTTTTTACTGGCCTTCTCCTGGGTGCTGGGAACCATTTAAGTGTCTTAAAACAATGGTGAATGAGAGCAATGGACACTTCCTGCCCTCATGGTGTTTCTCAGCTAGATTGACTTCTGAAGACCTCACAAAGCCTTGAAGTGGTTCACAGGACTGTGCTTAGGAAAAGGTGGGTGAGTAGATATGGTAATGCTACACTAAGCATGAAAGCACAGCTTTTTCATTTCTTCATAGTTACTGTTAGAGAAGCTGGGGAAAGTTTAAAAAGAGATAGTTGAATGATTACTATTCATTCACTTACAAGTAAAGTAACATATCCCAGATATGGGAAATTATCTGTAAGTATTTCCCTCTTGCACAAACATAGATTTACTTAAGAGAAAAAGTCAGAGGGACCTGCATTCTTAAGCCCAAGAAAAAGTAAATGGTATTTAATTACAGCAACAATCATAAAAGTACAAGTGGATCTCGAGCTGCAAGCAGCAGGCAAGGGAACATTTATACCAATTAGCAGTGAAATGATCAGGTTTTCTAGAAGGTACCTCTTGTATAAGTGAGGCTGATTGCATCTTTGTCTCTACAATTCAACTTCTAGCAAAGATTTTCTTAGTGGTTTTAATGGGATGTGATGAGCAAAACCTTGTTTGCTTTTCCCCAGGAAACTACAGGTGGAGGTATTTTTATCTACATCGCAAACCTAACACTAACAACATAAATTCTAAGAAACATAAAACTGGTTTGGTTTAATGCTTTTCCAATTTCCAAAACTGCCTCCCCTGTCCTTCTGTTGTCAATTCTTCCCTATCCTCACCACCTCTTCTCACCTTACTGAAACTTAGAGTGATACAAAGAGAACAAAACAAAACATTGAGAATTGGTTTATGTTAAGGTTCTTGTTTGAACCTGAATCCAGGTTTGCCTAAATTTAAAAGGACAAGGGACATCATACTCTGGGATACAGGGTTTTTAAGTTAATTCTCTCCACTGTATTATCACTTGAGGCAAAATACTCACTGAGCAAAACAAGTGGGTTTTGCTCAGTATCCCAGCAGGGCTGTACTTGGATGATACCATTGAGCCAACCTGATCTCCCAGCCTTAAAATGCCACTCTGGTCCCCTGCCCCAAGTTGGACTACTGATTTTGGGGGCTAATAAAGGACTCTAACACATCTATACACACACCCACAGGCACATTCCCATCACTTTTTCTCTCTGGATTGAGTAGAAAGATAAATTACAGTGCTGGGAAAACAAAGCAAAAAGAGTTCAAAACTTAGTTCCAAAAGTACAAAATGCATTTAGAGACTATCACCTGTAGAAAAGGTCAAATCTCAAATGTTCCACTGGCCCCATGCTACATAAAATACTACTAAAAATTTGGTGACAGCTTTAGCAATAAACATGTAAACTGAGAGTGGCCCTGGCATCCTTATTCATACTCAGAAACACTAAATAGAGCAGTCACACACCATTTTATGGCCAGAAGGGCTTTAAAAAGAAAGGGGTTAATTTTTTGGAAACTACAGAGATGAATTTTTAAAAACTACATTTCAAGCAATTTAAATAGTCACTTGTATATGGCAGAAGACCTTTGAATCATAGATCTTGTGGCTTTTGTGTTTTGCTCTACTGGCATGGTAAGGTGATGCAAGGAAATGTGCTTTTTTTTTTTTTTTTTTTACTACAACACAGAAAGACGCAGCCATTTCAGACAGGATGGAGAAAATTAAGATGAAAATGTCTCTGAAAGTTTCCACTTACACATTTCAGGTGCTGGGACCAAGTTATTCTGGTTGGAGAACGAAAGCTAGAAAATTCACTTCTTTGATATTCAACATGTTTATCTTCCCAAAATATCGTGGTTTGTCCAGATGTTTACCTCTCTTATAAGAAGATGGTGCTATTTCAGAACCACTTGCCATTGACAATTCAGAAAAGAAAAAGCCAAAAAGAAAACGAGTGTTGAAAATACACAACCTGAAATACTTTGGGGGTTTCTGTAGGCTTTATATTTAAAAAAAAATACTGGCCTGTATTTACACATAATCGTAACAGTAAGTTCCATTTGCTGAAAATTTCTGTGCTGGGAACTACGCTAGGAATTTTACAGGTATTATTAGCTCGTCTGCCAGATGAGAGAACCATGATGAATGAGAGAACCATGGCTCAGAGAGGGTAAATGCCTTGGCTAAGGTCACACTGCTGGAGAGGAGATGACATGCAATCTGGATCCATGTCTGCCTGACTCTAAAGTCAACCCCTTTCCTAAGCAACACTACCATCCACTATAATTTGGGGCGACTACATCCCTCTTCCCAAAGGAAACATGATCAATCTTCCACGGGCTACCAGTAAAATGTCAAAGTAACCTGACAAAGCTGCGGGTCCTACAGCAATTTGATTATTTGTATAAAAAGAATTAATTAACTTGTTAGTACTAAAACGATTATATTTTACACATTAAAATTAAATTAGAATTAATTAGACTTAAATAATTTTTTTCTATTGCAGTTTCTTTAAATAAAAGTACTACCGGGTAGCTTATTAAAAAATGACCCAGATCATTCTCTAAAGGTGAATTAAAGCACAGGATACCTGTCCTTAGTCATGGGACACGGCAGTGAAAACACCACATGAGGTATCTCACTCTGGGTCTCAATCTCAGAAGAGCATCACTATTCTGGGCAATGCCCGAAGCAGGCTCTGATGTGCCATTTAGGGTTCAAGTACCATATTTTCCATCCTTATGTCAAAGATCATCCATGAAATCACACAGTCAATGACTAAGTTCATCTGCAAGAATGCAGATGTGTATGCCTGTTGGGGCTTCCTGTCAACTTAGTGAAGGGCAGTCTCTTGAGAACTTGGATGGGCCAACAGTGTCTTGACTTCTCCCAGGTTCTATACTTGGTCTAGGCTATTTGCTTCCTTCCCCTTATCTGAGAACTTCAGCTCTGCCTGTGCTCATTTATCAGCCAGAAAAACCTGCAAAGTCCTACCCCTTTTGGGAACTGCAAGTTCCTGTTGCCCTCACCTGTCAGGGGCAGGTGCCCCTTGACTTCCAAGCTGCACAGGTGTGGGTGCCAAGCGAGTCTCACACAAGGCAAGGTGTTGGTGGGCTGTCCTCAAGCGAGGCTGGCAAGGTCCACATAGAGCTCACTGCAGGTCTGAGGGCTGCAAAAAGTTTGGCCAAGGACCCTGAAGACAGGTGAGGCATATGTTGTTCAACAGGGGCATGAAAAACCATTTTAGGAAAAGGCAATATCATTGAACCACTTGTTCCAGCTAAAAAACTAAGAGTTAGAATAGATTTCTTAGCTTTTCCTCTCTCCCTTCCTAACATTTAATCCATTAGCAAGTGCTATTGATTCTACCTTCAACTTCTATCTCCAGTCTGTCTACCCCTCTCCATCTCTACTCCCGTAAGGCACCATCATTTCTCACCTGGTCCACTGCTATTGTCATGGTAACTGGCTTCTGTGTTTTTAGTTTCCGCTTGGCACTGAAAGTCCCCAGGATCACCCCAGGTTGGATGACTTGCTGGGAGGACTCACGAGACTCAGCACATAGTTGTACCTACGCTTGGATTTATTCCAGCCAGATCTCATCTGCTTTCAGCTCAGCAGGGGTTGACTGGAGACTCTGGCCACACACCTGCCTGCACCGTCCCCCCCGGCTGCCATCTGCACCCTCAAAATCCTCTTCTTCCCCTACATGGGCTGTGTTTCCTGCTGCTCTTTCCTCACAGGACAAACTCAGCTTCTCTCTCTGGATCTTCAGTCTCTACGTTCCTGCCACCATCGGCCTCGTGTAAAAATCAATTGTGCTGAATCTTGCTGTGGTCATACACCCTTCAGTGAATCTGGGGCTGTGGCTCTGAATCCCACGGTACCCACTGCCACACGGCACGCTCAGAGCCAACTCCAGTCTTGCTGCAGTGTAGGCACTGCACCCATCCTGACGCCCACAGCCAGGCTCCTCACCCCAGCCCTCTGTCTTGGGCCACCTCAATCCTCTCTCCTTCTCATTCCCCTTTCTAAGCTTACGATGATTCTTTGCAGGCTGAGGAAAAGAAAAAAAATAGGGAGCTGAGGAGAGCGAAAGTCAGAAGTGGCAGAAGCTGCTGTGTGTAAACGCAGGGGACAGCGGTTGTCCCGATGGATCTGACCTATTTTTGTTTCACAAAGCATGGATCAGCAGGCTAAAAGAACCCTGGAGATCACGGAATTCCACCTCCTCCTTTTTTTAAAAATTTTATTATGTTATGTTAATTACATACATTACATCCTTAGTTTTTAATGTAGTGTTCCATGATTCATTGTTTGTGCATAACACCCAGTGCTCCGTGCAGTACATGCCCTCTTTAATACCCATCACTAGGCTAACCCCTCCCCCCACCCTCTCCCTTCTAGAACCCTCAGTTTGTTTCTCAGAGTCCATAGTCTCTCATCCACCTCCTCCTTCTACTGATGAGGAAACTGTGGTGTGAGGAGAGCATGGGAAGGGGAAAGCAGCATTTAGGGAGGGCTTATCATCTGCGTTGGATACAAGTCTCAGGTCCCACGGCTGGCGAGTGAGGCGCAGGGTTGGAACCATATGCTTTTGCCTATTACTTACACACTAATATCACACAGAGGAAAGGGCTTATACTTAACATATAAAGATACTTGGAATTCCCATCTCAAAAGGTAAATGGTTTTCCTTCTGTATCATCCAATATGTGTTTTTAGTGCAATAAGACATACAAAACATAAAAGTTACATTTTAATCATCTTGAAGTGTACAGTTCAGTGGAATTAAGTACATTAATTTTGCTGTGCAACCATCACTTTGACTCATCCAATACATTTTTAAGAGTATTTTCTGGGGCGCCTGGGTGGCTCAGTCGGTTAAGCGTCCAACTCATCTCAGCTCAGGTCTCGATCTCAGGGTTGTGAGTTCAAGCCCTGAGTTGGTCTCCACTCTGGGCGTGGAGACTACTTAAAAAAAAAATCTTGTTTTCTGCATAGTAAATTCAAAATGAGATTCAAGAATGCCCCCCCCCCAAAAGAAGGAAAAGACAGAAAATAAACTTTGGGGGTTACATTTCATCTAACAAAACCTTTCACATATAGTAGGTTCTCTGTGACATATTCTCCATTATTCTCCCAGTCTTGAAACCAGAACTCCGAGAATGCTGGTCGCCGGGTGAAAAGGTAGCCTTTGTTTTCTTGAGGTTCTATACTAGTTGTATCTGCTTACAAAAATGTTATGCAACCCAGGAAATCACAGCCTTCCATGCCTCCTCCATAAAAGGACAAGTAAAACAGTATTTCTTGGAAAGACAGGCATTTACCAACGTGCTGCATCTAGATGGAGCTGTCTCTGCTGCTCCAGTCTGTTTCTAAGCAGGGTTTAAAAGTGTTGGCACAGAGCACAAAGAACGTCCCTCAGCTATGCAGCATTTAGTTCAATTCCACAATATATTTAGCAAAATTTCTTTTTTTTTTCCTTCCTTTCTTGGTTTAATGACCTCAAATGTACCAACATCCTGTCTTACCTAATCCCCTAACAAGTTCTATCAAATGCCAGGACAGACTCAGACAGCACTGCAGGCAGTGAGATCATTCACTAAGAATTCATTTTTATTCCAAAAATTAGGAGTGCCAGACCATTTCACACAATCTACCACACAGCCAGAAAATTAGCCTGGCACTTTCAGAGAACATCTAAACTAATTTTTTAAAACCTCCTCCTGCCACAGGTCCTTTAACAACCCAATGACTTTCTCCCCAGAGAAAGATGCATACACACAACGTATTTCCACATTCTGGGAGGGGTTCCAGGAGTCCCCTATGAATCCAGACCCTAGGTTCATTTCTGCTAGAAATGAACTCTAAAAGAGTTCACTTTGTCTACAGCCTCAGTACTGGGTCCCTAGAGCATCCCAGGGTGACCTCCTTTGGTAACAGTTTAGACTCGAGGTGAAAAGGACTTTTATTTTGGCTTCAGAAACATTCCCACCTGGCTTCTGGTTAAACTCACCATCGACATGGCTACGTCTCTCACCAAGTCAGCTGACTGCTCTGGGGACACTCTTTTCTCTCAGTGGTCCATGAGAGCCTGCTCTACCCTCATGTTCCTGGGTTCTGTTTCCTTTTGCTGTCATGGATCCTGCTGTCCCCTTTCTCTCCCTGTCACTTTCTTTGTTGGCCCTCTGGGGCACTCTTATAACGAAAAAAAATAGACCTGTTTTCTTTACCATAAAAGTAACAATCTCCATTTTGTATTTAATTCCTTTGCTTTTTCTCCAAAAGAATCCTTCAGCCTTTCATCCCTTCCGCCCCTGGGAACAACCAGCCCAGCATGCTGAGCAGCAGTCCCTGTGGTCTCTGTCCAGCCGGGGAAAGGGCTTCTCCACCAGGAGCAGTGTGGTGCAAAAGGATGACAGTGAGCCTGAAGTCAGACAGATCCGAGTCCAATCCCAACTAGCTGGCTGACTGACTTTGGCCACTAATTTAAATAAAGGCTCAGTTTCCCAATAGAAAATAATAGGGATGAAAACTAACTTGTAAGGCTTTTTTTTTTTTTTTAAAGAATGATTAAATGAGCTGATATAGACACAGTTCCTGAGACACAAAATATGCCTGGCAGACGGTGGTTCAAATCCCCCCCTCAACTCTTCATTTATGGGGTTCAGCATACATTCTGCATTTTAGAAGCAACCCCAGCTTCTTTCTATTAGGTAGCTGGGACACATATGCTTGGAGTCTTAGGTATCTTTTTAACAAATTTATTGAAATATATTTCATATACCATGAAATCCACCGTTTTAAAGTGCATAAGTCAATGACTTTTAGTACATTTATGGAGTTGTGCAACCATTGCTACTGTCTAATTTCAGAATATTTCACCACCCCTAAAAGAAACCCCACCCTCATTGGTGGTTATTCTTCATTTCCCCCTTCCCCTCAGCCCTTGGCAACCACTTACCAACTTTCTCTTTGGATTTGCTTATTCTGCACATTTCATGTAAATGGAATCAGTTACTATGTGGCTTTTTTCCTACCTGGCTTCTTTTACTTAGTGCAATGTTTTCAAAGTTCATCCACATTGTCGTATGTGTCAGTATTTCCTTTTTATGGCTGAATAATAATCCACTGCAAATATATATCCTATTGTTTATCCGTTTATCAGTTAGCGGACATTTGAGTTGTTTTCATTTTGGGTTATTATGAATAATGCTGGTAAGAGCACTCAACTATAGTTGGATATAGGTGGACATATGTTTTCAATTCTCTTGGATATATATACCTGGCAGAGGAATTACTGTGTGATGACTAATTTTATGGACCAATTTGGCTAGGCAATGGTACCCAATATTAAGTCAAACATATTTTAATATTGCCGTGAAGGTATTTTTTAGATGAGATTAATATTTAAATCACTAGATTTGAGTAAAGCAGATCATCTTCCCATAATGTGAGTGGGCCTTATCTAATCAGTTGAAGGCCTTAAGAAAAAAAAAACTCTGATCTCTCCCAAGGAAGAGGGAATTCTGACAGCTGACTGCCTTTAGACTTGCTCTGCAACATCAGCTCTTCCCTAGGTCTTCAGCCTGCCAGCCTACCTGCAGACTTTGGACTTTCCAGTCTCCACAATTATGAGACAATTCTTTAAAATAAATCTCTCTCTCTCTCTACACACACACACACACACAATCCTCTTGGTTCTGCTTCTCTGGAGAACCCTGACCAATACACTGGGTCATGTGGTAACTCTATATTTAACATTTTGAGGAACTACCAAACTGTTTTTCAAAATGGCTGCACCATGTTCCAATCCCACCAGCAATGCACAACAGTGGTTTGGGTTTCTCCACATTCCCACCAACACTTATTACTATCTTTTTGTCTTTAGCCATCCTAGTGGGGGTAAAGTGGCATCTCACTGTGGTTTTGATTTGCATTTCCCCAGTGAGTAATGGTTTTGAGTGTGTTTTCATGAATTTGTTGGCCATTTGTGTTTGTTGGAGAAATGCCAATTTTAATGCTTTGCCCATTATTTAATTGGGTCATATGTGTTTTGAATGTTGCATTGTAAGAAGTGTTTATATATTCTGGGGGCGGAGCAAGACGGCAGAGGAGTAGGAGACCTGGATTTAGTCTGGTCTCAGGAATTCAGCTGAATAGGGATCAAACCATTCTGAACACCTACGAACTCAACAGGAGATCGAAGAAAAGAATAGCCGCAACTCTCTGAACAGAAAAGTGACCACTTTCTGGAAGGTAGGACGTGCGGAGAAGTGAATCCGAGGTGATATTCGGGAGGATAGACGGTGGGGGAGGGGGCCTCGGTTGGCCGCTTCTGGCAAGTGATAGAGCCGGGGAGCACAAAATCGGAACTTTTAGAAGTCAGCTCCACTGAGGGACATCACTCCAGTGGCAAAGCGGGAGTGGAACCCTCGCGGGACAGTGTGGTCTCAGGACCCTCGGGGTCACAGAAAGACCGGGGGAGCCTGAGTGTGGCAGAGCTCCCAGGTATCGGAGCGGGGAAGCCGGCTGCAGAGCCGGAGCTGATGAGCAGGCTCTCAGCTCGGGGTTGCCATAAACTGTGATAGGCGAAACAGTCGGGCCACTGCTCCTCCAGCAGGGATCCAACAAGCGGCAGATCCGGGGAGACTCCCCTTCCTCCCCTGCGAGGAGCGGCGAGGGAGTGCACTGCAGGGATCTGCTGGGTTTGGAGACTCCACACCGAGTCGGGTGCCAGAGATAGAAACGCTTGGTCACAGGCTGGGTGAGCACGGAGTGCGGCCGGAGAACGGGGAGACAGGAGTGATTGACTGCTTTCCTCTGGAGGCGCACTGAGGAGCGGGGCCCGAGTTCTCGGCTCCTCCGGGGCAGAGATTAGGAGGCTGCCATTTTCACTCTCGTCCTCCAAAGCTGTACTGAAAGCTTGCAGGAAACAAGCTCCCAAGAGCAAACCCGAGCAGATTGCTTAGCCCGGATGGGCAAGGGCGGGGCAATTCCGCCTCTGGCAAAGGCATTTGGGAACCACGGCAACAGGCCCCTCCCCCAGAAGATCAGCACGAACACCCAGCCAAGACCAAGTTTACCGATCAATGAGAAAGGCAGAACTCCAGCGCTAGAGGAACACTGCACATAGAATTCACGGCTTTTTTTACCATGATTCTTTAGTCTTTCAAAGTTAATTTTTTTTAACTTTTTTTTTGAATTTTTTTTCCCTTTTTCAATCAACATATTAACAATCCCTTTTTTAAAAAAACACTTTTATTTTTCATTTTTAGAGTCATATTCTATCCCTTCATAGTAGTTGCCCTTATATTTGGCATATATATATAAGTTGTTCTCTCTTTAAAATTTTGAGATACATTTTCTTCTAACAGATCAAAATATACCCTAAATCTCTAGTGTATGGCTTTGTTCTAGTCTCCTGCCTGATCACATTCTCTCCCCTTTTTCTTTCTTTTATTTTTTTAAATCCTCTTCTTTTTTAAAACTTATCAATTCCTTTTATAAAATTTTTTATAATTTTCATCGTTACAGTCATATTCCATCCCTTCATCGTATCAACCCTTATTTTGTACATATATAAGTCTTTCTTTCTTTAAAATTTTGGGAGGCACTTTCTTCTAACAAACCAAAATACACCCAAAATCTAGTGTGTGGCACTGATCTATGCACCAGCCTGATCATATTCTGTTTTTTTGTTTTGTTATTTTTTTATCTTTATCTTTTTCTTCTCTTTCTTTTTTCTTTCTTTCCCTTTATTTTCCCCTGGTTTCAGGTCTTTTCTGATTTGTTTAGAGTATATTTTCTGCGGACGTTGTTAACCTGTTAGCATTTTGTTCTCTCATTCATCTATTCTTCTCTGGACAAAATGACAAGATGGAAAAAATCACCTCAACAAAAAGAACAAGAGGTAGTACCATCTGCCAGGGACCTACTCAATACAGACATTAGTACAATGTCAGACCTAGAGTTCAGAATCATGATTTTAAAGGTACTAGGCTGGGCTTGAAAGAAGCATGGAAGTTATTAGAGAACCCCTTTCTGGAGAAAAAGAACTAAAATCTAACCAAGTCGAAATCAAAAAGGCTATTCATGAGGTGCAATCAAAAATGGGGGCACTAACTGCTAGGATAAATGAGGCAGAAGAGAGAATCAGCATTATAGAATACCAAATGATGGAAAATAAAGAAGCTGAGAAAAAGAGAGATAAAAACTACTGGATCATGAGGGCAGAATTCGAGAGATAAGCAATACCATTAAGATGAAACAACATTAGAATAATTGGGATCCCAGAAGAAGAAGAAAGAGAGGGGCAGAAGGTATATTGGAGCAAATTATAGCAGAGAACTTCCCTAATGTGGGGAAGGAAACAGGCATCAAAATTCAGGGGGCACAGAGAACCCCTCTCAAAATCCATAAAAATAGGTCAACACCCTGACATCTAAGGGTGAAACTTACGAGTCTCAGAGACAAAGAGAAAATCCTGAAAGCAGCTTGGGAGAAGAGACATGTAACCTATAATGGTAGAAACATTAGATTGGCAACAGACCTATCCACAGAGACCTGGTAGGCCAGAAAGGATTGGCATGATATATTCAGAGCCCTAAATGAGAAAAATAAGCAGCCAAGAATACTATACCCAGCTAGGCTGTCATTGAAAATAGAAGGAGAGATAAAAATCTTCCAGGACAAACAAAAACTAAAGGAATTTGCAAACACGAAACCAGCCCTACAAGAAATATTGAAAGGGGTCCTCTAAGCAAAGAGAGCACCTAAAAGCCGCATAGACCAGAAAGGAATACAGACAATATACAGTAACAGTCACCTTACAGGCAATATAATGGCACTAAATTCATATCTTTCAATAGTTACCCTGAATGTAAATGGGCTAAATGTCCCAATCAAAAGACACAGGCTATCAGATTGGATTAAAAAACAAGACCCATCAATATGCTGTCTGCAAGAGACTCATTTTAGATCCAAAGACACCCCCAGATTGAAAGTGAGGGGGTGCAAAACCATTTACCATGCTAATGGACACCAAAAGAAAGCTGGGGTGGCAATCCTTATATCAGATAAACTAGATTTTAAACCAAAGACTGTAATAAGAGATGAGGAAGGACACTACATCCTACTTAAAGGGTCTATCCAACAAGAAGATCTAACAATTGTAAATATCTATGCACCTAACATGGGAGCAGCCAATTATATAAGACAATTAATAACAAAAGCAAAGAAACACATTGACAACAATACAATAATAGTGGGGGACTTTAACACCCCCCTGACTGAAATGGACAGATCATCTAAGCAAAAGATCAACAAGGAAATAAAGACTTTAAATGAAACACTGGACCAAATGGACTTAACAGACATATTCAGAACATTCCATCCCAAAGCAACAGAATACACATTCTTCTCTAGTGTGCATGGAACATTCTCCAGAATTGATCACATCCTAGGTCACAAATCAGGTCTCAACCGGTACCAAAAGATTGGGATTATTCCCTGCATATTTTCAGACCACAATGCTTTGAAACTAGAACTCAATCACAAGAGGAAAGTCAGAAAGAACTCAAATACATGGAGGCTAAAGAGCATCCTACTAAAGAATGAATGGGTCAACGAGGAAATTAAAGAAGAATTTAAAAAATTCATGGAAACCAATGAAAATGAAAACACAACTGTTCAAAATCTTTGGGATCCAGCAAAGGCAGTCCTAAGAGGAAAGCATATAGCAATACAAGCCTTTCTCAAGAAACAAGAAAGGTCTCAAATACACAACCTAACCCTACACCTAAAGGAGCTAGAGAAAAAATAGCAAATACAGCCTAAACCCAGCAGGAGAAGAGAAATAATAAAGATCAGAGCAGAAATCAATGAAATAGAAACCAAAAGAACAGTAGAACAGATCAATGAAACTAGGAGCTGGTGCTTTGAAAGAATTAACAAGATTGATAAACCCCTGGCCAGACTTATCAAAGAGAAAAATGACCCAAATCAACAAAATCATGAATGAAAGAGGAGAGATCACAACCAACACCAAAGAAATACAAACAAGTATAAGAACATATTATGAGCAACTATATGCCAGCAAATTAGATAACCTGGAAGAAATGGATGCATTCCTAGAGATGTATCAACTACCCAAATTGAACCAGGAAGAAACAGAAAACCTGACCTATAACCACCAAGGAAATTGAAGCAGTCATCAAAAATCTCCCAACAAACAAAAGTCCAGGGCCATATGGTTTCCCAGGGGAATTCTACCAAACATTTAAAGAAGAATTAATACCTATTCTCCTGAAACTGTTCCAAAAAACAGAAATGGAAGGAAAACTTCCAAACTCGTTTTATGAGGCCACCATTACCTTGATCCCCAAACCAGACAAAGACCCCATCGAAAAGAATTACAGACCAATATCCTTGGTGAACATGGATGCAAAAATTCTCACCAAAATACTAGCCAATAGGATCCAACAGTACATTAAAAGGATTATTCACCATGACCAAGTGGGATTTATCCCTGGGCTGCAAGGTGGGTTCAACATCCACAAATCAATCAACGTGATACAATACATTAACAAAAGAAAGAACAAGAATCATATGATCCTCTCAATAGATGCAGAGAAAGCATTTGACAAAGTACAGCATCCTTTCTTGATCAAAACTCTCCAGAGTATAGGGATAGAGGGTACATACCTCAATATCATAAAAGCCATCTATGAAAAACCCACAGCGAATATCATTCTCAATGGGGAAAACCTGAGAGCTTTCCCCCTAAAGTCAGGAACGCAGCAGGGATGTCCACTATCACCACTGCTATTCATCATAGTATTAGAAGTCCTAGCCACAGCAATCAGACAACAAAAAGAAATCAAAGGCATCCAAATTGGCAAAGAAGAAGTCAAACTCTCACTGTTTGCAGATGATATGATACTTTATGTGGAAAACCCAAAAGACTCTACCCCAAAACTGCTAGGACTCATACAGGAATTCAGTAAAGTGGCAGGATATAAAATCAATACACAGAAATCAGTGGCATTCCTATACACCAACAAAAAGACAGAAGAGAGGGAAATTAAGGAGTTGATCCCATTTACAATTGCACCCCAAACCATAAGATACCTAGGAATAAATCTAACCAAAGAGGCAAAGGATCTGTACTCAGAAAACTATAAAATGCTCATGAAAGAAATGGAGGAAGACACAAAGAAATGGAAAAACGTTCCATGCTCATGGATTGGAAGAACAAATATTGTGAAGATGTCAATGCTACCTAGAGCAATCTACACATTCAATGCAATCCCCATCAAAATACCATCCACTTTTTTCAAAGAAATGGAACAATAATCCTAAAATTTGTATGGAACCAGAAAAGACCCCGAATAGCCAGAGGAATGTTGAAAAAGAAAAGCAAAGCTGGCGGCATCACAATTCCAGACTTCCAGCTCTATTACAAAGCTGTCATCATCAAGACAGTACGGTACTGGCACAAAAACAGACACATAGATCAATGGAACAGAATAGAGAGCCCAGAAATGGACCCTCAACTCTATGGTCAACTAATCTTTGACAAAGCAGGAAAGAATGTCCAATGGAAAAAAAGATAGTGTCTTCAACAAATGGTGTTGGGAAAATGACAGCCACATGCAGAAGAATGAATCTGGACCATTTCCTTACACCACACACAAAAATAGACTCCAAATGGTTGAAAGACCTAAACGTGAGACAGGAGTCCATCAAAATCCTAAAGGAGAACACAGGTAGCAACCTCTTCGACCTCAGCCGCAGCAACTTCTTCCTAGAAACATTGCCAAAGGCAAGGGAAGCAAGGGCAAAAATGAACTATTGGGATTTCATCAAGATAAAAAGCTTTTGCACAGCAAAAGAAACAGTTCACAAAACCAAAAGACAACCAACAGAATGGGAGAAGATATTTGCAAATGACATATCAGATAAAGGGCCAGTATCCAAAATCTATAAAGAACTTACCAAACTCAACACCCAAAGAACAAATAATCCAATCAAGAAATGGGCAGAAGACATGAACAGACATTTTTCCAAAGAAGACATCCAAATGGCCAACAGACACATGAAAAAGTGCTCAACATCGCTCGGCATCAGGGAAATCCAAATCAAAACCTCAATGAGATACCACCTCACACCAGTCAGAATGGCTAAAATTAACAAGTTAGGAAATGACAGATGTTGGCAGGGATGCGGAGAAAGGGGAATCCTCCTACACTGTTGGTGGGAATGCAAGCTGGTGCAACCAGTCTGGAAAACAGTACGGAGGTTCCTCAAAAAGTTGAAAATAGAGCTACCATATGATCCAGCAATTGCAATACTGGGTATTTACCACAAAGATACAAATATAGGGATCCGAAGGGGTACATGCACCCTGATGTTTATAGCAGCAATGTCCACAATAGCCAAACTGTGGAAAGAGCCAAGATGTCCATCGACAGATGAATGGATAAAGAAGATATGATATATATATACAATGGAATATTATGCAGCCATCAAAAAGAATGAGATCTTGCCATTTGCAACGATGTGGATGGAACTGGAGGGTGTTATGCTGAGTGAAATAAGTCAATCAGAGAAAGACATGTATCATATGATCTCACTGATATGAGGAATTCTTAATCTCAGGAAACAAACTGAGGGTTGCTGGAGTGGTGGGGGGTGGGAGGGATGGGGTGGCTGGGTGATAGACATTGGGGAGGGTATGTGCTATGGTGAGCGCTGTGAATTGTGCAAGACTGTTGAATCACAGATCTGTACCTCTGAAACAAATAATGCAATATG
>NW_027397068.1:11556145-11796548 GCF_003265705.2 Callorhinus ursinus
GAGGGATGGGGTGGCTGGGTGATAGACATTGGGGAGGGTATGTGCTATGGTGAGCGCTGTGAATTGTGCAAGACTGTTGAATCACAGATCTGTACCTCTGAAACAAATAATGCAATATATTTTAAGAAAAAAAAAAGGTAGTAGGAGGGGAAGAAGGAAGGGGGGGAAATTGGAGGGGGAGACGAACAATGAGAGACGAGGGACTCTGAAAAACAAACTGAGGGTTCTAGAGGGGAGGGGGGTGGGGGGATGGGTTAGCTTGGTGATAGGTATTAAAGAGGGCACGTTCTGCATGGAGCCCTGGGTGTTCTGCACAATGAATCATGGAACACTACATCACAAACTAATGATGTAATGTATGGTGATTAACATAACAATAAAAAAATAAATAAAGGAGCTCTGTCTGAGCCCAGGTTCGGGCACGTGAAAAACAAACAAACAAAAAAGAATTCTTTGTATATTCTGATACCAATCATTGATCAAATATACAATTTGCAAATATCTTCTCCCAGTCTGTGGATTACTTTTTCGCTTTCTTAATGGTTTCCTTTGAAACACAGGAGCTTTTGATTTTATTAAGTTCCTTTTATCTATTTTTTCTTTTGTCTTTTATGCTTTTGGTGTCACATCTAAAAACACTGCCTTGTCTAAGGTCATAAAGATTTATTCCTGTTTTCTTCTAAGAGTTTTACATTTAGTTTGCATTTAGTAAGAGCTCTAGTTTTATGATCTATTTTGAGTAAATTTTTCTATATAGTATAAGGTAGGGGTCCACAATTTCATTCTTTTGTGTGTCAATATCCAGTTGTCCCAGCACCATTTGTTGAAAAGACTACACTTTCCCTGTCAAATATTCCTGGTACCCTTATTGAAAAACTTTGACCACAAACATAAGGATTTATTTCTGGACTCTTAATTCTATTCCATTGTCCTATGACCCCACTGTCTTGATTACTGTAACTTTGTTGGATATTTTGAAATCAGAAGGAGAGTTCTCCAACTTTGTTTTTTTTTTTTTTTTAAGATTTTATTTATTTATTTGACAGAGAGAGGGAGAGAGCACAAGTGGGCAGAGAGCAGCAGGCAGAGGGAGAAGCAGGCTCCCCGCCGAGCAGGGAGCCCGATGTAGGGCTCCATCCCAGGACCCTGGGATCATGACCTGAGCCAAAGGCAGGCGCTTAACCAACTGAGCCACCCAGGCGCCCCTCCAACTTTGTTCTTTTTCAAGACTGTTTCAGCTATTTTGGCTCCTTTGCATTTTGATATGAATTTTTAAATTAGCCTGTCAATTTCCGCAAAAAAAGCTAAGCTGGGATTTTGATTGGGATTACATTGAATATGCATGCTGATCAGTTTGGGTAGCATTGCCATTTTAACAAAACTAAGTCTTCTGATTTATGAACATTGGATGTCTTTCCATTTATTTAGTTCTTCATTTCTTTCCATAGTATTCTGTAGTTTTGTGTATAAGTCTTGCACTTCTTTTGTTAAATTAATGAGTATCTTATTCTTCCTGGTGCAATTGTAAATGGAGTTGTTTTCTTAATTTCATTTTCAGAGTCTTTTGTTGCTAGTGTATAGAAATAAAATTGATTTTTGTATATTGACCCTCTATTTTGCAACCTTAGCTGAACTTGTTTGTTAGCTCTCTTTTCCTCCTTTTTTGTGGATTGGAGTCTAAAATATTTTTAAGTATTCCAAAGCACAGGTGGATCCCAGCACATAAACTCAACACTTAAATTGCACTGCAAAAAAAAAAGGTCCAGGCTTCTAGTACCTCCTCCCTTGGCACTGGGTGATGTTCCTGCTTCTGGGTCATAGTCTTAGTGGCATTCCCACTCTTTGACAGACCATACAATAATTTGAAAAGATAAGTTCCTGGAACTCCAGGATACATTGTGAAACATAAACCTATTTTCCAAAAAGTCGTGTTATAAAGACAGGTCAGGTTCTCAGCCTATCCCATTAGGTCTATTGGAGTGGACATCATTAGGTACAGATGCTACAGGGTCTAGCCTCACCATTCTCAAAGTAACAGAGTTTACTGTTTTGTTTCAATGGGAAACCACATCCTAATGGAGTTTCGAATGAACCTTTAAAAAGAACCTTCCCTATCAGCAGAGACTTCTTATGGGTTTTTATGTAGATATTTCTTACCTACACCTTTACACCTCAGGACAGACTCCCAATGTACATTTCTTGGAGGGCCAGTGGTAGTTACTCTCCCCAAAACTGCTAAACTTGGCACAAATGATATATATCTTTTATTAGACTATATTCGCTTCAGGTTTAAAAACTGATTTCCAGCCAGCCAGCATTCAGAGACCTATTTTGCATCTTGATCCATGAGTCACTGATTTAAGTATGCATTTGCCCAGAATACCCGGGCATGTGAAAGGATCAAAATACCACACTTTGATTGATTCAGAAAGTTATTTTCTACCACTACACAGTCTGAGAATTTCTATGCAGCGTCTGACTAAGTGGGGAGGTGTAAGAGCAGACAGCTAGGAGTTGGCTATATAGAAGACCTTGTCCCGCCTCTCAGGCACCAAGATCCCAG
Source organism: Callorhinus ursinus (assembly GCF_003265705.2). Taxonomy (NCBI): domain Eukaryota; kingdom Metazoa; phylum Chordata; class Mammalia; order Carnivora; family Otariidae; genus Callorhinus; species Callorhinus ursinus. Next base: position 11,558,709 of record NW_027397068.1, read on the forward strand.
GGAGTAAAAGCCCCAGCTCTCCAAAGCAAAATGTGTCCGTGTGATGCTCCTCTGAGCATAATCTGCGTATCGGAGTCATCTTTTGAAGGGATCCTGGTATTTCGGTTTGACAAAAATCGAGAAACATTTAGAAAGAAAATCGGATTTGTGTGTAAATGAAGAATATTCCTGAAAAGAAACTCTGTTACGAAACTGAAATCTGGAGACCGCGGTGGTGCTAAGTTGAGTCATCAGTTCCCTTTACACCCTAATAATTGACGGCACTTTGATCACAATGACTGCTCTGGGTGATGATGCTTTTGTGTTTGCTTTTTTAAGTACTTCCTTGTGTAAACAGGTTGTCTCACTATCGTCTTGCAAACATGTTTACATTTGGGGGATCATGGGGAACATCTGTTAGAAACAGATTTCACGCTTTTCTGTCAACTTAGGGAAATCTGAATCATATTTCTTGGTAAAATAAAAAAGCTCTTGGATTGTTAAATGAAGTTCTACGGGAAGGGGGCTTCATGGGATATCTGATTACCCTTTACAGACGTACTTCGAAATCTGTCCTGAAAACATCTATTTGAAGTAGTCAGAAACAAGCATTAATTATTCTCCCTTTTTTATAGATGAGGACAAGGAGGTATAGAGAAGTGAGGGGGCCTGGTCAATGACTGAGAAAGTGGCAAAGGAGGGACTGCATATGCCATAGAATTTTTGATATACAGTCCTCAGGGATCAAGGATCCTGTGATATTATTTCCCCCCACAATGTAACAATCCCTCCCAATTTTATCAAGAAGATAACTTATTCTGGAGAGGGCAAAAGGAGGGGCTGAGTAATGGACCCTAAGAGAGCATTTTTTTTTTTAAAGATTTTATTTATTTATTTGAGAGAGAGAGAATTAGAGATAGCACGTGAGAGAAGAGGGTCAGAGGGAGAAGCAGACTCCCTGCCGAGCAGGGAACCCGATATGGGACTTGATCCCGGAACTCCAGGATCATGACCTGAGCCAAAGGCAGTCTCTTAACCAACTGAGCCACCCAGGCGCCCAAGAGAGCAGTTTTTAAATCCAGGTCCCAAATGAGAGCTCTAAATGTTTGTGGAGAGGTGGGGGCATGCTGAATGGAACAGGAACAGAGGCTGAACAAGAAGATTCTGGCAAAATCGGCAAAATGCTCTGCTGAAACATCAATACTGCACCTGCTTCTGCCATGCCCAGAAACATAATGCCATGATGCTTCTCTTGGAGGACACACCAGCTCTGGCCCTTAGAGTTGAGGCTGAGTTGTCCACATGCATGCACTGAGGCCCCTGCAGTGTGGGGTGGAGTGGGGGAATGGGACGAGAGGGGGCAGGAGAGAAGGGGCAGGGTGGACACTGGTCCTCCCTACACCACCACGTTCTAGCTTGGAACTCCAAGGAGCCTCAGAGTTCTAAATCCAAACCTGGCCTTCTGAAAGGCCATTGTGTCAAGGTAGCTGTACAGAACATATTTCAGGCAACTAGTCTGTTACCTTGATTTATAATATTTTCATGTTTAAACATATAGCACATGAGTTTCACTTGTGCCCCTTCGTGCTCCTAGCCGCACAAACATTAGGGCCAGGCCTTCCTGGTGGCCACTGAGGTCTGGGAGCTTGCAGATTACACATGCCTGTGTTGAAGATAATGACTGACCCTCTGGGGGTCAATAATAACTCATTATTTTAAGGAAGTGGAGGTGGCTTCAAGGGGCTTTTAGAATATCACTGGGTTTACACAACAAAATTTTCCTTCACTGTTGTTCTGAGTAGACTGTACTGAAAGAATTTAGCCAAATCTTTTCCAATCTAGCTGCTCTGCAGGCAAATACATCAGGCTCTTGCTGTGGGCTAACTAAGCAAATCTTTTTTTTTTTTTTTAAAGATTTTATTTATTTATTTATTTGACAGAGAGAGACACAGCGAGAGAGGGAACACAAGCAGGGGGAGTGGAGCAGGGAGCCCGATGCGGGGCTCGATCCCAAGACCCTGGGATCATGACCCGAGCCAAAGGCAGATGCTTAACGACTAACCCACCCAGGCATCCCCTTATTATTTTTTTTAAATCGCTGAGTTTTTCATCTCTTGTGATTTCTTTATTTCATACCGATTCTGTAACACATTTATCAGTGGCTAGTTTGAACAACTCAGTGGTACCCGTGGGAACCAAACCAACAAGCAGTTAGACATGTCGAGGAAGGACCAAATGTAGCCAGATAAAGAAAAATACCAATGAACGTTGGGATGACCTATAAGAAATAATTAAGTAGCGGTACATCAAATGCATACATATGATTCATGTTAAAGGCCCACACACGTTACACCCACTTTTAGGAGTTTCCCGAAGTAATTTAAAACCATTTCATGTTGCTTCCTGTTTTTCAGTCCTTTTATCTGTTGATGGGGGTGGCAATTCTACTGTTACCAACTGAACAAGAAGAAAAGTAAAGGATGGGGCAAGTTTCCTCATTTTAGTCATCAAAATCTGCTTTAAAAGGCCTCATTTTTAGATTCTAAATTCCAAAATTTGGGGCTTTAAGCCACAAAGTAATTAAGATGTATCATGCATTATAACCATAGATTGCACCAATACTTTCTCTTGAAGTTAATAAACTTTTTGCATCAACTCTGGGCCACCTATTCCCTCCAAAGCAGCTGATCTTCAGAGGAAAGAAGAAGACAGGTCAGAGGCCCACCGGCCCTGGTGTGTGGTCAGCACATTTCTCTTTTTTTCCTCGAGATAAGGACTGACCAGAAAAAAACCTTTTCCCATTTCAAAACTGAAGTTTCAGAAACACTAGACTATTCCAAAGATATTTGTTCCATAAAATTATCCTCAGGCACCAACAGCAGCAGCTCTGGAGAAGCGGCCCCCTCTTCTTGTTTGGCTTTAATAGCTCATTATTTTAATCAAGTAGATGATTAATGAAAAGCGACTCCACACTCTGCATGAAATAAATATTGATAAATACCACAGCAGGGCGAGAAGCGTTTGGGGGGTTGTCTAGCACAACCCACCCTCAAGGACTTGACCACCAAGTGGCTGATTCTGATTAAGTACTCCAATGAGAAGAAAGGTACTAACTCCTAAGCAGCCAAGTCCATTTTGGAGAAGTATATGCACAGTATCATTGCATATATCATTAGGGAGCTCTCTCTGAGGCAAATATGCCTCCTTGTATCTTAAAAACACTGATCTGCCCTCCAGAGAAACCAGAGGAAGGATTACATGGGTTAGTGAACAACCATGGCTCCATCTCTCTTCACTCCAAGTCTTTTCTCTGAAAACTTGTTTCCAGTTCCTTCACATTTCACTTGGGACATGTTTTCAAGTTCTCTCACTATCACTGTCTCCGGCCATTGTCCTTAGAAAACTTAAGCTCTAAGTTGAAAAATAACAATTTAAATTTAACACCACAGAACAGGCAACAATACATTTGCCAACTTACCCATCAAAATGTGACCTCAAATACAGCATAATTTTAATAGTGAGAGGCACACAGAGTTATCTGTCAACTTCTTAGTCCTACAGTGCAGATCATTATTTCATTAACATTGTGGGCAGCTCCATCACATCAATGACTAGGACTGAGCTTGTAGAAATTAAACCCTAATGACTTTTTGTATATTGCTACTACTTTTTATTTTCTACATTCTCTATTTGTGAGGCTAATTTTTTTGGGGGGGCATACAACCATAAGGTCTTGACACTTATTTCTGTTATTAAATGTCAACTCTTCCAGGTTGAGTTCCTAGTTTTTTCTTCTTTCTTCTGTTTATATACTCAGTGGCAAAGGAAAACATGAAAGAGAACAGTGCCCAAGAGATTTTTTTTATCATGAATTGTACTAGGCTTACAAAACAGTGGGCAGTCAGGGTGAAAACTCACTCAGTAAACAATACCCTTTAGGAACTGGCTCAGTGTGTATGCTGTGTTGAATTCTGCTCCGTCAATTCCGAGAGGAAACTTGGAATAAATATTTACTGTATTTATTTATTTCTCCTACTGAGAACTATCTAAGATAAAAGGATGTTTAATGATGAAACTTATTTCAGGATTTCTGCTCTATGCAGTGTTCTGCCCATGGGGTGTGAGGACTGACACAAGTTCCAGCCTCATAATGAAACCAGACACAGTTCACTTCCTTTTTTTCTGAACTACCCCCTCACCTGGGGGATGTCTTGAGATGACACAGAGTTAGTCATGTATCACTAACCTGAGATACTTAAGGGAATGATTGATACTCATTATCATTAACAATAATAATATTTAAAATATCCTCCTAGGAAGATGGACAGCATTTGCTTGGAATGGAATAGAGCCCTGATTTACCTGTTCCAGCTGTCAATCCCTACAGTCTCAAAGGGAAACAGGAAACATTTCAACCCCAGAGCTGTTTTCTCTTATAAATGGCATACAAAGAGGGAGATCGAGGTGTCCAGTCAGATGGGTGGACACTGGGCTACCCTCCTATGGCTTGTTACTGAAAGCAAACCACCAAGAAATCACAATGTACTCTTCGTCCAATCCCCACTGTGCCCCCAGGCTTCTGGGAGACAGCCTGACTACTGGAGATCAGGGAGAGGGGGCCAATCCAATCCATAACCTGGTTGTTAGGTGGGCACTCTGCTTCCCATAGCCTGGAGGAAGAGAACCAAAGGATGGGGGCAGTAGAGAATGTCTGCCATCTCTCCAGACAAGTGGGAAAAAAACAAAAACCAAACAAGTGCAAAAACAAACAAACAACAAACAAATGTGGAACCTAGACCCCGTCTCATCTCAGAGGCCCCGAAGAAATGTCTTCAGTTTTTACTGTTTTCTAGTGTCAACCTTTTTATTAAGGACATACGAATGATCTGCAACATGCTTGGGCTTCCTGTTTGCTCTTCCTCCCCCTACCAGGAATCAACACTATTCTTGAGCTCTGGATCCTATCTCTTCTTCCTCACTCAAGGAATTTGTTCCTGCATTTGTCCTTGCTCACCTCGTAACATCAATTTCTCCCTCTCTCCTGGACCACTGGCTTGAAACATGTTGAATATCTCCCATTTTATGATCCCTTCTTGATTCACTGACCTCTCCAAGTACCATTCTCTTTCTCTGCCTCTGTTTCAAAGGAAGACCCTTGAGTTGTCTAGACTTGCTGCTCTTTTCTCATTCTCTCCTTAACCTACTGTAAGTAGGTTGTGTGTTACTTTGAGAAACTGCTTTGATCAAGGTCACCAATGATTCCATTTTCCCAATTCCATGCTCAATTCTCTCTTCTCATCTGACATGACTTCTCAGCATCATCTGACTCAGCTGTTCACTTCCTCCATGAGATGATTTCTTCCCATGGCTTCCATGGCATCACATTGTCTTGGCCTATATACCTGCCTCATCTGTGACTCCTTCCCGGTCTCCTTGGCTGGCTCCCCCTCTAAATATTCGTGTGTTCCAGGCCTCCGACCTTGGACTTTTTCTCCTCTCTAACTACACTCAGTCCCAGGCCTATGGCTTTTGTTACCTGTATGCTGAGGGCTCCCACATGTATTATATCTTGCTCTAACTTTGTCCTTAATTTCCAGTTACCCCCTCAGCATCTGAACTGTATATCCAACATGCATCTCAAACACAACATGGCCCAAATAGAGTTCTTGTTCCTACCCTCCCTACCTCACTCTGTTGCCTGAAACCTTTCCTTTAGACTTGTACTGTTCTTAGCATAGAGTCCGAGGTCCTTACTCAGGCCTGCTATGCCCTGCCCTGGCTTCTTCCTCATTTGTATCTGTCCTTCTTTTCTTCCCCCTTCTCCAGCCACTTTAGCTTGTGGGCCCAGTCCTCAATGCATATCCTGTCTGCTTTGGCACTTTTGCACTTTCTTTTGTCCCAGCCTAGAAGGCCCTTCTCCCAGGTCTTAGCATGCTAAGGTCCTTCTCTTCATTCAGGTCTTAACTCTGTGTCAAGTACTACCTGACCTTCCTATACACACTTCCCTATACGTCACCCTCATCACAATGCTCCATTTTACTACCTTCATTCTTCACTCTCCGAAATTATTTTATTAATAGGATTTCATATAGTCTTGAAACAAAATGTGAGTTTCCACAAGAACAGGAGTCTTGTTTCTTGCACTACACTGTATCCCTACCACCTAGGACAATACTTGGAATATAGCAGGTGATTAATTCATATTTGCTGCATGGGTGCAAGCATCACGAGGAACAATGGGTGGTATGACGCTATGCAGGAAAGCCCTCTGCACAGTGCAAAACATCATGTACGTGTAAGGGACTATCAAGCGGTGACTGGTAATACTCTGCCTTCCTGAACAAGTCATCGATGCCATTATCACTCCATGAATGTTTGCCATCTTGACTCCATTTCTGCAGATGGAGTAAGGTAAGAAGAGCCTGAGCTCTCACTGTTTCTCATCAGTTCCTAAGCTAGTCTCCCTGCCACCAGTCTTTCGCTCTCTGGGCCATCTTCTACAATGTAGGTCATGTTTCAACATGGAAACCTGATCATGTCACTTCCCTGCTCCCTACACATTTTAGGATAAAGGTCGAATCTGGCTTCTAGGCTGCTCATGATCAGGATGCCATTCCCTCTCCAGCCCCATCTTTCACCAGTCCTTCTACCTCATTCTATGCCCCAGCTGTCCTGAACTTCAGTTCTCTGAAAGCATCAGGTGTTGTCTCCTCAAGATTCATGCAGTCATTGCCTCTTCTTCCTGCCCCCTTCACCTGGCTAACTCACCCTTTAGCTGTGAGACGAGAGAGCGCTTCCTCTGGGAACCTTTGCTGGTCCTCTCTGTCTTGGTTAGGTATACCTCTTCCGGAATGCTACAGTTGAGCCATACTCTTCAGCAATCACAGACTTTGTCATTCCTAGAACAACTGCTCATTTATGTGTCTCCTCGGCTCAACTGTAAGCTCCTCAGGGGCAAGGACTATGATCTCCAGGCCATCACTGTGCCCTAACACCTGACATGCCACCTAAGACACAACAGGTACTCAATAACAACTACGGAATTAATGAACAAATCAACTAAAGAGACAGACAAAAGAGATAATTCTAAAATGTGTGATGTGACTAGCTTTGATTTTTCCTCTCTGCTTTAATGTCTTTAGTTCCCAATTCCTGAACTTCATTTTCAGCCTTCCTGTTTTAGCTTTCTAGTCTTTACCTGTATTTTGGATCAACATACATCTCTCCGTTTGGTGTTTCACACACCAAGCGTGAACAGACAGTCGTTCTTTATCTTATCTAAGTTTAGTCTCTTTTCTTCTAAAGTCTTTTTCACTTCACTTTCTTCTACTTTATCCCATGTTTACAAGCATCTAAAGTTACACATTAAAGTGCTCTTTTGTGTTTATTATTGACTATAATAGTTTTGTTTTATGCTTCATTATTGTTCCATTTACATGTGGCTATGTTTAAGGACAGTTAAGTCTAATGGACAATGTAAAGTTCCTTAGAGCAATTAAAATTCAAGCTAATACATTTTAAAGCAAAGCTATCTCCTGTGGACATTTTCCAGGAGTATAATGCTAACCAAGGAACCTGAAGGAGAATCATCTACTATTTCTACCAAGGGAATAAGGATGGTGGTTTCACACAGCTGACTTTCTTTGCTACTGACTAGCCTTTCCTGCTCTGTGGATAACAGAGACAAGATGAAAGAACCATGGTATTCCATGAGTAAATAACTCTTTTAAGCAACTAGATTGCAGGTCGGGAAAAATTACTCTTCAGTGATTAAAACAGCTTTCTGGAACCCCATGTTATTGCATCTAAGTACATCACTAGTCTCATTGGGGGAGTTTATTCCCATGGAAGAGTTAGCTACTAGTTGATAGGAGTTTTGTTAACTAATTCCACTGTGTCTCCATTTACCTACTGTTAATACAGGCAAATCCATGGCCAGTACACATAAGCTACAATTAAGTTTTCATTAATTCAAGAGAAACCCATTTGATGAGTGGAAAAGCCTTAGTCAAGGAATTCCAATGTGCACTCTTAAGAAAAGCTGACAACAGGAAGGATCACTGTAAGTATCTAAAGTAAAAGTGGAATGAACAAAGGATCATTTGTTCTTCTTTGTAGGTATCCAAACAGGTAGCAGCAGAACATAGTAAGAGTGTGGGCTCTTGGGCCTCACTCAGACCTGGGTTTGGTTCCAAGCTTGGCCATTTAGTGCCTACAAGGGATCTAGAAAAAGTCACTTTACTCCTCTAATTCCAGTACTATAAAATGTGGGATAACAGTACTTGCCAGATACGGCTTTTGTGAGGAGTAAAGGAAATAATATGTACGAAGTATCTGAGCCCAGTCCCAGGTACATAGCAAATGTTCAGAACATTTTACTGAAATTAAATATTGTATTTTTATCTTCCATTCTCCTTTGTACAAACATGTGACATGACTCATACAAAATGTGAAGACTTGATTTACATGTAAGACTTTATGTGACACTTATAAACTTGCACATCCATATGACATTTGAGAGCTTTCATGGACACACTGTAGAACCTGAATTTGTACCTGTGATGCACATCTAATGATGGTGATTAAGTCAGGATCCTCCCAGGTTTCTCCTGCGGGCCCAGCCCTTACTGCCTTTACTTAATTATGTTAGTTTCAATCAACAACTAAAATATGAAGACTTAATGAAGAATATAAATAAGAATAATCCACACATACCAAAAACCAACTTAAACACATGAATGTCCAAAATTCATTATTTAAAATATGGTACACATTATAGAAACACTTAATGATAGTCCAACCTACCACTGGATTTGTGATGTAGGCTTACTGAGCCATCAATTTAAATCAAAAAGCCTGAAATTTGGATATACAGACTAGATAGACAGCTGCAGAAACAACCTTCTAAAAATATATAATATTATCCAGCAGATGGAAAAGCAATTATTTATTGAAAATATTCAGAATTTGATATTATCCAATAACTGCAAAAGTTGCTAGAAAGATATAATTAACATTTGCTGAAGATTCTTTGTGGGTAAGCTGCTTCAAGTAAAACAAATATTTAGAAGTTCTTGGTTATTGGCAAAAGCAATCTCTTAAAATATAATGTTCATTCACCTTGAAAAGGACACCACTAACTTGGGACATTTCCAGATAATTTTGGAGACCCAAAATAAAAACTCCCAGATGTGTGTGTGATAACACATATGATCTGCCCATCATTGAAACACAAAGTCTGTCAAAATCAGGCAGTTGCTCATCTTGGTTTATATTATTTGTCATACTCTGTGACTAGATAAATGGGTCTTGGTCAGGTCTGGGGAACATTAAGGACCCAAGAAAGCCAGCAAAACACTAGGAGGTCCTGATGTAATAGAGAGACATAAGATAAAGAGTTAGAAGGCCTGACTCTAACCACAACTTTACCTTTTGCCAGCTGTGACCTGTCTCTCTTATCCTTTCATTCACCTATCCCAGGTATCGTGGATACCGACGAGTAAGAGACGTGCCCCTCGCAGAGCTCATTCAGTAAGACCTCACTAGTGCCTTAAATATGGGGGGGGGAAGGAGGACCACAAAGGAGGACCACAAAGATGGCAAGGAACGTGAACCAAACATCACAACGGAAAGTCCGTGGTAGGCACCATCTCCACGGAGTGGACAATCTTTTGGTCTCTTTATCCATAGAACAGGAATAAACACCTGCTTTCTCTACCTTAGTAAGGACCAAACTCTGTGAGCACTCACTGTGTTGTATAACTTGGAAATTAAAAGGAAAAAAACGCTGCCTTATCAGAATAGACTATTAAGAAAACCAGTTCTCTTAAGTTCAATTTTTTCAGAGCAAAGCTTGCCTCTGTCACAATATCTTTAGAAGGAGCCAAATGTTTGCATGATTACAAGCCTCCTTCAGTATCTTGAGTCTTGGTGAAGAACTTAATAACCCTAAGTGGGTCCCTATGTTTGGCAGAACCCTTCCAACAATTTTAAAACTACCTGCTTTTAAAACTGGTTTTTACCTATGAGTTTCTTGAGGGGTTCAGAATATATCCCATTGAAACTCTCTTAATGGATGGACCTACATCTGGGAAACTGCATGCTTAAACTGGTAATGTCAGCTGCATTTGTTATGATAATTACATAATTTAATTAAATATTGGGTTGGCCAATGAAATATGAGGGCTAAAATAAAAAGCTATTTGTCTGAAAATTTAGTGAAATAAAAGACATGCAAGAAGTTGCTGAAGGAAATTTGTTAGTGAATTAGATATGAGTAAGATAACTGTGAAAGATGGGGGAAATAAAAATTTTAAATGGTTTTGCACTCAGATCATGTTGTAAATATCTTTAAAATTTCTTTCAATTTAAAGAGACTGAAAATGGAAATCATGCAATAATGTGCATGAAAGAAGACACAGAATTACAACCAGTGGACCCAAAGTCCAAGAAAAGGACTTGGGCTCACATCAAAAGAGTGGCAAATAACTGCATTTGTAGCTTTTCATTAAATATGGGATTTAGGCCATGCAGTATCTTTTTTTAAAAAATGATTCACCCTTTAACTGATTTTTCAATTATCCAGGAAATATCTGGTCCTAGTCAGGTTAGCTAAAAGAGACTGTACAACCAGACATGACCCCGGGGAATCTCTAGGAATATGGAGTTTCTTCTTTTTTCCTCTGATTTTTAGTCGTCTAACTTTTCTCAAAGGTTATTCACTGTTTATTTAATTAAAACATTATTTAATTAAAAACACACATATATATGTTTGTTTACGTTATGTATAAATATAAGTTTCAGATATCTGGAGCAAACAGCCTTTGTGTATTTTAAGGAAAGAAAAGAAAGTCAAATATTTTCACTCACAAAAAAAAGTGTTGCTTACATAATTAGTAACTTTGTCTTTTGCCTCACTATTTCTGGTGTGAGGATACCTTACTTATTTGTAAGACTGGGTTAACTGAGTTTCAATTAACATAAATCTCCCAAGTAACAAAAGCTGGACCTTTCTCATGTACAGTTTGACTCTGGGGCAGTAGAACCCTAGCATGAGTGAAAAGGTTTCCTTTTATTCATCTGGTTCTCCTCCTGTACATTTTGGGAAATGACACAAGTCCAGGCAAAGCACATCATGGGTCAAACGCACATCTCTGCCTGGACCTTAAAGAAACTGTGACTCAAAGCATTTCACTGGGGATGCCCAGGGGTTGTGCATGACCAGACACTGGCAAAACAATTTTGAGAAACCTCCTCCTCAAATGAAAATACACTGTGAGAAACCTGTAGCATGTACTGAACAAGAATCGAGTCAGTCAAACACCAAGAAAGACAGGTTTGTGTCAGTCTCGGTATCAAACACACTTCTTCACCCTCCCTTCCCAGAACAATAACTACAACCAAAAAAAGGTTTACAGGAAGGGACTGCTTGAAAGCAGTAAGATGGGATACATGGCTAGACTCATGTTAGCCTTTACTTTATCTTTCTCCCTGCAGGCTGGGGTGGGGAAGGCTGACCCTGAACCCGTCCAAAGTCTAGTCAAACACAACCAATAGACTTGTGCTGATATTTCTCTAAAATTTCTACTGAGCCATTAGTTTTATTCCTCAGTAAACATCTCTTTAATTTCTTCATTGCAGGAGAGCCTGGATACAGAATGAATGTTAGATCGTATCTCCACCAGCACACAGGCAAGAAGTATGAATGTGATCAGAGAGAATGTTGGGTGTTCCTGGCTCTCCCAGGCCCTCTGATAGCTGGAAGATTGCTGGACAGGAAGGGTCCCGCCCCCCAGGATAGAATCCTAAGCTCCATAGTGCAGCTACATTGCTAGTGTAGACACTGCCCATGGCAACCGTTCATTTTTTTTTCATGGAAGAACTTGCTAGAGCTATACCTAAAAAAGGGGAAAGAAAACAAAAAAACTCAACCTCAGATCAAAATAAAATGCTACATCTAGAATGTTCTGCTTAACTTCAGAATGGTTGTTGAACCATGGCAGCCAAAGAAGATACATCTTGGTCCTAATTCCCAGAGGTGTAAATGTGACCTTATTTGAAAGAAGGGTCTTTCCAGATATAATTGAGTATTCCGAGATGAAATTATCCTGGATTAATAGTGTGGGCCCTATATCCAATGACAAGTGTCCTTATAAGAGACAAGAGAAGACACAGAGGAGAAGGTCATGTGAAGATGGAGGCTGAGTTGGAGGTATGCGCCATACACCATGCAAGCTCCAGGAGCTGGAAAATGCAAGGACAGAAGCTCCCCCAAAGCCTCAGGAGAAAAGTGGGACACCTTGATTTTAGACCTCTGGCCTCCAGAGCTGTGAGAGAATAAACTTCTGTTGTTTTAAGTCACCAAATTTGTGGTGATTTTTTTCCAGTAGCCCTAGGAAAGTACTACAGAAGGCTAGGTAGGACAGCATATCAGGAGACTGGTGGAAAACCTCAAGAAACATCTATTGAAAACAGAAGTCTTATGTGTGGAAACAAGTATCATCCCCCTAGCCTCCAAAGCATGATGATTCTGAGAAGAGAAGGGACAGAGGGTAGAAACCTCCTCTAAATGCACACATGGGCCCCAAATCTGATGTATAAGAATCTGAAGGCTGTGGGTCAGGGGCCAAACCTAGTCTGTGTCAGAATCACCTGGAGAACTTTAAAAAAAAAAAATGCTGATTTCTCCATTTAAGGATGGTTGAATCAGAATCTCTGGGGATCAGGCTCAAGAACCTGTGTTTTTCAAAAGTTCCCATGTGATTCTGATGATCCATCCTCCTTAAAAATGACTATCCTGAGTGGTCTGCCTCTTCCTTAAATGCTTGAGAAATAAATCTGAAGGCAACTTCTTTTGAAAAGATATGTTTTTAACAGGCTAGTTATTATTTAAAAACCATTTCCACTGCTTATGTAAAGCTGATATAGATGCATGATATACAGAAAAGCACAAAGGTGAAAGCAAAATCATCCAGATTCATCATGTTGTGGAATCTTCCATGCATATATTCTGAACATATTTATTTGCACATGCACGTATGTGTACAGTTGAACCTCGCATCTCAAACTCTGGTCCACAGACCAGCAGCACTGGCAATGCTGGGGAAACAGCAAAGAGTTCCAAATCTCAGGTCTTACCCAGGTCCTCCTGAGTAGAAATCTACATTTGCATATAGGCACTTGAGAAGCACTGGTTTAATATAACTCAAACATACTACATTCCTTGTTCTGTAATTTGCTTTTTTCACACATGAAGATACTGTAAACATCTGTCCTTGGCAATATAGAGCTATACTGATTTTTTTTAAGATTTTATTTATTTATTTGAGAAAGAGAGAGAGAGAGCATGCCCATGTGAGTGGGGGAGGGGCAAAGGGGGAGGCAGAGGAAGAGAGAATCCCAAGCAGATTCTACACTGAGCGTGGAGCCCAGGAGCCTGATGCTGGGCTTGATCTCATGACCCTGAGATCATGACCTGAGCCAAAAACAAGAGCCTGACCCTCAGTGGACTGAGCCACCCAGGCACCTCTTTATTGATCTTTCTTAATGGATGCATGGTACTCTTTTATGTACCAGAGTTTATTTAATCGGTCCCCTTTTGATGATCATTTCTATTTGCCTTTTCTTTTTCACTCTGCAAATAACACAGACCTAAGAATCCTGAGAATACATCTTTCTGTTTTGTTATTATTTTTGGGTAAATCCCTTGAAGTGCTTTTGACAAGTCAGATGATGGGCATATTTGTAATTCCAGGATGCCTTCCCAAGATACTGCACCAGTGTGTGTGCCTATAGATGGTGCACATCAATGCTGGCTGCCTCACACCTTTCTTAACACAGCAGTTGTCCTCATAATTTTAACCTTTGCTTCTCTGATACTTAAACATGGCAGTTCATTGATATTTTTTCCTAAAACCCATCAAAAAGCTGAATATCTTTTCATACATTTATTGGCCATCTGTCTTTCTCTCTTTGTGAACTGTCCAGAGTAATTTTGGTTGTTTAAAATAACAGTTATAGAAGAATCTGCAGAATTACATAGTTTAGAAATACAGTTTAATCACAATGAAAAGACACGAAGAAGAAAAAAAGAAGGAAGGGAGAAGAGAATGTGCCATAAAAAAGGATAATCAAAAGATTAGTTTGTGTGTTTATTTATAGACACTGGTTACAGCAATCCAGTGATTAGGCAAATTAATGCAGCTGTGTATGATCGCAGCTCTGGGATCAGCCCCCACATCCTTTTCAACTGATGCCACCTGTCATTTAAGTATTTTGCATTTGCCTTTTATGTTACATACATTTCATGATGATTCCCATTTTAAAAACATCGTTAGTTAACTCTTTGGAGTCTGGCATGACATGGATTCTTTTCTAATACGTCTTTTACAGTCGGGAAGGGGACAGCTCACCTCCCTACTGGGCAGGCATTTGCCTCTGGAAAAGAACAACCATCGCCCAATGTTCACTTTTTAGGCAAGAACAGTTGAATTCAGTTCAGTGGGTATAAAACTGGTTCACGTCTCAGAACCAACTGAACAAAATGGGGGTCAGATGTAGTATACTGGCTGGACTTTGGGGTCTTCAATAGCACCTGCTTCCCATGCCTCATTCTACAGAATGGGTGCAGTCCTTATGGTCCCTGAGGGACCTCAGGCCTGCTCTGACACAGAGACATTCTTCAAGGGCTCAACACCCCGCATACAGACTCTCTCTACCTAACTAGTGGCAGGGTCTTCTCATAGGACCCTTGGAAATCTTTCAAACTGAGGATGATGCTGAAGGGGTGACAACCCACCTCATCCACCCCTGCCACCCTCTGTTGTTGCAACTTCATTTGTGAATGGAGACAAATCAGTCACCTTCGTTCACCGAGCATTTTCCCCATATGGCAAGAGCACCGTACCGGGTGCTGAGGAGGGAGGGCTGCAGAGAAATGGTGAAGACACGGGAGAGAGAAAGTCTCCAGCCTCCGCTTTGCAGTGTGCCGGATGTGAACAGGCTGAACAAAGTCTTATTCAACACACTTCAGGATGTTACAAGGAGGCCTCATTAAAAAGCCTGAAGAAAGGAATTTTAGAATAAAAAGATAAGCATGACCTTTTAGAGCAGATCCTATGTAAACATACAAAGCACACAAACCCTGGGGAACATGCAGGCTAAAATAGATTTCAGTAGCTGCTAGAATAGGAATGTTATGCACAATAGATTCTTACAGCTTTTAAAGGGATTGGAAACTCTGGAACACATCTTAAAAATGTGGGTCAGAGTCAAGGAAGCACATTGTTGCAATGTTATAAGATATTCCTCAGTGCTACTGTCAGATATGAAGCAGCAGGGAGGGGAGGCCTTGGGTCCACCACAGGTATGGGGACTTGTAGACTTTAATATTTGGATAGGGATGCAGAGAGGAGAAAGAACGGAGACCTTTAAGCAAAAAGAGAGAAAAGCGAAAATGAATCTATCGATCTATCTATATAGATAGATATATACACAGTTGACCCTTGAACAGTGTGGGGATTAGGGATGCTGATCCCCCCTGCATAGTTGAAAATCCAGGTGTAACTTTCGACTCCCCAAAAACTTAACTAATAGCCTCCCGTTGACTGGAAGCCTTACCAATAACACAAAGAGTCAATTAACACACATTTTGCATATTATATGCTATATTCTTACAGTGAAGCCAGAGAAAAGAAAATGTTATTAAGACAATCATAAGGAAGAGAAAATACATTTATAGTACTGTACTGTATTTATCAAAAAAACAAAAACAAAAACACCCCACATGTAAGTGGACCCTAGCAGTTCAAACCCATGATATTCAAGGATCAACTCTGTATGTGTGTGTGTATCTCAACCTGAGTGAGGTGAGTGGACTGTTTTAACTGTGTGCATGAAGTCCAAATGAATATTCAACCTCACAGTAATCAAAGTAGTAGAAAAAATAGAAGTATCTCTCTCATGTCACTGTGTTTGGCACACATGTGGTGGTGTGTCTTTGTGTCTGGCTCTTAATGGTAATATCCTTTTTTTTTTTTTAAGATTTATTTATTTATTTGAGAGAGAGAGAGAGCATGAGCGGGAGGGGCAGAAGGAGAAGGAGAGAGAATCTCAAGCAGACCTGCACCCAGTGCAGAGCCCGACTTGGGGCTAGGTCTCGGGACCCTGAGATCACAACCTGAGCCGAAACCAAGAGTTGGATGCTTAACCCAACTGTGCCACCCAGGCGCCCCAGTGGTGAAATCTTTCTTTAAAAGAGATGTGGACCATATATTCTAGAACCAATTCTAGAATAGTAAGAAGTAGCCAAATGCCCGGTGGTTTAGGTAGATACTCAGACACATTAAGGCCACCAACCAGTCTGACTGAAAAGTTAACTGTGGAGTGGTCAAAAGAAAGGGCAAAAATCACGAAATGGGCGTGGTAGCAAATTTCTGCTCCTCACCACCCCCAGCCAACCTGACCTGTCATGGAGGGGGCATCTTTTGTTTCCTTCCCCCCCTGAGAGCGGGGACGGCAAGCTGTTGACAAATCGTACTGCACAAAGAGTTGTTCACACTGCCAAAGTGTTTACTGCTTCACAAGTGAGGCTCAAAATTAATTCACAGCAGCAACACCAGCAGAAAGCTTTGACAGACTGTCTTATGTGTTGACACAGTTATAAGTTGTTAGATAAAAAAAGTAACACACTTCCCCTCTTTTCCAGCCCAGACGCATCAAAGTTGCTCCTAAGAGAGAACGTGAAACGTGCCTGAGATGGTGAATGCCATCCTGCAGGTGAGATTTCCGGTTCTGGGGTTCATGGCTTTGGGCGTGAGAAGAAGGTGGACCCCAGTTTTGAGGCGAAGTAAGGTGGTGAACCTCTTACCCAGCCACAGCTACAACTGGTCATGGTGGTTGTTTTTCCTTCAAGAGTACTTCCCTCTAGGGCAAGCCTCAGGCACCAGGGTGGGAAGCAGAGTAGAGCTGTTTATATACCTCCTCAGCAGCAAAAAGGGTGCTAGTATAGCAGCTTTCACAAGACACAAATCATTCATTACCTTATTGCTTTTAAAACAACAATCCTTTACTTACTATGGCTTCGGGGAAGCTGGAGAGATATGACTTGCTTGCTCCACAGTGATTTATACTAAAAAATCGGAAAGAATGCAGTCTTATTTAATGATCTCAAGCCACTTGAGATAATTACAGTTAAAAAAAAAAAAAAAAAACAGAAGCCAGGTGGGATAGCAAATATTTGGCCTTTTCTCAAAGATGCTATACAAACTCACTGGGGCTCAGCTTGGCTCTGTGCTGTGCTGTGTAGAGGTGTTGGGTTTGGAGATTCCCTGTTGAGCAGAGCGTCCTCTCCAGGAGAAGCCACATGCCTTGAAAAATGAAGATTACTATTTAACATTGTAGCCCTGCTTCCCGGGATCAGAAGTTGCCATTCATGTCAAAACTGGGCAGCACAAGAGCTTTCTTTAGGAAGGCTATATTTAAATAACTATTGAAAATAGCATAGCGCTGACCTGGAGGAAAACTGTGAATCAGGCAAATTCTCTAACTTCCCGTGGACATTTTCCACACCAACCCCTCCACCTCCACTCAAACCGGCCATGACCCATGGGTGCTGGGAGAGCTTTCCAGCTTTGCCCTCACCCCCTCCCTGGCTCATAATTCTCTCTCCTTCTTCATCACCAAATTCCCCTTTCTTTTGGTGTCAGAGGAGAGGATTCGTATCTAGTTACAAATGACTGGTGCTGTAGGGTAGTCATCCTCACAAGGTGCTGAGGGGTTGTGAGAGTGCACCCTGAGCTGATCGAATTCCTGCCAGTGTGACAGGACTCACTGAGAAGGCTTTAAACACCGAGGTACGAAGGGATAGCGGAGTGCCCTTAAAATCTGGGATCGGGGACATCTGCTTTACCCAGAGAGCCCCGAGCCCAGTATTCAGGTGTTCATCAGCAGCCAGCAGGAGAGCCAACCTGGCCTCGAAATCCATGTGTTAACAAGTACTGGTCCTGCCAGTGACAGTGACAGAGACGTAGCACTAACATTGACGGAGCCTTCCCCTGGTGCTAGGCATCACATTATGTACTTTTACATACGTGGTCTCATCCAATACTCAATAACCCCGAGAACGACGGCTTTTGTTCTCCCTTGTTTACCAAGGTGGTGACCGAGGCTTAAAGAGGGTAGGTAACTCGCTTAAAGCTGTAACAGCTAATAAAAGGGGCAGAACTGGAATTGAAAGCCAACTGAGTCTGGACTAAGTGCCCTTCTATTGCCTCCTGCGGTTTTGTCCCAGTGTAAACCATCTATTGTGAACAGCCAGCACAGGCCAGCACTCCCTGGTTTACCACAGTGGAACGCAAAAAGAACTACAGGCCACACTGCAGATGCAAAAAGGCTTTTCTCATGTGAATGTGGTGGAGTAAGAAGAACATGAAATCAGAACGCAGACAGATCTGGTTAGAACCCTGGCCCCACTTGTGACCTGTGTAAATCTCTGACTTTAGTTTTCCCATCTATTAAATTAATCTGACACTACCTGGTTCACAGAGTTGTTTTTGAGTATTGAATAAGGTAATACACATGAGAAAAAAAATGGTTTCAGAAGCATAAACTGTTAAGTGTTAGTTATTCCTGTTAATATGGTCTTTCAACGGGAAGAGCAGTTCCTGAGAACAGAAGATTGCCCTTCATGCAGGTACGAGCTAGCCCGACCTGACAAAGCCAGGAGAAGGTTCTCAGGATGACAACTGGGGCAGAGGGCATGGAAGCAGGTTACTAGGCTGGCATTTACTGGTAATAATGAAGTTTGACCCTAAAAAACAACACATGAAGATGACTTCTGTAATGCGGATGACAAATGGTAACGTTCAGTGAATTCAGAGTAGATGACCCTTTCTGCATTCACAGTCTGCTTCAAGACCTGTGTGTCAGCTGCTGAACTAGAGTATGGGGTGCCATTTTCTTACTGGTGATTGCATATATGCCTTTGTAGACTGCAGACTGGGTTCAAAAGAAAGGGTCACCTTTGTGCAGTTGACTCCTCATTTTGTAACCATTCCAAAATGCAGTAGCTTCTCCCAAAGTATTTCAAAGACACCAACCTGCTGAGACCCAGGGGCAACCATCAGGGTACTAAACTTTCTTCTTCTAATGGCCTCAATCTCAGTGAATACTTTTGAATAGATAGGTGAGCTCCAGAAGGGCTGTCTGTGGTTATTAATCTCACCCTTTGTTATGGAGAGTCTCAATCCTTTTTCTACATATGAGCTCATCCTTCAAACCACCACATTTGTGACCATTTTTGGGAGGGTTGAACTGAAGTTTAAAGCATTATGTCATTGTAAACAAATAATCACATGTAGTGTGAGTCTGTGGAAAATACAGCAATTCACTTTTGTGGTGTTGGTTCCACTACAAGAACAGGGAACCCAAATGATGAGGTCAGTGGGCCAGCAGCCACACAAAAGAGAATGCCAAGTCCACGTACACAGAGCAGGCTGCTTTCACTCACAAGGGAAAATCAAGCTCATTATTCTGACACCGGCCGACAACAGTGATTGCTTTCCTAAATTAAAAGGAAATAGAGCTTCAGAGACTGCTTCTCCCTGCATTACACATTCTTGCCAAGAGGTCAAGAGGGCTGTTACCCTTGCTGTTGATGACATGACCACATCCAGGCTTGTTTCATTATCTTGTGCCTAGATAATATCTAGGCACATTTCTAGCTAATAAAAAGTAAATGAAAACATGCTACCACAACTTAGCAGCAAGAATGGAGGCAATAGAAGTAGGTGGTAAGAGAGGGTTATCTAAATCCTAGACACCTCACCCAGTCTAAGAGGGTAAACCATACTCTTCTGCCAAGTGGCCGTGACTTCCAGTTGTAAGCAATGGGTGGACAGGTATGTATACTGTTATGTAGGTCAACCTGATTTTGTCTATTTTTGCCTAAGGCAGAACATTATTCCTCCAGCATGCAACAGAGCTAATCAGAGCCCCTGCATAATTTTTTTTTCTAGCAAATCTAATGGAAGCATTAGAACAAGGGTGGCTTATATTCTAGCCACACTTTTTACCTTCCTATGTCCACCAACCATTCTTTTTTTTTTTTTTTAAAGATTTTATTTATTTATTTGAGAGAGAGAGAATGAGAGACAGAGAGCACAAGAGGGAAGAGGGTCAGAGGGAGAAGCAGACTCCCTGCTCAGCAGGGAGCCCGATATGGGACTCGATCCCAGAACTCCGGGATCATGACCTGAGCCGAAGGCAGTCGCTTAACCAACTGAGCCACCCAGGCGCCCACCACCAACCATTCTTTTGGGTATCCAGGCTTAAAACCCTTGGGTCTTCTCTGATTTCTATTTCTTTTGTTCAGTCCTGACTCTATCAATATTCACATTCAGTACTCACTAAAGTCTTACTGATGACGCCTTTGATATTTACCTCTATTCTCTACTCCTACTGTCACCATTTTGTTCAGGGTCCTCTTCCAGGCCCCTCTACCCATGGCCATACCATCACAAGAACTTCCTGATGGTGCTGTGCCTCTGATTTCTGCCCCACCAATCTGGCAAGGACACCATCACCAAGTCACCACAGTGGCCTTCTAGTGCTTATGGGGGGCAAGTTAAAAACTCAGCTTGTATTCATGGCCCTCAACAACTTGGTAACCAACCTGCCTCACCAATTCTATTCTCCACTTTTGCCCTCACACCACCCCACCCCAGCCCCGCCACGTTTACGCCTTTGCACACAACCTTTTCCCCTTCTTCATTCTATCTGGCTATCCACCAAGGCCCAAGTAAGGCACATTTCCCCTGGGAAGAGAGCCCTGGCCACTAGAGGAGAACGTGTAGCCCTGACCCAGAATGCTCATTTAGTGATAAGCAATGTAGCTCCTTGTGACCTCTTTTATAATATTTATTGCTTTTATTGCTATTCAAATATAGATCGGTTAATTTGTCTCTTCAATTAGACTTATCATGGCTCCCAGAAGATTATGTTTTCTCCTTCTTTGTATCATTTCTGCCCACCCCAACCTTTGTCCTTCTTCTCCTCCTTCACAATCCATGTAGCAATTGCAGTAAGTAAGGTCTTCTTTTTATCTATGTCATGAGGAGAAATCAGGAAGGGAACCTAAATGACATGTAAGAGTAAACTCAGCAGAGACATAACTGGTCCCCTCTGGGTAGATGACACACAGAACTGAATAAACCCTGAATTAAGTACATTTGCTGTAAGCAAACCTGCCACACTGCCAAACACCCTCACCCATGTTAAACCTGGTAATAACTCTGGGATTGAGATATAATTCAGTATGTAAGGGAGAGAGAGGAGGAGATACAGTATGTCCTCTACAGAAATTCACTTTTCCCTTAAGTGCTTTAAATACATGCCTTCACTTTTTACCCATTTTTATTTAGAAATATTTCATATTGTAAAAAGGTTTTTTTTTCTTATGATGCACATCACTGCCCTGTTGGGGGTTATTACCAATCCGGGCATGGAGAGAGATGAGAGCAGTTCTTCAACAAAAGGATGGATAGGTAGGAGTCTTTCCTGGTGGATGGGGTTCAGTGAGACAGGAGTAACCTTGAACTGGTGGAGCTGGGATCAGTTCAAGTGCTCAGGGCTCTGAGATCCCATTTCTCTGGGACAGTAATAATTATGCAGCAGGATAGGCAGTGCATAGGAGAGTAACGGGAACGGCAACCTTCTCCAGAATGGTGGCCTCCAGAGTGAAGCTTTTTCCATGACAGAGCCCAGATCTTCTTAACTAAAAGGAATGGGAGTAGGTTGCCAGATGAGTTGGTGTTTATGTCTCAGTTGAGAGTTGTGTGCTCTGGTGGAACTGAAGTCCTGTGCAAACAACTGGTATTTGCTTTGGTCAAGGTTCTGGAGGGAGAGGAAAAGGGTGGGCCAATTCCTTCCCATCAACCTAGCTGGGAGAGTCCTGTAGAGACTTGGGGCCTTGGATTTCTAACAATCAGTTATTGGGATATATGGTAGGGTGGACAGAGAACAGATGGTAAGAAACGTGCAATAAATAGATACAGACCTTGTCAGGTCCTGAGATTTACACTTTTAGAATAATTTCAACAGCACCCTTATTTTTAACCATTTGTCTGCTTCTCTCCCAATGGAGAGCGTGCCCTTGCACACTATTGCTCATCAGGTAGCATGTTGCGACTACCTTTGTGCAAAAATGAGAATGAAATTAAGGAATGAAGCCTACCAAAGCAGCCTTGCCTTCCTTCAAAGTGGTTTTCTCATCCTACAAAACTTTCCTTTACAGTTGCTGTCATTGTTCTTCAACCCAACACGGCCGACTAAAACAGAATCTCTGCTGTCTTCATCATAAACACTGTGAAGCTCTGTTCCTTCCCGTCACCTCTATACCCACCCAGCTATCTCTCACATCTTAGAAATCTACAACAGGAGTCCAGAAAATGATGATGCTTCTGTACCAATGACCCCAGGCTACAAATTCCCCCCAAGTTTTACTGAATGTTTGATGTTGATCAGAATTCTGGTCACAACCTTTTAAAACAGAGGCTTAAATGCTATGGTCAAGATTACTAGAAGCCTTGGATTCTCTCGCATCAACCCTCCTCTCATTTAATCCCTCACTCACTAAGCCTTTATGTGCCCACTCAGATCTCAGGGCCAGTGGAGCAATGATGATGTGTGGCTCCAGGACAGGCTCCCACCTCTTCCCCTGCCGCTGGGTCTGCACCCCTGCACTAGCATTTCTCATCTTTACCACTGCCAGCAGATCCTCCCCACTTTCCATCCTGGCTGCTCCTTACTTTCCACCGTTCTGTCGCTTCTCTTCTCTCTCATCACTTAGCCCAAGCTTCCTGAACTTCTTGAAGACTAGTTGCTCTTCCACAGACATCACCTGTCAAAAGGGGCCTCCCTTCCTGTGGCCAGTCAGTCCCGCAAGCATAACCCCGACCCCAGGCTGTAACTCCACACTAGGTTCTGCTGTTCCTAAGGCTGTGTTTCTTCACTTCCAGAGGTACCTAAACTTCTTCCCTTCTCTTCTCTCTCCCTCTCGTTTTTAACTTTCAGGATTAGTTCTATTACAGATAAATAGAACTGGTAAAGTAGGTTATAGTTATGTGAACTGTTAGGTGGCCATGTGGAAAGAGCCTGGCTTTGGAGTCAGACAGATCTGGTTTCAAATCCCGGTCACAATCGCAATTAACAGCTGTAGTAACTTAGACAAATAATTTAACTCTTTTTGGCCTCATTTGCCACATCTGTAAAATGGGGATGGCAATTCTTACTTCATCGCTTTGTTCTGCTAGGGATTCAATGTATAAAATGCCTAACACATAGAAGGCACCCTAGAAATGTTCCTTCTCTGACCCACCACTCCCCTTCCCCTAAACAAGATGATACAGAAGATGGCTATGTAAATAGGAAGGAGAGGGGACATCTGTGGTAAAATCAAGCAAAGCTTATCATAATTAACAGATTAACTGACAATATAACCAGCGCTAGTCTTATAAAATTCCAGAGATTAAGATTTGTTTTTTTAAATAAAATAACAAAATTAGTTCTAAAGGAGCAATAAACAGCAGAAGAAAGAGGTCTCTGAATGTGAACTCCACAGCTAGGCCCTACAACAAAATGCATGTATGTTACTATATTTTTTATGTGTCCTCTAAAGAAATGGGATACAGGGAAGCTAGCGTGTGAGAAAGACTTGGCCTTATGTGAGGAGCTGAAAAATATGCAAAAACCTAGACCAGATTCCCATTTTCAAAAGGAACTTGCAAGAGTGACTAACCCCATTCTGAAAGTGAGGCTGTTCTGGTATGCCGAGTCACCCTGGGACCCTCGTGCTGTGCAGCACACAAAACGCGTGTGTGGATGAAGCCACGAAGAGAACAATGTGCCACAGGCACAAAGGGGTCTAGGCACGTCTGGCCTCCACTGGATGTTTTTACACCCAAGACACAGTATCTCCTAAGGAATACTCACACTAACATTTTATTCATCTCCTCTTCCAATGCAAGTCAAGAAAAGTAAATGACACAGGGCCACTGTCTCTGAACTCCATGCTCTCTGAGAGGTAAACCCCACTCTTTGCAAATATCCCAGCGGGACGTTCAGATGTTTCTGCTGTAGTGAGGAAAAGCATGTGTGTTTGAGTGAAATATGATGGCTTTCAACTGTTTAAAGATGCCACAAATCTACTAGTTTGAACTTCAAAGAAGAAATTCTGAGAAAATTGAGAATCAGGGCGGGGCAAGTAGAACTGGATCTGAACCACTTCTCTGTTCTTTTCTGGAAAAACAGTGCAAACTGAAGTAGGCTCCAGTATCTTCGCCCAATTTTTACTACTTGCCACACTTCTGAAAATATCTTCTACATAGTTCTATCTCTGGACAAACAGATTCTTATTCAAGTTTTGTGGTTGAACGCTATTCCATGAGCTCATTTTTCTATGATTTGTTGGACATTTTAATGTGGCTTTTACTGAGAACAGTTTAAACAGAATTATCTTTGAGAAGTCTGTGGGATTCTATAATTCTCTGGTGCTCTTCCCAATCAGGATGATTTACTCCAAGACAATTCGAAACCAGGAAGGACTTGATGCCCAGATTTCTAATAAGCTTGGCTGTTGTCTTACAAAGCCAGGAAGTGTAGGACAGTGAAAGGGGCGAATGGGTCTAGGCTTAAATCTATTCTGTGTGGCCAGGGCACATGATTTCATCCCCCTGAGAGGTGACTATAAAATGTAAGAGGTGGTGATGCCTTCTTAGATTCTCCAGCCCTAATACTCTATGATGTTACAACGTCTACTCATACTGCATATATACATATGTAATGAAGCCCAGGATATGCTTTCTTATAACCAGAGGCTCATTCTAGATTTAATCAAAGAGACAAATGGGAGAAACACAGACATGAATGGGGTGGTGAGAGTCAGTTTAAATCACCAGGGACATACAAACAAGTATAATAATGGGCAGGGAAAAAAAAGATCTATGTAAGTCCTTCCCTTGAAAAATCCTTCAAAAATCACTACCATAGCTTGGAGACTACATGCCAATATGAATAATTGAGGTGAATTCATTAAATACACTAGAGGACACTTCCTAGGAGCTAGAACATATTAAACGAAGGAAGCATTTTTTAGATTCACCCCTCCAGCTCCACCAACTCCTTGCCACTAAATTATAACCCTCAATAGCTCTGTCAGCAAATGAAACATACAAGCTCAATAAGACATATAGACACAATACACATAACCCACTTCAATGTCTGTATTAATTGATACACCACATGATTTAGTAATAAGAAAGTGAGGGAAGAATGATGGCATAAAGTGAATCCTGTCAACTTCAAGTAGGATGAGCCAGAAGGGGGGGGCAGGTTTGCATTTTGAAGGAATACCCTTTGTGCTCCATCAGCTTTCCCTACACACACTTGAACAAGGTGAATAGATGGGATATGTCCACTCGATTTCCCCGTCTGCTCTTAAGGTGACCTCACTGAAAAAGAGGCACCAAAGGCCTTTATCGCTAATCACCACATAAAAAAGTCTGTTGGCAGCAATTCTATATGTCCATGGCTGAAATCTGGAATTGTTTGATGTTATGTCTTTCTCCACCCCTTCTCTCTTTTCTCTCTGTCCTCTTATTTATTCCTTGCCAAGTTGCTCATGATTCAGTTTTATAGTATTTAATGTTTCATGTAAAATGCTGTGTGCCTCGAGCTGTTTGGTGAGAG
Source organism: Callorhinus ursinus (assembly GCF_003265705.2). Lineage (NCBI taxonomy): Eukaryota > Metazoa > Chordata > Mammalia > Carnivora > Otariidae > Callorhinus > Callorhinus ursinus. The sequence goes on from NW_027397068.1 coordinate 11,584,431, forward strand.
AGCTGGATAAACCTAACAAATACAGGGGCGCCTGGGTGGCTCAGTCATTAAGCGTCTGCCTTCGGCTCAGGTCGTGATCCCAGGGTCCTGGGATCGAGCCCCGCATTGGGCTCCCTGCTTGGCGGGAGGCCTGCTTCTCCCTCTCCTGCTCCCCCTGCTTGTGTTCCCTCTCTTGCTGTGTCTCTCTCTGTCAAATAAATAAATAAATGTTAAAAAAAAAACCCTAACTAATATAAATACTGTTAGGAAGAAAAAAAAGTGAGGGTGAAGGTAGAGAAATGCAGCCTGCTGCTTGCTCCCGTCCTCAGTGACAGGTCCCGTGAAGGTGCTCCAGCTTCCCGTGTGGGGCCGGCAGTTACAAACCACTACCCCATGCTCCAGGATGCCGCTGCCTGACTGACTTGCTCACAGAGCAGAGATTGCTATCGGTTCTGTGTATGAACATCCCTCCTTTTTTTTCTGGGAGAAAGGGGGGTAAGGGAAGGGATACTCAAGAAACCAACAGGTCTCAGATGGTATTTGTAAATGAACATGGGAAACGTGACTGTGTAACGGTGTTCTGATGATACCCTTATTTTCCACATGAACATCACCCGCTGTACTTTCGCACTGGTGAGGATCCTCTGAATCTGTGAAGTAATCACTTTTAGTTTATGAGATAGGAAAAAGAAAATGAATGTAGGAAAGAACACAGGAAAATAGGAGGCCATAAAATTGTTAAGATTGTTGTTTAGACAGGATTAAGCCAGACGGAGGCTTAAATAACAAAGTTTATTTCTCCTTCCTATAAAAGAAGTCAGAGGCAAGCAGTCTAGGACTGTATGAATGTTTCTCATTCATCAGGATCAAAGCTCTTTTCTGTTTTCTATCAGCCCTATCATGTGGTCCTCCTCCTCCAAGTCCAAAATGGTGCTGGTGCTCCAGCCATCACACTTAGGTTCCAGGGAATAAGATGGAAGAAAGAGTGAAGAATGGTGTGGCCCTTCCCTTTTAAGACTTCCTGGAACGAACACACACACACATACACACACACACACACACACTTCTCTGTACATCTCATTGGCTATGCTATAGCCACATGGGCAGGGAGCCTGGGGAACATGCCTTTTAGCTAGCAGCACTGTGGCTTTCTGGCAGGCAAATCTACTATACAAGGGAGTCTGTTAATTGGTGAGCAAGGAGAAGGGTTTTTGGGGACTAACAAGCGGTCTCTCTGACATACTGAAAGCTTTGCAGGCTCCCTTATTTACTGAAGCCATATAATATGGAGATTAGCAATGCACACACCAGATAGAAACATAAAAAGCACTATTGTAGTGAAGTACTGTAATAGTATTCTATGGAATTTAAGAAAAATCATATAGATTCTAAGACTCAGTGATGTCTTCAAACGATTTAATGTCATTCACAGGGAAGGGATAACATATCACACGGTGCTGTAGAGACACCTCACTGAGCCCAGTGGTAGCAAAAATTTTCAGTCAATAGGTTTGGACAACGCAACAGACATAAAACCCTCTAACCTGTATTAAATACTAATCCAGTGGCACAAAGGATGAGGAAGGAGGGACACAGAACAAACATCTTGGACAGCAATAAAATTATCTTGCTAAAGAGTTACTCAGAATTAATTAAGACACTGCCACAAGGGGACAATAATTGAATAATTCCCTAAGATGTGAGGAAAGTATTACTGATTGGTACAATCTGGAAATTTATATTAAATACCTTAAAATTCTGCAAGGCTCTGACCCAGCAAATCTATTTCTAGAAATTTGACTTAAGAAAAACAGCCATGGATATACCCAGAGACTTATCCGTGCAGACATTCATCAAAGTTATTTAAAATAGTAAGTGGGAAACAAATCTCTTCAATACCTAATAAAAGAGGACTGGTTAAGTAAATGCTGGTCCATTCATTCTAATGTAGCAATTGCAAATGATATAGTTAAGAAAATTAAGTCATGGAAAAGTCATAATTCTATAAAGTATAAAAAACAGGTTACAAAACAAAACATACAGTGTGATCCTGTTTTTTATTTAAAAACCAAAGTACCTATATTACCCTGCACACCCGAATTAAGGCAGCCTTAAATAGAAGATCTCCCATTTTACTGAGAGTACAAAAACAAAAAAATCAAATAGTTTTGCTAACTTGAATTTATAAACCTTCAGGAATGTGATGAAATAATTATGATATTTACTTCATTTTCATATTTCAAATTACATTCATACAAAATAATAGATCGATTTGTAAATGTTTTGGAATCGTATTTTACAAAAAAATTTTATCCAGATGTTTCACGTTCATCTTCAGAGTCTTCATCATTGTTAGAATCCCTTTTAAGTCACCTAACACCCATGACTGAGATGGAATCTCTGACTTTGTATGATGCTGTCATTGGAAAGCTGATCCCAAGTGAGAAATCAAATCATAACAGTAGTGTTATGATTTGATCTGTATGTGATCTTCACTATGCAACTACTTACAGTAGTTTACAAGATATTTGCAAATGACACTACAAATAAAGGGCTGGTATCCAAGATCTATAAAGAACTTCTCAAACTCAACACTCAAAAAACTAATAACCCAGTCAAGAAATGGGTAGAAGACGTGAACAGACATTTCTCCAAAGAAGACATACAAATGGCCAACAGACACATGAAAAAGTGCTCTTTATAAAGACTTGCTCTTGATGGCATCCAACCTAGGGTGTGAGGTCATGCTCTCAGGTAGAATGGCTAAATTTCTGTTGACTTTTATCATCTATTTTCAGAGCAAGTCCATCAGGTGACTTCTTTCTACTAGGACATAAAACTTTTACTGATGGAGGTGATTTCAAAATAATGAGTCCTTGCCCAAATAGTACTTTGTTGTTCAAAATAAAATGACAGAATGCCCATTATCGAGAAAATTCATATGAATTTGATCACAAGATGACACCCATTTTTATAATGGGTAGTAGTGGCCAAACAAAACCCACTTCTTGCCTTATATTCAGATGTATTTCATGTACACACAGAGAAAAAAAAAAGACTAGAAGGACAATCTCTGTAATACTGTCTGCAACGGTTACTGCTGAAAAAGAGATTACTCTCAGAGATTTAAACTCTCTTCTGTTCGCTTCTATTTTCTAAAGTTTCCTCAGTGAATGAGAATGTCAAAATTGGAAAACAGTATTAAAAATAAAAAAGAAGCAAAAGAAGAAACATTATATAAATAACACATGGGGCATGAGCAGAGACAGGCTAAGCCAGCCAGGGGGTGTGATTTCAGCTCAAAAACAATTCCTGATTGGTCTGAAATTTGCCACTCTTTCAGGTGACAGTGAGCTGCCAAGTTAGTTAAAATGGAGATGTGTTTTCTGGAAAGGTAACTCATTCATCTACTACTAGCCCCACACCCCTTCACAGCAGACTCATTTATCAGATTGGTTTCCATGCCTGGAGACAGTCCAGAGGGAATGAGTCAGTGATAGGGACCGGTCAGTTTTCTGTGAGGAGAGATAATCAGAAAGGTCACCCCTTCTCTCCTAAGAGAGAAAGTCCTGATGGCCAGGGAGCCAGGGAGTAAGACTGAGATGGTAAAACGAAGGATAATGCCAGTCCGGAGGCCGTGTAGCCCGCCGTGAAGCAGGCAGCCTCTGCAGGCGGCCTGCCTGGTCCACATCCCACCTCCGCCCATTCTCAGGTGTGCTACCTTGGGTGAGTGACTTACTCTCTCTGTTCCTCAGTCTCCTCGTCTGTGGGATGAGGATGATAACGGTTTCTATTTCAGTGGGTTGTTGTGAGGGAGGCCTAAGTAGTAAGTCCATACGTGTAGAGCACTTGGTATGAGTTCGGTAAGTGCTGGTCATTATTACATGCCAGGGGCCACACCCAGTGCTCAGTCGGTTGTCACAACGATCCTGCCAGGTACGTACAGCTACGTCTGTTTTACAGAGGCAGAAACCGAGGCCCTGGGAAATGAAGTGACTTGCATGTTTGTACAGCTACTAAATGGAGAAATGTGCATCCTTTACAAGTGGCAGTCATCCTTGCCTCCTGCTGGCCTCATCTTTGACATGGGATATACCAGCCATTCTTTTCAGTTTCTTCCCACACAGACTGCTGCGGTTGGACCCCTCCTCAACCCTCCCCAGTCTCTCCCTACTTGACAGGACATCGTAGGCAAGGCAGGGCAGCCAGAGGGCCCTTCTAAACCTAGCTCTGATATAATGTCCCAGCTCAAAAAATGATTGACATCTCCCTGCCCTGTTGACCAATAGGAAAAAGGCCAAAGCCTTCGATCCAGCTGGCCCCACCTGTGCCTCCTGGAATCACCTCTCCAACCCTTCCCTCTGCAGCATCCTGATGGTGCTCCTGTGAGCCCCCAGGGACCTTCACGTCCTCTGCCATTGCCCACACTGTCTAGAAGGTGCTTCTCCTCCTAACAGTGTTTTTTTCCATCCTTTATTGAGCAGCTGAAACGTCATTCCCTTTACTAAGCCCCGACTGAAGGTTAACACCACTGGCTGATCAACAAATACTAAGAGCCTACTATGTGTCAGACCCTGCTGCGGGCACTTTGGATACAGCACTGAACAAAACCTCTGTCCCACCTTTTCTCATTGCTCACAATCTCTCACTCCCCAGCATGCCCCCAATGATATGCCATGGCTTTAATACACACTTTACACAACCCTCTCCTCTGTACAATGTGAATCTTTGGAGAAAAGGGAACCATGTCTCCTCCACCTTTATGTTTTCTGTGTCTGGCAAAGAGCTTGGCACACTAAGCATTTACTGAATATTCGATTGATGAATGATGTCTCCAAAAATCTTCATGCTAGAAAATATTCACCTATCATGACTTTGTGAGCAATTCTATTTGGAAATACGGAGAGGATTCATCTAAAGATATTTTCCCCTTCATTAAAAAATTATGCTTATGGCTTACCTTTTGGAAAAAAAAACCCTTTGTCACTGGTGTACAACACAAAGGTCTATGTGTTTAGTTCTGGATTCCTAGGACTTTTTACAGTGCTAGGTATTCAGTAGGCACTCAATAAATGTTGAAGGACTGGAGGAAGGAAGGTAGGAAGGGAAGAAGGGAGGAAGGAAGGAGAGAAAAATGAAAATTTGGGTACCAAGAGAAGAGCTGGAAGGGAATGACCATGATCCCTGAGGTAAGTAAGGCACCGGCAGCTGCTAGCAAACATCGGTCTGGCCCCAAAGGAGGAAAGCGGTGCTGGCCAGGAAAGGGAGATCCTGGCTGGGCCTGCCGCACCTGCAGCAGGTTTCACTCCTCAGGCCAGGGGGATACCACTGTTCTGGAATGACAAGCCTGAGAGATTTAAATGCTGACTAGGTGAGTGAGCCCCACTGAGGAAAGTAATAAAACCAATTTCTAACAAATACTCTAGAAGCATGATAAATAAATCAGTAAGTCTTCCTGACATGCTCCATTTGGTGAATTGAGTCTTCTATTCACCCACAATGCAGGTGAGCAAACACAGGCTTTTGAAAAGAAACAGAAACAAACTCATGTTGAAACCTCACAGAGAGCTATCATCCTTGATTTTAAAGCACAGCTGCCAGTAACCAGCCAGAATTTTTACCAACCTACAAATAAAGATCAGAGTAGCAACACTCTTGTAGATGGAATCACCCATAAAAAATGGGTGTACCACCCAGAGATCACAACCTGTCTCCGCTGCTCCCTCAAGCGCTTGCCCCATTCCCCACCCCCAGTCCCAAACCGAACACACACTGAGGTTACAGTGGTGATTCAAGCTACAGATTCAGGGGAAGAAGAGATTAAATCAGACAATGTATGTGGGAGTGACGAGAGCACGCTGCCTGACACACAGTGGGTCCTCTTTAAATGTTTCTAAAATAAAATAAAAAATGCAGCAAGGGAAAGAACAGCTCATCTAATCTATACTTGGAATTTCTCAAATTACTCATAAGAGCACTTAAAAAATTCCAGAAAGACAGAGTATGCAACCCCTGTCAAAATAGTATTAAGTGCTAAAACACAGACAAAGATAGGTAATTAACAGCTACTAGCTTAGATGAAAATGTCTGCAATCTTGTTTAAGTGCTTGGGTGATAGAAAGCATTAGGAGATAAACTTAGGAAGATGTGGAGGCTGGGGAGTGGAGAGAAAAAAAGGTGTTTAAAAACTAGCACGCAGTCAGCTTTTTACAAAACTAGTTCACACAAAAAACTTAAGTGCAAGACACTTAAAACACAATCAGAGCTCCCTCAGAATGATGGAAATATGCTTGACAAGGTTCCCTGAAGGTCCCTAGAGGGTCTCTTCCTGCAGATATATCCTTTAAAAATGGCAGAGAATGACATTCTCCTAAATATGACTGATGTGCTAGGACTTTAATCAAATCGTTCATATTAAAATATATGACTTCATCATTAAGTCTCCCTCTGACTAATCTGGACCTTTTGATCCACTCAGCTGCAAGGAATGGTAACCCCAAGAAAGAGGGATATCATCTTCCCAAAGGACACAACGGATTTGCATCGAGAGGGAAAACAGCTGGGTTTAAGCAAGAAAAAAGGATAGGGTATAGAAGGCAGCTAGGAGAAACAGGTGGAAAATGACAATGTCCTTGAGCAACTGGCTCAGTCATTTTGTGACCTTTTCTCTTTGACTTCCAACAAATTTTCACCTGTGGAATCAGGAACAAATTATACCTGAATAAGAGTTTGAAGTTAAAACTTTGCTTTAAAAGTTTTACATTAAATTCTAGACTAAGGTACACAGAAAGAGAATTCCAAAAAAAAAAAAAAAAAAAAGAAAGAAAGGTAAAGGATTTTTTAAGATTAAATTTAGGGACAGTGATTTTGGGGTTAAATTTTAGTATGCTGGAAACAATATGTATAAATGACCAAGGACTTACAGAAACACAGAAGAGATGCTATAACACCGTGTTCAACACTAAACCATACATATACTGACCCAGGTCATGACTCTGTGTGTGTGGTGGGGGGAAGGGATTCGGTGATCCTTGTTTTCCAATGGTATCTGCCCTCAAACACTAAAGTTAATGGTTTTACACTGAGGCACTGATTCTGTCACTGACATGGTGTGAAAGTCTTCTAGAATGAGATATAAAGACAGAAGTGTCTAAAATGGCTTTGACTACCCCATGTTCCAAAGCTGATGGTCAACACTTCCAAGACCTTGTTCTAAACTAGATGGCCTTTGATACTTAAAGAGGCAAGTGGCCTCAACACAGAAAGAAATAGAAAACTTAAAAATTAGTAGATGAATTATTTCAACTTGAACAATTAAATACTTGAATATTTCCAGGTAAACCATTTTTGAGTTGCCTTTGTTGTTTCTTAAGCACCTGGGATGGATACTACATTGAGATTTACCAGAAGACTGGATCATGTTCAGTTCACCACTTACTTGTCTTATAATCTGAGAGGGAACAATAAGGAACAATGTACAAAATGAGTTCAAAAAGTGTTTTGGGAATGAAGATTTTAAAAATTTCAAGACTCAAAAAAAAATAAAAAAAATAAAAATTTCAAGACTCTAAGGCAATGACAGTGGAAGAAATAATAAGGCCTTATATCAAAAGATAGAAGTCAAAGCAAACACACTACAGCTCAGCTTGTTCCCAGTCTCACGCTTCTACTGTGCCTTTAAAAGAAAAAAAAAAAAAAAAAAAAGAATTTTTCCCGAAAGGGTAGAGTATGGCAGAAATAGTAAATACCAAACCCAGAAAAAAGAGGAAGTTAGTTTCTTACTACGTAGAAATGGGTGGCGTGCTTTATGTGATATTAAAAATTGCCATAACAAGAATGGGGCAGTAATAAAAATAAATTATTTCCCTTTTTGCAAAGCATGTGAGGGTAGGAAACTGACCCAAACTGCCAGAGAAATGAGGAAGCACCCTTTTCACCCTGTCCTCAGAATGCTATTTTGTAATTTATCCCATCCCTCAGATGCCCTTTCTCTGCCACGTCCCTGCTCTCTGCTCTTCAGCTGTCCTCTCACCAAGCTCCTCAATTAAATTACCTCACGTTTTTTTTCTCTGATCTGCTGTTCACAGCTTGTCACATCACTATACCATAAGCCTCCCCACAAGCTGCTGAAACAGGACACGGAGAGAGCCGTTCGTTTCCCACTTCAGCTGCTCACAGGCGTCCCCGGCTCCCAAGCTCTAACTGCAGCCTCATTGTCCGGAGGGAGCATGCGCGTCTCTACCAGCCTCTTCCCACAGACCCCCAGACCCTTCCGCTACACAGCATATGTATTCACAGCCCTAAAAAAATCACGAAATGTGGCGTGAGCAACCTACTGAAGCAACAACCTATGTCCCAGACGTTCGATTCGAAAAAGTAACAATTGTGCTTGTCCTCATCCTGTTCGACAGGAGAAATGGCAATTTTCTCCTGACCACTGGGGACTACAAGAATCAAGCCGTGCAGTTTCCACAAGGGCTCAGCTTTTTATCTTTTCATTTCTGCAAAATAAATATAATGGTTAATCCTTTGAGTCTGTGAGACATCTTTCACAAAACAGTATTTCAAAAGAACTTTTTCATGAAATATTCCATCTAGAATGGCATGAATTATCCAGAACGGCGATACAAAGAACCTGCGTGCCAAATTAAAGCATTAAATCAAAAGGCCAATAACCGAGAAAAGAGAAAATATTGTTGCAAAATGAGATGAGATTAAAGAAAGAGACACAGATGAGATTCTCCAGTTTGATGAGGCAGAGGTACAGAAAAGGGTCTTCCCAGAGGGTCAACACTTCTGAGAAACAGTGCATTGATTTAAAGGTGGTAATTTAGACGAGGCAGAGGAAGCTAACACAGCCAATAAATAAGAAGAATCGCGCATGAGCCAGGGAGACACCCTATTCAAGGAGAGTTTAAAAAACACAGGAAAATTGGAACCGGATCCACACATGAGTAGAGAAAAGTGCTATCTCTCTCTCTCTCTTTTCCTTTCATTCCCCCCCCCCCCAAGTAGAACTACTGGTCCCATGAGGAACCAGGTGTTCAAAGCTTCATGTGCCCTGAGGGGAGAAGATAGATTCATAATTTCAGGAGAGTAATTTGACAATATGTTACCAAAACTTTGAAAATGTTCATCCCTTTGGTCTGGTAATCCCATTTCAAGGATGTGGGAAAAGTTGTATGTGTGAGGTTGCTATTTGCTGCTCTCTTTATAATCTTCTGCCTTGTTTATAGTAGTGGAAAAAAGCAGAAACAATCTCGATGCCCAGTGATAAATCAGAATACATCCGTATGTGGCATTCTAGACAGACACTTGAAATGATGCTGTAGAGGGATGTTTTAGTGACAAGAAACTATTCAAGAAATAACAACATTTAAGAAGGATGTTACCAAAAAGTGGGAGTGTAATGATTAAGTTTTTGTTTCACACACACACCCCCCATCCACACTCAGGATTGTAAGATACATTCAGGATGCACACAGTCGTGATGGCAATATTGTGAGTGCTTTAATTTTTTTCTTATATGCTGCTTTTTGAAAATATCTTTAATAAAATATAGTATTTTTTGATAAAGAGAAAAACCAATAAAAAACTTTTTTAAAGGAACAAAATCAGGGGGTGGTCTTGTGTACAGAAACCTATCAAATGCCAGGGCTGTAAGGGCCTTGAGCTCCCTGACTCACCATCTTAATTTGACAGATGAGAAACCAAACATACATACAGAACAGGAGGGTTCTGACCTCAGAAACGCTCAGGAAAGGAATTAAGCTAGTCACAGCAAGAGAGGGAAAACAGGCTGCTGAAAGGTTGCTCCAGCAGGGCTGAATAGGTAAATACAACAGAAGGGATAAGCATGTATGATTTGGGAGGGGAGGGGGTGTTCAAGAGAGTTGAGAGTCTCAGGAGATGCTCAGTTTTGGAACGCTAAAGAATGGGAAATTAAGGAAATTAGGAGATAGTGTAAGGAGCAGGGAACTAACATTTTTTCAGCACCTCCATGTGAATGGCTCATGTTAATTCACGTAATCCTCTAAAATAACTCAGAAAATATCAGTACTCCCATTTTACAGATCAGGACACTGAAGTTCAAATAACTTGCACTGGTCAAAGATGTAGCAAGTAACAGAGCTATGATTTGCTCTCAGGATGGAGTCCCAAGTCCTTCCCCTTTTTAGCACCCGTGCATGAGAGCAGGGGTGGGGGGGGCAGGGGAAGAAGGAGCAAGAGAATCTTAAGTAGGCTCCGTGCCCAGTGCGCAGCCTGATGCAAGGCTTGATATCACAACCCTGAGATCATGACCTGAGCCAAAATCAAGAGTCAGACACTTAACCAACTGAGCCACCCGGGTGACCCTGTACGTGCTACTTATTAACTGAGGCAGCTGGAGGTGCAATTGCATCACAGTCTCAATTGGTAAGTCAATAACATGGGGGATGCCCACAGTATGGCCAGCACAGACTAACCACTTAAAGTGATATATTCATGAAACTCAAAAAGGCCAGCTCCCCCTGACCATGGCAATGGGATGGAAAGAAAGAGTGGTGTTTCAAAAATCTCATTTCTGGATATATAGACACCTGAATATCTCTTAATCCTGCCCTTACAGATATGAAGACACCTGTGCTCCTTTCCTTTCAATAAGCCCTTCAGAGTTCCCATTAGAGTTGTCCTTGAATCACCAGGAGTGCGCAGTTGCAGCCTTAGCGGTGACCTTATAAATATATATATATATATATAACAGCAGTGCTAGCCTGGCTATTATTTGGAGGAGAACATACCTTCATACTACAATACCTTCTCTCTTTTGGCCTGGGAAATGGATGGCAGACAGTACAGATGCCATTAAATGGGAGATCTTAACCACCTATTGCAGAGACCAAGACATGATCACTCTCTTTCAAGCCCTAAAGCACTTTCCTCGTTGCAGGCTTAGTGGAAACATTAGGTCTTCTCATCCTTTTCTTATTGCTCTGATCATCTCAGAAGGGTCTGATCTGATTAGGACCACAGCCTTCTCTGCAGTTATCCCTGACTGTAGTGATTGGCAACCAAGCCTACAGGTTTAGTTCAAAGTAAGTCCTATTAGTAAAATAGACTTTTTTAAAAAATAAAAGAGTATCATGTTGCACCCCCCTGCATGTTAGTTCTTCAGTACTTTTAGCTTTGGTGTACTTCTAAATGGTAGCTACTAGCCACGTGTGACTATTCAAATTTAAATTGAGTGAAGCTAACCATTGAGTTCCTCAGTCACACTAGCCATATTACAGGTGCTCAAGAGCCTCAGACGGTTAGCAGCCATGGTACTGGACAGCACCGACATAAAACATTTCCACAACTGCGGCAAGTGCTACCGAGCAATGCTGCCACACGGCAATGGGCCAACTCGGAACCACTTACTGAGTTCTTATGTGCCAGGCACTGTTCTAAACTTTTTAAATGTATCAGCTCATTTACTACTCACTATGATTCCATGAGTGATGTAGGGCTTGTTATTGTTCCCATAACACAGATGAGCAAACTGAGGCACAGAGTGATTAAATGACCTCTGATCAGTCTCTCTCCTACCACATCAAACCCACAGACCTTTCCCTGTGCCGTGCCTCTCGTACCTATGGCAGGGTCTGTCATCAGAGATGCCATATACTCATTTAGGTTCTTACCGGACAACTGCTGTACCCTCCTAACTGCTCTATTTCAACTATCCTTCTCCAACATCAGCAGGATCAAATACTTAAAAATTTTATTTTGTAGCAGATAAATCCTCAATGGAGTCCATTGAATTACAGTCAAATTCTTCAAAGCAGTTTTCAAAGTCGCCTACAAGATGGTTCCAGTTTTTCTTTCTCATCTTATCCTTATTTAATATCTAACACTTATCAATAACTAGAGCCACTGTGTTAGTTCAGGTCTCCTGGAAAGCAGACACTACCATGGGATTAGATATGCAAGAGGTTTCTTGGAGAAGGGAGCAGGAGTGGACCGAGAAAACGTGTAGACTAAGATGTAGGTCCAACCCTGTGGAGCAGAGGAGGGAGGAAGGGGGACAGGGTGGGAAGCGTCTCAGAATGCAGCACAGTTCCAAGAAAGGTCTAGCTGTGCAAGTGGAGAGTTCTTGAGCCAAAGCTGGTCAAGGGAGGCTCCCCTGTCTTGCTGGAATGGACATGCCTTAGCACCTTCACTGTGCACAATCACTGGCTGGGAGCAGGGGAAGCGTGGCTGTGGTGCCAAAGCATGGTGGGTCCGGAAGGGTTGCTGCTGGGGACCTCAGTCAGTTTTGCTCCCGACAGCAGGAAAGCAGAGTGGTACACTTTCACAGCCACTGTACAATTTACCATTTAACTGGGATATCTCTTTTTCAAGATTCATCTATTTATTTGAGAGGAGAGAGAGAGAGAGAGAAAGAGAGCCCATGCGGGGGCAGGGGCTGGGGCAGAGAGAGAAGGAGAATCTCAAGCAGACTCCCAGCCTGACGCGGGGCTCGATCGCACGACCCTGAGATCAAGACCTGAGTTGAAATCAAGAGCCTGATGCCTAACCAACTGAGCCACCCACGCGCCCCTAACTAGGATACCTTTAAGAGTGGCAGCAGATGCCATTAATAATTAGACTGGACAACAGGTGAAACCAGGGATGATCCTAGGCAAACTGGAATTTACGGTCACCCTACAATAACTTACGCATCGAAGAGCCTACTGAATGTTCATCAGCACAGATCATTCCACTTTTGGGCATTCTTTCAGCCTGGAACTGCTTTATAACCCAAACTGTGGCTACAGAAATCTTAGGCATCTCTTAAAACTGACCTCAAATGGTATCTTCTGGACGTCATCTTGTCCCTTTGGAATCACTTCATGTGTACCTTTCCTAAAATTTTGCTCCATTCTGGTTATGTACTTAAACTGCTTTGAATTTTCTCACTCCTGTCATCAAACAGCAAGGTCCCTAAGGGTAGGGACAGTGTTTTTCAGTTTTTTTCTCCCTTTCGTGACTAGCACAACGTCTTGCACATACAGTGGGCACCAAAAGAAGGTGTATTCTTAATTCTGCAGAGTGCTCTGACATGAGCTTTCTTAGAACTCTTCTGTTTTAAACAAATATATATGTCATCTTGTATTTCTTGAATGTCATTTTTTTCTGTCTTTATAGTTCAGAGAATTCAAGTATCAGCCAACCTTGGTGAATGAATTCCTTTATGACTTGCTAATTACTTTGTCCTTTTTTCTGCTCAAAGCCTACATTGAATTACTTCAACTTCACCTCAGAGGGACTAAAAAATTGCTGAATATACTTTGCACTTTAAACAATAAAGTTACTAATGGCATTTTAGCAAGAACACCCATTATTTTCTTTGCAGCAATACATCAGCATTTTATCTGTTATAAATTGCTTGGTCAGCATCAAATGGCTTCAGAATAAATCTCTTTCTCCTTTCCATCTCTGCTGTCTATGATAAAGAAAGGAGGCAGAAGGTAATTCTGTGTTCTGCATTCCCAGGCATATATTTTCATGCTGTAGGACTCTGTAATTTATTTCTAGTGATAAACCTCTTGTAGTCCTATGCTGGATGATGCTTGCAAATGTCCAAATACACATACTCTTCTACATTAATGCCAAAATGAAGGGGCTTCCAGGTGAAGGGCTTAGGGACCACACATAGTAGAATTTTGATGCCTATTACAGATTTTAGTAACAGGGCAGCTGTAAAAATAAACAGCAGTGTTCTAACAATTAGACTATTTTTTTCAACCCCGCCTCCAGATACGGTTATAAATACCATAGAGACATTAGATGGGACACAGAATTATCTCTTTAAGATTAGGCTATTCTATCTTCACATTTCGTTCTTTTTTTTTTTGCCATAAAGGAAGAAATTTTTATTTATTTTTATAATTTTTTTACTATGTTATGTTAGTCACCATACATTACACCATTAGTTTTTGATGTAGTGTTCCATGATTCATTGTTTGTGTATAACATCCAGTGCTCCATGCAGAACGTGCCCTCCTTAATACTCCTTAACACCATCACTGGGCTAACCCATCGCCTCACCCCACTCCCTTCTGTAACCCTCAGTTTGATTCCTGGAGTCCATAGTCTCTCATGGTTCATCTTCACATTTCTAAGAAACCTACCTAGTAAGTTCTACTTTTTAAAAATCCCTTGCATTGACATTTTCTCAACTCTATGATGTATCCATTTTTGTACTTCTGAACACAGCACAATATCAAAGTAGGTGCCTAATAAATATTTAAGTGACTGAGTTAATAGATGAATGCTTTTCATTTAGTCTGCTGAATATTAGTTAACAGTATTATTCACTCATCAAAACTAAATACTACTATGTCATCTACAGTTATTATAAGCTGGTCCCTCTTCTCTATTTTAAATTATACTGATATTTGAGAGTTATGCTTACTGTCAGTTACAGTACTCACATTTCAAATATATGGAGGACTTTATGAATATTATTATGAATAATGGTGATTAGTTGCTTTTAATATCCTAGGCAGTGTGAGAAAAAATAGACTTAAGCTAGAGCATGAGAGATTTAAGTTAGATAAGAGTGTTCTGGCATCAAATCTAATTAAACACTAGAGTGGATTAATGAAGGAAGTCATGAAATCTTCCTTCTTAGAAGTCTTTAAAAATAAGATGGAACCTCATCAATACATACATCATTAAGTATGCCCCCATATAAAGATGGAGGAATTGGTTTCAATATTCTCTGAATGACAGGTATACTTATTACAGGTATATATAAAATAATTTTCTGGAGCATGGACATTCACATAAAATACTGGTATCAATTCATAATCAAAGACATGAATCATGTGCCAAAGAAGTGACTTCTGGTTCTAGTCTCCCATTCCTCATGTGACTTTGGGGCAAGCCATTTTACCTCTAAGGTAAAGATTCTTTTTCAATTAAATAGGAATAATCCTAATTCTAAGTATCTACTCTTCAAAATAAACTATGTGACATCTTGTTGGGTGAGTTACACCCAAATAAATAAGCAGTAGGGATACAATTCCTACAATTTAAGGTTATTTCAATACTACATCCTCATTTTATTGTCCTGAAGCAAATTATACTAAGTATACAAAGAACAATATTTATCATACTGGTAACTATTAGAAAAGAAATACTAACAGAGAAATTTTAGATTGTGGCAATTAAGTGAAAAGCAACCTGACACAGGATTTATCTTTAAAATCCATGTGCTTTAATGTATTTATACCAATCTCTTTCCATGTTGATATTCTTATTGTGGAACTTTATCATTATACCACACATAAATCTATCATTTCTTTAAAAAAAACTTTTTTAAAGATGTATTTATTTATATATTTAGAGAGAGAGAGCCTGCACCAGCTGGGGGCAGAGGAAGAGGGAGAGAGGAAGACACCCCACTGAGCGCGGAGCCCCATGCGGGGCTCAATCTCATGACCCCAAGATCATGACCTGAGATGAAACCAAGAGTCAGACGCTCAACTGCCTGAGCCCCCCAGGCACCCCTGAATCTATCATTTCAAAATTCCCAGGCATTGAGCAAATGAAAACGAACACTCCCTTCATGTTATGGAATTTAGAGAAAATAATGCTTTCTTAACCACTGGCGTATATTTTCCTCCTCAAGGCTGACAACTTTTGAAAAAATCACGGTGCAGACTATGCAGTTTATGCTTAAAGTGTCGTAACTGCTTTTGTGTTAGGATTCATATTACAAGAAAATTCACATATACTGCCTTTTTTACTGCTTGGATATTGATCTATTTTGATTGTGGCCACTGGATGCTATACAGCCTAGAAAGAACATATAATTCCATTCTCCGTCTCTTAAAATAAGAGACTTTGGGCTACAACATGTTTTTCCCAACAGCCCACCTCCTCACTCAGAGATGCCAATACCAAAGCAGTAGTTCAGGTGGGAGTGCGGGAGGAAATCACCAGAGCTATTTGCAGCGTACAATCACAGGTTCCAGTGGAAGAAATGTGTTACAAGTTGGGAGAATGTGAGTTATAAAGCGTACAGGGGAGGAGTAACAGTGAAATGAATAAAATAAACTCATGGGGGACAATTAAATAAGGATAAAGGGTATAGAAGTGGAAGAGCCCAACCACATCAAAAGATCAACTTTTAGGAGAAGGGCAGTGAATCATGTCGTGAAGAACATCAGAAGTAGAAGCCATGCTGAAGGCCATTTGGAGACTAATCTCCCTTTACAAATGAGGAAATGGGCCTAATGAGAGTATGTGACTTTCTCAGGGTCACCCTACCCTAGGAAGTGACAAGTGCAATGCACAATTCAGAATAATGAGTGGCCGGTTCAGAGCCTGAAGATCTTGCAGGGAGCCAGGGTAGCTCTGCAGGACCTTCTCTCCAAGTGTCCTAGCCTTGTTCCTTGGGATCACCACACTTTGAATCTAGTGAGTGATGGGGAATGATAGGTGAAGAACAAAAGGACATCTGTCAATGCTTGGAATGTATTCATTCTGATGGCCCTAGCTCCAGACTACCTTTTGAATAGCATAATCCTAGTCAGTTCTGGACAGGAGGCAAAACAAGGGTTATTTTGACATGGTTCTGCCCATGGAGAGAGACCCACTGAGAGCCTTTAGTTTATAGGCTCAGACAATGGGAAAAGCCATGCTGGCTCCTCCCAAGGCTCAGCTACTTCAGGGAGAAAACAAAGGCAGCATGCAGAAAAGGGGAGGACAGATGAGCCAGAGAGGAAAAGGGTACATACAAAACCCCAGAACTTGCAAGAAGCTCATCTATGCCTCAGGCACACAGCAGACATAGGGAAAGGGGGCACTGGCAAGGAGATCATACTACAAGGCTGTTCTGAGAAGGGTTGTCTGTGATCTGTAATTTATATGGATATAATAAACTCCATGCCTAAGATACAAAAGCCCCAAACAACCACTACCAAAACACAAAACACGTGTTTAAAGGGGAAAATTACCCACAACGTTAGGTTTTTCCACATGGCTGGACCAGGAGGGTTGCAAAATACATCATTGTTATGGGCTGGAAAGCCAACTAGGGGAGCCCTCTTAGGACTTTTAAAGGGAAACCTTCTGGATGAACCTCTTGGTCTTAGAAGAAAGACAGTTATATTTAACTATAAACACATGGCAGTAGGTGTCAGAAACATGCTCCATTTGAAGACTATATAAAATAAATATTATTTTTGGAAAAGGAAACTAAACCAAGAATAGATAACCTGAGAATGCCAGACGGGCCTAGTGCACCTTGCCATGTTTTCTCAAGCATTTCGCACTTAGATTTAGCCTTCAGCTGAACTGCACTCACTTCAGCAATCTTTAATTTATGCAGATGATTCATTTGCAATATGAAATCATTACAACCCTGCAACAACAACAGACTAGAAACACAGGAGGCCTGCTCTGACCACCTAATTTAAAACTGCAACCTCTCCCCCCTCCCCAAACTGACATTCCTCTTATCTTGCTCTACTTTTTTCTTCTTTTTAAAGCAGTTTTCATCTTCTAACATACGATAACTTGCCTATTTGTTTAGTGCTTATTTTCTGTTCTCCCCCAATAGGATATAAGCTCCAAGAGGACAGGAATTTCTGTATGTTTTGTTCACAGATGTATCCCATGCACCTAGAACAATGTGTGGCACACACTGGGTGTGCAAAAATGCTGGCTGATGAATCAGAACAAGACATGGATGAGCTGTCAATACTGGATAAAGCCCCTTTCTCAGGTAACAATGAAGTGCCTCATTGGTAACAATAAAGAGTATATATTTTCCAGTAGAAATCACCAAAGTTAAAAATAAATCAAATTCAGTGGGCCAGTTCTGCTATCAGAAGAAGGAGGTGATTCTCTCTAAAGGTTCCGGGGAAGTGATCCCAGCATATGTGGGTCCAAGTTGATGACCTGTTCCTGCATATCTTTGGGTGTAAGGAGGGAAACTTAGCTAAGTACTGAGCGGTGGGAAAAGACACCCCACAAGAGTTTGTCTTTGGTAACTTTATAATATTAATACTTTTGTGTGGCACTTCCCTGGGCATAAGAAATGCTTTCACAGTATCTCACTCTACCTTAAAGCAGGTAGGATTATTTTCTGAACCTTGGAGAGTGTGTTACCTGCCCAGGGTGGTAGGCCAAAGCAGATCATTCCTAGCTTGGTTTAAGAAAGCAAGTACAAATTCAGTATTTTTTTTCACACGGCATGGCTAAAATTATTACTCTCAAAGATTGCTTAACTAGCTGCCTACCTCCTGTGGTTTATTACCAGGAGAGAGTTTTAGAGAAAGGAGTGATTGCCTGGTCTTCACGGCCAAAGGGCCGGGAGATCAAGTAAATAATGAGAGGGAACTCTGAAGTTTCTGCTACCAAAAAAGTAGGCACTTCAGATGATATTTATTTAAGACCCTGCATTTCTTAGTTATGGTGGAGGTCTATGAAAAACAAAGGCAGCAGACACGGAGCCTAGATTTATAGGGATCATTCAAGTTCTGCCTGAGCAAAAAAAAAAAAAAATGCTAAGAAACAAACAAAACTCCCCTCTTACATAGAAACTATTCCATAACAATGGAGGAGGGATCCAGAACACAACTCACCAAAATGCAGAAAAGACATAGAACGCATGGAGTGGGCAGGTCTTGAGAATTTTATCCCCACACAAGGAGAAATTGTGCAGTATCCAGACAGAAGAGATGGTATATGGTAGCTGTGGAGCATTAGCAACCAAAGGGGATGAATCAGCTCAGCGTCTGAAAACACCTACAGGTTCTGTCAAACCTGCCCGCAGTCTTCAAGAGCTTCAAGGCTCACAAACAGGAAATTGCTGGGTATGACTTAATCTGACTCTCAACCTCCTCAGAGAAGAGTTTGCCCCAAAAAGTTATGCACAAAGTATGGAGCCAAAAGGTGAGGGGTGAAGAAGAATGTGAGTTCAAGTTCAGAGTATGGGCATTTAGTAGAAGGAAACAATTTTTGGGGAGCTTGGGTGGCTCAGTCGGTTAAGCGCCTGCCTTTGGCTCAGGTCATGATCTCAGGGTCCTGGGATAGAGTCTCGCATTGGGCTCCCTGCTCAGTGCGAGTCTGCTTCTCCCTCTCCCTCTGCCTCTCCCCCCAGCTTGTGCGTGCTCCCTCTTTCAAATAAATAAAATCTTTTTTTTTTTTTTTTAAAAAGAAGGAAACAATTTTCAAAATATATAGGAGTTACTTTGGATTTCAGCACCGGGTTCAGTACTGGTCAACATCTTTACTAGTAGCCCAACGCTTTATAGAAATGGAGAGAGAAAACCGAATTACAAAGGGACTTGTGAAGATGTGAGATTAAGTCGTTCATTGATTCATGTGTTCATTCATTCATGACATTCTGTTTCAGGATATTTTCAGGAACAGAAGACTGAATTGACCTAAACAAATAAGAGAGTTTATTATCTCACACAACAGAGTTGCCTGGAGGTAGGACTGTCCCAGGACCAGTTTATTTACAGCACCTCAGCAACATCATTAGGAACCCAACTTCTTGCCATCTTTCTGTCTATTTTGATTTGCCTAGACTAAGCAAAAATTCACCCCCTGGATCAAGAACTGGGGTTGAGACTTGGGCCAGGTGGGCCCCAGAGATAACTGTAGATGGTTGCTCAACAATATTCACTGAGCACCTCGGATGTGTCCTTTCCTGTACTGGTCACTGGAAACATGGAAAAAAGGAACCACCTGCCCATGGGAGTTTAGAGATTAATAGGTGAGACAGGCATTAATGAAATAACCATAAAAATAACAAGAAAAGAGACTGCCGTAAGTGCTATGCTGAAAAGGTATGTGGTGCCCTAAAAGCAGAACAGGGGGATTTGGGTTAATGAGGGGGAGAGGAGGAGGCCCTGAAGAAGGGACCCTGGAGCTGCTGGGATTGGGGGATGGAGAAACACTGCAGACCGAGGGAGCAAAGGGAGTGGCCAAGGGGAAGGAAGGCATATGGCACATCCAAAAACCATCCCCAGATGGAGGACACACAGGGAGGGTAAGCGAGGAGCAAAAGGAAGCTCAGAAGGTTCACAGGAGCCAGACTCTATGAGTTATATACAATGGAAGAAAATATTAACAAATGCATATTTTTAAACTTTTAAAATCTTAGACCTTTTTGCTCACATTGAGTTTGACACAAAACAGGGCTCTCAAATGTCCTAGTGCACAGATGCTCTGAGAATGTCAAATGGCCATTCCCTGTCCTTTCAAAATGAATACTTCTGGTCACTTCAGGTAAGAGTATACCACAAGAAGAAAGCTGGGTGTGGGGCTGGGGAGGCAAGGCACGGGTAGACTTGGAACCTGGGTTGAAAGATGAAACCTCACAGTTGTAACTGATTGGGAAAGGAAGGAATTCATGAAAGAGGTGGGGCTAGGAAAAGGATGTAGAGAGAGGCTGTGACTCTGAGACAGGGTTGAATGGGATCAGGGACCTGGACAGGGGTTCCTGGTATATGGTGACAAGATAGGGTGCTTGAGCTAGGGGGTGCAGGGAGACCCAGAAGCACAGTGAATAGAGAGACCCCTCTGGAGGGGCAATCTTATCCCGGCCCCGGCCTCACACCTTTGGGGAGGTAACAAGAGTGAGACTGCAAAATTCAGTCCACTTCTGTGCTTTTTGGGGTGTGGCTTGCTTACTTACCAAGAGATTACACAGAAATTACTCAAGGTAAAGTGCCACAGAGTCCTCTCTCAGCAAATGAAAATACATTTGAGGAATAAACAACACTACCACTTCCTTATGGGGCCAAAAAATATTACCTCCTTCTCCAGTTTCTTATCACTATAAATGAACTCATAATCTCTCAATAGCTGAGTATAAATGGTCTAATTAACCATCTTTTGCCCTTCAAATACTTAAGAATTTCCATGGTGACTAACCATGCATTTCTTCTACCACATGGATGAGCATCTAACTAAAAGGATTCTCATCCTCCAAAGCAGACATTTAAAGTGTGACAAAGTCATCTTAGAGAAACTTGGCCCTTTGGAAATGAGATAACTAATTACCCAGTGAAAAGGCAGTCTTTTTCCACTGAGAAATCAGCTACGTGGTCTAGCAGAATGAAAGGCATGGACCATGGCAAATCAGGTTCGCAAAAACAGTAAACAAAACAAGCCACAGAACAATTAACACATGTGGAAAAAGCAAAACGGCACCAGCCACACAGCTGATTTGATTTTAAGAAAACTGAATCTGTGTTTCAGAAAGAAAAAAAAAGAGTGAAAATACACAAAAGAAACAAAACACCCTAAAAGCACAGACAACTAAAAGCCAAGTAAAACTCATACACACAGACCTCACAGACTCCACAAATTACTTTGAATTATCTACAAGCTTAGGAAATGGCCCTTATACATGTATTTTATCATTCAGGAATAGAGCCCATGTCTCTTCCAGAATCCCACCGCTAACAAACACAAAGCAGTGAACCATGGAGACGGTCTTCCTTTCAAAATAGGGACATAACCTATTTTCTCTACATCAGATGTAGCTGTAACTGAGAACCTATACATACTGTAATAACACAGAGAAAAGGAAATGGATGGTGAAAGCAAACTGAATTCAGTGAGCTAGCAACATTGTAACGTACATTGCTGGGAAGGGGACAGAGATGGAGACAGACCGAACACACACGCTGGCTACTTTGTTCCTTTTTAGTTTTATCAAATTACATTATATATTGTGACTTTCGCCCTAAGAAGCATGAAAAATTGACAATAAAACGTTATCCTAATGGAAACGGTGGGTCTTTGGTTAAGTGTCTGGCACAAAAAGAATTTTTTTCGACAAGCCTTCAAACAAAAGTGTATGTGCTCTTGACATCTGCAGATGAGCTAGTTTCCTCTTCTTCAAAACTCAAAGCTTCTCTAAATTAAACAGAAGCTTGTTTTTGGTATCTGTAAAATGTATGTGGATAAAATTCAAAGTTTTAGAAAGGGAGTTGCCATAGAAACACACAACTCCCTAAAAGAGCAGTCCGTCGCCTCTTCAGGGAGCCCGTCATCACAGATATTTATTCAGTGCTACACACAATGCATAAAGAGCAGTCGGAATACACACACTGGACAAATACACAAATTAAATAAGTCAAGCACTTTTAAGTGAGGGATGATGAGCCCATTTGTATGTGTGTGGTGGTGGGGGGAGGTATCATGTGAGCTGAACCCTGTGGTACAGCTGAAACGCAGCCATCATAAAAAGATTCATTTAAAACACAATTCTGCAACAATCTGGGCATTGCACCCAGTTATCATTATGGACTGTTTTCTGTGAATTCTTTTAAGATGTGGATGTAAGAACTAGAAGCAGCACTTACAAAAAAAGCTTTATTTTTACTAGCAGAGTAGACTCAAGCTAAAAATAAATTCAATGGGAATTTTATACTGCAGACTTTTAAAAAACATAGTGTCAGTATACCTAGACAAACATCATCTCTTTATTCGAAGCTTCTGTGCAGCATTCCAAAAAGACCACCTGATTTCCAGCCAGATTACAGTTCTTCAGACTTGGTCTCTCTTGAGACAAAGGAAGCTCACGGAGGTAACATCTAAGTTGGAGTCTTGAATCAAACAACTTATTGGTCCTTAAAGGATTTCTGTTCTCAGGAGTTCATTTCACCAGAAGAGGACAAATTATCACATAGCCCTTTGACAATGGGATGGTCCTAACTGGGAAGAAACAAAATAAATATCTTTGAGGGGCTGTGTCCCCAAAAAACCTACAATGAAAGTTTGGAACATGATTTGTATGAAAATGTGAACTTTTCTGCAGCTGTATTCATCTGTGATCAGTACTAATGATTTGCAAATCATATCAATGCCCTAATAATAAATTTCTAAGGAAACACACGGATTCCATAAATGTTAAATATTTAATCCTTGGTAGGTAAATTATAGCTACTGTTAATCAAAACTTACAAATGGAAAGACTGATACCATCACTCATGATTTGCCCCAAATCGCAAATGACCAACTTCTGAATTTATTTTCAGTAAATACAAACAATAAAGTACACATGTGCTCATTTACAAAGCATCATGATTAGCACAGTTATCCAAGTGATTAAAAAGTCAACTGAGGGCTGACTCAAAAACCAATCAAGTTAAATCTCGGTAACATTGGCATTATTCTAAAAAAAAAAAAAAAAGATCAGAATGATTAAAATCTCACCCTTCAATTGCTAGAAGCAACAGATGAAAATCCACTAATGGTTAGTGGACCAGAGTGCCAACCATTCATGGATCACTCTGAAACCATTTGAAGGCATTGTGCAACTAGGCAATGGTAACAATTAGCATCTGGGTGGTGGTTACAGGTCTGAAAATGTGTACTGGAAGAAGTGAAGCATCTGGCCAAATAAATTTACTCACCTGGACTTCATAGTATGAGTACTCTGACTTCTACTCACCCTTTAAGATTCAGAACAACCAGGAGCTCCTTAGGGAAGCTTCTCTGAGCCTGGGGCTCAGCTCAGGGACACTGCTCCAAAAGATTTCCTGAATCCCTACTACAGCACTGTCTCATTAATTTTCAGACACTGGCTTTCTCAAAAGTTTCCTGATTCCATCACAGACTTCTTAAGGGTAGTGAACATATCGGTCTTGCTCACCTCAGGAACCCAGAACTGGTGAAAGTCAATAAATGTTTGCTGAATGAATGAATGAGTGTAGTGTGGATTTATTTAAGTTACTGATGCTCTTATCGATCAGAATTTTTATTAATTTGGTGAAGATCTGATAAAAATGGTGTGGGTGAAAGGATATAATATTCCTCGTTATCTCAAAAAATTCAGAGACCAGAGATCTGTTAATATGGATTTTCATTTCCTTAGGATAAGAAAGCAAAGAATGATCATAGTATGCTGTACTTAGAACCTGGATGGTTAAGGACCTATCCACACATCATTGAAGCTGCCCATTCTTTTATTTTGAAGCAAAACTGCTCTGGGCTTGACAGATGGTTACATAACCACAGTATACTTTTTGGCACATTTCTTAAATCTGTAAACATGTCCAGTGCTCTGAAAGCAGAAACTGTAGTTGTTTTTTTAAATAAAAAATAATAGGGGTGCCTGGGTGGCTCAGTCGGTTAAGCGTCTGTCTTTGGCTCAGGTCATGATCGGAGAGTCCTGCGATGGAGGCCAGTGTTGGGCTCCCTGCTCAGCGGGGAGTCTGCTTCTTCCTCTCCCTTTGCCCCTCCCCCTGGCTCCTGCTCCCTCCCTCTCCTTCTCTCTCTCAAACAAATAAATAAAATCATTAAACAATAACAAAAAGAATGAAAGATCACCATGTTGGTTAAATAAAAATTACTGATATGGCCTCCAAATTCTAAGTTCCTGAGAAGCTTATTTTTCTTAAGTACGCCAGTCACAAATAAAGGCAGAAAGTCGCCTCTCTCTTAATGTAATCAACTTCTCTAAAGATGACATACATACACACCAGGCTTTGGGAGAATTCTCTAGGGGGG
Source organism: Callorhinus ursinus (assembly GCF_003265705.2). Lineage (NCBI taxonomy): Eukaryota > Metazoa > Chordata > Mammalia > Carnivora > Otariidae > Callorhinus > Callorhinus ursinus. The sequence continues at coordinate 11,608,902 of NW_027397068.1, forward strand.
ATTTAAAAGGAAGTATCTGGTGGAAGCAGAGGGTCACATGGAGACTTCCAACAGATATTCTCCATCTACAAAAGAAGGGAAGGGCCTCCATGCTGCAACTGTTTGATAAACATATCACAGCGGCCTTTTCATTTCTTCTGATATAAGTGAAAATGGCTTTTTAGTGCTGTATGTTGAAAGCAACAGGTAAAGGCAATGAAGCAATAAGTATTTACAATACAGATTTAATATTTCTATACCAAAATTTCTGAGATTTTCTGCCTTAAGCAGGATTATCCTGCTTAACATCTTGTCTCACTAATTTTTACTTCAATTTTGAAAAGAGTTAAGTGTGAATGCCTAGAAGAATCCATTCACCTTTTCAGAATCAGCTAAGCACCAATTTTTCAAACAGCTTTAATCTGGAGTCCTGTTTTAATAAGACTGTTTATAAAATTGAGGGGTGCCTGGGTGGCTCAGTCGGTTAAGTGTCTGCCTTCAGCTCAGGTCATGGTCTCGGGGTCCTGGGATTGAGCTCCTCATCAGGCTCTCTTCTTGGCGAGGACTCTGCTTCTCCCTCTCCCTCTATGCACTCTCTCTCAAATAAATAAATAATCTTAAAAAATTATAAAATTGAGTTGTTTAAAAATTTTATAAATTAAGATCAAAGGTATCTACATTTTTTAAAAAAGTAATACCCTCACACACAAAAAGTAATACATATTACCTAATATAATACACATTACATAATTACATGTGAAATTACAAAAAATCTTAGCCATTCATGATAACTCAGGAATGAGCCTTTCCATACAGCTTCATTTCTCAGAGAGCTGAGGGGCTCCAGAGTTTTCTTAAAATAGAAACATTTCCAAAACGTACCATGTATCTTTGAGTCTCCATGATCAGAACATAAGCACATAATATACCTTTTTTCCCCGATAACTTATATTTGAAAATACCAGCTCATACGTATAAATTGAATGTAGTTCAAAATGTGATACATACGTGGTCACAGATGAAAATACATGTGTTGAGGACCATGTAACAGGAAGGATCCCATTTGACCCCCAAATCTGTCCTCTCAAAAAAATATTTTTAAAGATTTTATTTATTTGAGAGAGAGAGAGAGCATAAGCAGGGGGAGCTGCAGGCAGAGGGAGAAGCAGGCTTCCCACTGAGCAGGGAGCCCGATGTGGGACTCAGATCCCAGGACTCAGGGATCATGACCTGAGCCGAAGGCAGATGCTTAACCGACTGAGCCACCCCAGGCGTCTCCTCTCAAAAATATTCTGATATCAACTTCTATTTTGATCATTTGCCTCTCTTTACAGAGGCAGGGTGAAAGCTACGCAGTGTAGGATGACTTTCTGGAGGAGTACAGTGTTGTTTTGAAAAACTAGTTAGGAACGAAAGGCTACATAAGTTTCCTGACAAATGGTTTTTCTGTTCTCTAAGTGGGTATCTGCTTCGATGTTGCTATCAGCTACCTATGACTTTAGCTGGAGCTTCAGCCTGTAGAGGCTCCCACGATCTCTGGGCCAGTATGGACTTCCCCAGCTTTCTCACTGGCACTAAGTTTATTCAATGGTTCGGGGAGAGGAACACCTTTGACAGGTTCACAGGTGTGGGAGTTCTCCAATGCTTCACTTCTTTTTGCTGAGGTATTCTTACAAACTGTTCATAGAATGAAATTAGTGCAATCTCTTTGAATCTCTTTGAAAGGACAATTTGGTGCACTCTCTCTGGATATCTTTGACCCAGCAAATTGCTTTCTAGGAATCTAGCCTAAGGAAATCATTGGCTATGTAAATGAAGGTGTGCAAAGAGGTTGACAGTACTACTGATTATGAAAATAAAGTTTTGCTAAACTTCTAGCAATCTAGGGGATTGGTTAATAACATGATAGAGTCAAACAACAGGAAACTATTCTGCCACTAAAAACTTAAAATAATGATGTAGATCTATGTTAATTAAAACACAAAGATTGGGGCACCTGGGTGGCTCAGTTGGTTAAGCATCTGCCTTCAACTTAAGTCATGATCCCAGGGTCCTGGGATCAAGCCCCGCACTGGGCTCCCCATTCAGTGGGAAGCCTGCTTCTCCCTCTCCCTCTGCCTGATGCTCCTCCTGCTTGTGTGCTCTCTGTCAAATAAACAAACAAACAAATAAATAAATAAAACACAAAGATTTCCACCATATATTGTTAAGTGAAAAATAAAAGGTTCTCAAAATACATATGGTATACATAGAAAAAATTCTGGAAGGATGTATGTTAGAGGTTCCCAAACAATTCTGGAAGCTATTACAGTCTCAATAATTTTTTTGACAGTGCCTCCAGGCCAAAACAAATATCTAACAGTGCTGTCTGTTAACTAGTTAGGTCCAAACAACTTAAGTATTTATGTCTCAGTGACTTAGTAGCAATTTGAAAAAAAACACACGCACATAAATTAGAAGAAAAGTACTATTTTTTTCCTTCTTAAATAACTCCTAATAACTTATTAATAGAATGTGCGCACCTGTTGGGCAATGCATAACTTCAGATCTTGGAATCAGATTGAACACAATTTCCCTCGTTTCCTGTTTCATGTTGGTTTTCACACTGTACTCACTTTTGATCATTAAAAATGTAGCAACCATTGAAAACCCACTTTTGCAAAGATGTGATGTCATCAAAAGGAATGTAGTATGATCTTAATGTTGAAACTGTGAATTACCTCCAGTGGTGTTGGACAGATGTGTTTCCCTTGATGGAAAATAACCTGTAGCAATCTCATGAATTTGCTGTGGTGCCCCAGAGCACCCTGGCACACAGCTTGGGAACTGCAGATATATAACATTATTAACAGCTGCTTCCTCTCAGGTTACGGGTGATTCTTTTTAAAAAAAAGATTTTCTGAACCTTTTCCCAATAAACATCTGTTATTTTTTACAGTGAGAAAAATCATTAAAATGATTTACATATTTTTAGAAGTTTTTTTCCCCTTTGGTTTAAACACCAAACATTTATCTCTTACTATTCTGGAGGCTGAGAATTCCAAAATCAATGCCCCAGCTGATTAGGTATCTGGTGAGGAGCCCTTCCTGGTTCATATATGGCTGTCTCTCCTCACTGTGAAAAGTTTTTTGTCCTAAAGAAAGATGTATATTCTGTTCTCCTCAATTTTTTACTTTTAGAAAAGTCTAGGCATAAACAACATTGGAAATTCAAAGTCTTGATTGGTGTCCATTAAATGGATGAATGGATGAAGAAGATATGATATATATATGTGTGTATATATATATATATATATACATATATAATGGAATATTATTCAGCCATAAAAAGAAGGAAATCTTGCCATTTGAGACAACATGGATAGATATTGAAGGCTTTATGCTAAGTGAAATAAGTCAAAGACAAATACTATATGATTTCATTTATATGTGGAATCTAAAAAAACAAAACAAATGAATAAACAAAATAAAACTCATAGATACAGAGAACAGACTGGTAGTTATCAGAGGGAAGAGATTGGGGGGTAGGTGAAATGGGTGAAGGGGGTCAGTTACATGGTAACAAATGGTGACTAGACTTATCGTGGTGACCACTTTGTAGTGTATGCAAAAATTGAATTATTATGTTGTACATTTAAAACTAATATGCTATATACCAATTTTACCTCAATAAAAAAACCCTACACAGTATGTATAACAAGACCTTAAAAAAAAAGGAAAACCCTGGCTGACACCTTAATGACAGAAAACTCACTCCTGAATAACCTTCTGCAATAACTCTTACTATTCTGAACCCTCCCCTGATACTTACACAGATAGGATCGATGAAGTCACTGATGTGAGGACACTGACCTAGACATTCACCCTACATCCTGCAGGTAGTTACTACAATTGTTTAACAATAGACTCTCTGTCCCTCAGCTGATGTGCCTATAACAGAGCATGGTCATGCCCTTGAGGGAACAGAGCTGCAAATGGTCCTTTGCTCCTGGTCTACAGAGCTTCAGTCTCTGGAATAATGGGGCTCCTTTTAAAATAGTGCCTGCTGCTATTTACCCCGGCATCCACTGCCACTGTCTTTAAAGGTCTCTACTACTCTCTGTTCCCTTCTGGTTACTTCTGCCCTGTTTGTCAGTTTTTGCACTAAAGAAATGAACGGCCTTTTGTAACTTCACCAATTGGTACTTTCAGAATCAACTGAGTAGTATAACAGATATTTAGCTTCCTTTGTAATTAGTTGTTGGTGAGTGTTTTGTTTGTTTTATCCCTTATGGGGGTTGGTGGGGACAAAGGAAAATTTTCCAGTTTAAAGCTGTTTTTAAAACAGAAGGATTTTTAAGTTTTGGTGTTGAAGTTTTATTGTAGTCAATATTTTATTTTTTTTATTACGTTATGTTAATCACCATACATTACATCATTAGTTTTTGATGTAGTGTTCCATGATTCATTGTTTGCGTATAACACCCAGTGCTCCATTCAGTATGTGCCCTCTTTAATTCCCAACACCAGGGTTAACCCATCCCCCCACCCCCTCCCCTCTAGAACCCTCAGTTTGTTTCTCAGAGTCCATCGTCTCTCATGGTTCGTCTCCCCCTCCGATTTCCCCCCCTTTATTCTTCCCCTCCTGCTATAGCAAGATAGTAGTCAATATTTTCTAATCATTTATTTTCTTACTACAGTCCCTAAGGAATTATTTAAAAAAATTATTTTTCTTTTTTTTTTAAGATTTTATTTATTTATTTGACAGAGAGAGAGAGACAGCGAGAGAAGGAACACAAGCAGGGAGAGTGGGTGAGGGAGAAGCAGGCTTCCTGCTGAGCAGGGAGCCTGATGCGGGGCTCCATCCCAGGACCCTGGGATCATGACCTGAACTGAAGGCAGATGCTTAACGACTGTGCCACCCAGGCACCTCAACAACTTATTTTTCTAATCTAGGAATGTCTATAAATGTATACATCAATTTCAACTTAACCTTTACAAATTTAAGTTAGCATTAACAATGCTGCAGGAGTAGAATGTTTAAAGTAACTTCTGCATGAACTTTAATTTGAATGGTCCTAATGGTCTTAAATACAGTCTTTCCAAAATGAAGAATAAGATCTTCCAATCCTCCTTTATCTGCCTAATTACTCCCTACAGCACTTATCACCTTTTAACATACCACATACTTTGCCTATGTATCTTGCTAATGGTCTCTTTCTCCTCCAACTAGAATGTAAGCCCAACAAGGGTAGAAATTTTTGTCTACTGATATATCCCCACCACCTAAAACAGCCTGGCAAAATGGAGGGGCTCAACAAGTACTTGCTGAAAAGTAAGTGAATGAATGGCTAATTCTTTTCTTTCTTTTAAAGATTTATTTATTTATTTTAGAGAGAGAGGGAGAGAGAGCATGAGCAGGAGGGGCAGAGGGAGAGGGAGAGAGAATCTCAATCACAGTTGGTGCTGAGTGGAGCCCAATGCAGGGCTCGATCTCACAACCCTGAGATAAGGAACTGAGTCCAAACCAGGAGTCGGGCACTTAAACGTCTGCACCACCCAGACACCCCATGAGTGACTAATTCTTAAAGACCTTTCATAATTCCATTTTAGATGGCCATAGATGAGAAAAATCTTTTTTTTAAACACATAGTTTTATTATACTTCTATCTGTATTACTTGTAACATACTCCTACTACAGTTATCAAAGATGAAGGTGACATGATAAATTTCTTCTTGCTTTGTTGCTGAGTCCAAAGCTGGTTTAAGTCTCTCTCTCTCTTTTTTTTTAAGATTTTATTTATTTATTTGACAGAGAGAGACACAGGGAGAAAGGGAACACAGCAGGGGGAGTGGGAGAGGGAGAAGCAGGATTCCCGCGGAGCAGGGAGCCCGATGCAGAGCTCCATCCCAGGACCCTGAGATCATGACCTGAGCCGAAGGCAGATGCTTAACGACTGAGCCACCCAGGCGCCCCTATTTTTTTTGATTATCTGGAAATCTACTATGTTCTTCCAAATTCTCTGACACTTGACGTAAACTTTCCACTGTGGATTTTCTAGATTCTCCTTCCGGAAAGTGGTCGCTTTTCTGTTCAGAGAGTTGTTGCTATTCTTTTCTTCGATCTCCTGTTGAGTTCGTAGGTGTTCAGGATGGTTTGATCCCTATCCAGCTGAATTCCTGGGACCAGACAAAATTTAGGTCTCCTACTCCTCTGCCATCTTGCTCCTCCCCCTGAGAAAAATCTTTTTTAAATGAACATTGTTTATACAAACCAACCACTTTTTTTTTTGTAGGTGAAAATCAAAGTCAAAAGTCAACCTTTGATTACAGTAAAATCCACAAATTACAAGGACTTAACCAACTTTTTTCTAAAGATTTTATTTATTTATTTATTTATTTATTTATTCATTTATTTATTTACTGGAGACAGAGAAAGCTGGGGGGGGGCAGTGGAAGAGGGACAAGCAGACTCCACGTTGCGTGTGGAGCCTGACATGGGCCTTGATCTCATGACTCTGAGGTCACGACCTGAGCCAAAACCAACAGTTAGATGCTCAAATGACTGAGCCACCCAGGCGCCCCAAGACCTAACCAATTTTTTATTGCTTCCCTGTGGGAAACATTTTAACTTTCAAGTAAAGAAAACTTCTGATTGTCAAAGTACAGCAAATCCATGTTAAAACACCTAAAAATGCTGAGGTGAGCATTAAAAACATTTTAAAAAGAGGGGCGCCTGGGTGGCTCAGTTGGTTAAGCCTGAGCCTTCAGCTCAGGTCATGATCCCGGAGTCCCGGGATCGAGTCCCGCATCGGGTTCCCGGCTCGGCGGGGAGTCTGCTTCTCCCTCTGACCCTCCCCCCTCTCATGCTGTTTCTCTCTCTCTCTCTGAAATAAATAAAATCTTAAAAAAAAAATTTTAAAAAGGTCATGGCTAGGGGCACCTCGGTGGCACAGTCAGTTAAGTGGCCAACTCTTGGTTTTAGCTCAGGTTGTGATCTCAGGGTCATGAGATCCAGCCCTGCGCCAGGCTCTGCACTCAGCATGGAATCTGCTTAAGACTCTCTCTTCCCTGTGCCCCTTGAAAAGAAATAAATAAATCTTTTTTAAAAAAAATCATGGTTAAACTTCGAGAAAGTAATAGTAATTGTTAAAGGTCAAAAATAATGAAAAGACTAGAAGCTAGTTTTAGATATGTATCCTGGAGACATAAGCCAATCCCTGGTGGGGGTTTTAAGAGACAAAAAGTTCATGGGACAGAAGACAAACCTATTGCTCACACCCCTGAAAGGTAAAAATCCTCAGAGGGGTAAGTTTTAAAAAAATCCCCAAGGAACAGAAGAAAGAAAGGACAAGCCTTAGTGAAAGGAGGAGAAGGGACAAAGGAAAAAGTTTCCTCAGAAAATTCCAGGCACACTCTTGCCCTGCTTGGGATCAGAACTTGTATGTCCCTTCTTAAACAGGTATATTTAGGGTAAAAATTGTCCTAGGGTGGCAGTGTCCTCAAACACATGACAGAAGCAAATGCAAAGCTCTCTAGAATAATGAACTTTAAATCCAAGGTCAAAGGATTTTCATAGAGTTCCAAGTAATTGAATTCACAATCAAAAATCACAAAACACACAAATAAGAAAGCTGTCATGAACAAGAGTAAGGAAAAACAAGCTGCAGAGTCAACCCCTCAAAGGCTGCAGACATTGGGTGTATCAGATGCAGAATATAAAACAGATATGTTTAATGTCTATAAATAAAGGATCTTAAAATATGAAGAAAGGAATAAGATACCAAACATAACTAGGCAGATTCGAGAAAGAACTAAAAATAACTTCTAGAAATGAAATATAACAATCATAATTAGACATTCAAGGGGTGAGTCCAATGCCAAATTAGATACAGCTGAAAAGGAATTCATGATTTGATATAAAGAAATTATACATAATCTTGTACAGAGATAGAAAAAAGATAAAGATATGAAAGAAATATCAAAAGTTATGGAGCATATGGAGTATGAAGAAAATACAGAGAATGAGGGAAAGGCAGCATTAGAAGTGATTATACAGGGCACCTGGCTGGCTCAGTTGGTTAAGTGTCTGCCTTCGGCTCTGGTCATGATCCCAGGATCCTGGGTTCGAGCCCCACATCGGGCTCCCTGCTCAGTGGGGAGCCTGCTTCTCCCTCTCCCTCTGCCTGCTGCCCCCCTTCTTGTGCTCTCTCTCTCTCTCTCTGTCAAATAAAAAAAAAACCTTAAAAAAAAGAAGTGATTATACTTGTTGTTTACCTGAGACTAATATTGTATGTCAACTATATCTCAATGAATAATAACAATAAAACAAACTTTGCCTGAAAAAGAAAAAAAATAATTATAATTAAGACTTTCCAGAACTATCAATAATCCAATTCAGGAAGCCAAATGAATCCAAAGATGATAAAAAAAAGATCCTCACTCAAATAAAGCCTGGTAAAAACTCCAGAACACGATCATCAAAACAGATCTTCAGAACATCCCAAGAAAAAAGTAGATTACCTATAAGTAAGTGATAATTAGACTGAAAGTTGATCTCTCAATAGAAGAAGAGAAATCTGGGGAAGATGTATTCATAACAGAGAGAGAAAATAATACTAAACATGGAACTGTATACTCAGCAAAACTACCTTTCACAAAAAAGGCAAATAAAGGCATTTTCAGTCTAACAAAAAATAGGGTTTATTTTCAAAGAACTTTCATTATAAGAACTTCTAAATGAAATATTTCAGAGAAAAGCAAGAGATCTGAGGGAAAGAGGGAATGGTGAGCAAATAAAATAGTAAATATATGACTAAAATGAAATAAATATGGACTGTATAAAACAAATGCTGACTGTACGCAAACTGCAATAATGTCTAATATAAAATGAGGGTAAAGGGGCACCCGGGTGGCTCAGTCGGTTCTGTGCCTACCTTCAGCTCAGGTCATGATCCTGGGGTCCTGGGATTGAGACCCACGTTGGGCTCCCTGCTCAGTGGGGAGTCTGCTTCTCCCTCTCCCTCTTCCCCACTCTCCCTGCTCATGCTCTTTCTCTCTCTCAAATAAATAAAATCTTAAAAAATGAGGATAAAATTGAAAACTGGATAACAATGGCACATTAGGTTAAAAAAGAATGATCAGAATGAAAGAATTCTAAGATTCCTGAATTGTTTCGGAGGAGAGGGAAGATAGTGTGTAGTGTAAGACTTCATTAAGTTAATTGGATGCTAATAACTCGAGGGTAAGCACTAAAAGAGAATATAGTGTGTACAACTGCCAAACTAGTAGAAGAAATAACATGGAATTACAAAAACCAAAACAAAGCAATTCTTGTCTAACCCAAATGTAGGCAATAAAAAAAAAAAAAAAAAGCACAGTAAAAGTAGGGAAAATAGAAATGAATACAAATGCATGACTATTGGCTGAAAATGTAAATGTAACTGATACAACCTACCAAACAACAGAAATGTAGTACATTTTCTGGTTAAAAGACAAAGACTGATTGAATTCAAAAAACAGAAAACATGTTCACATAAGCACTTGAATGTGAATGTTCATAGCAGCTTTATTTGTAATAGCCCCAGACTGGAAAAACCCAAATGTCCAACTGGTGAATGGTGAAACAAATTGTGGTATATCCATGTAATGGAATGATATTCAAAAATAAAAAGGAATCAAAGATTGATACAATTTACAACATGGACGAATCTCAAAAGCATGATGCTAAATGAAAGAAGTCCAACACCAAAGACTATCTACTGTATGATGTTCTAGAGAAGATAATACTCTGGTGATAAAAGCAGCTCAGTGGTTTCTTGGGGCCAGAGGTGAGGGAAAGAACCTGACTGCAAAAGGGCATGAGGAGCTTTCTGGTGTGATGAAAATGATCTGTATCTTTATTGTGGTGGTGCTTATATGACTGTATACACTCGTCAAAATTCATCAAGCTGTACACTTAAAATGTGTGTTTTTACTGTATATAAATTATACCTTAATAAAGCTAATAGGACAAAATCCAGTTACATGATTTACAAAAGACAAATCTAAAACCTTTTGGGTCCTTGAAAAAAGCAAATTGGAGAAAGATATTAGTAGGCAAATACTAACCCAAAAATCTGGTTTAGTGAAATTAAACCCATACAAAATTAATTTTAGGCAAAGAGGTTAAATGGGTCATGACATATTAATAAATATATTTCATTTACCCCAGGAAGTTATAATAATATTATATTCCTCACAATATCTTCAAAACACATAAAACTAAAATTCACAGAACCCCAAGGAAAAACTAAACAGAGGGCAATTTTATTTGTAAGTATAAATGCAAAAACCTTGAACAAAATATCAGTAATTGAAATCCAGTAATTTATAAAGAAAAATAACATGTCTAAGTTTGAGTTATTCCCATAATGCAAGGTTGTTTCTTTTTTTAAGAAAGATTTTATTTATTTATTTATTTGACAGAGAGAGACACAGTGAGAGAGGGAACACAAGCAGGGGGAATGGGAGAGGGAGAAGCAGGCTTCCCACCAAGCAGAGAGCCCAATGCCGGGCTCGATCCCAGGACCCTGGGATCATGACCTGAATCGAAGGCAGACGCTTAATGACTGATCCACCCAGGCGCCCCTGTAAGGTTGTTTCAATATCAATTATTCATCACATTAGCAGATTAAAGAAGTAGAAAACACATGACTATCTCAAAGATGCAGAAAAAGCATTCAAGAAAATATAGCAACTATTCATGATTAAAACTCCTAGTAAACAAGGAACAGAAACTTCTTCAACTGGGTAAAGTGCACCACAAAGTAATCCTATAGCAAACATCATACTCAAGGGTAAAACTTTTAAGTTATTGCCTATAAAGTCAATGAAAAGATAAAATATGCCATTACCACTTCCACTTAACATTGGATATTCCAGCCAGCTCAATAAAAGGAGAAAAAGGAATTAACAGTATACAAATTGGAAAGGAAAAAAAGAAACCCAGAGCTATCGTTTCTTATTGATGATATAAATCTAAATAGAAAACCTTAAAGAATCTACAAATTATTTTTATTTTTATTTCATTTTTAAAAAGATTTATTTATGGGTGCCTGGGTGGCTCAGATGGCTAAGTGTCTGTTTTCAGCTCAGGTCGTGATCTCCAGATCCCGGGACTGAGCCCCACATTGGGCACCTGGCTCAGTGGGGAGCCTGCTTCTCTCTCTCCTTCTGCCTCTCCCCACTGCTCGTGCTCTGTCTCTCTCAAATGAGTAGATAAAATCTTAAAAAAAAAGATTTATTTATTTATTTACTTATTTGAGTGGGGGAGGAGCAGAGGGAGAGAGAAACTCAAGCAGACTCTGCGCTGAGCATGGAGCCCAAGGTGCGGCTTCATCTCACAACCCCAGATCAGACCTGAGCCGAAACCAAGAGTTGGACGTTCAACTGACTGCACCATCCACGTGCTCCTATAAATTATTTTTATTAATAATGAAGCCAATAAGGTTACCATATATATGATAGAATTCAGGGCCCTTCAACAGTGAAATGACTGAATAAATTGTAGTATAATAAGTACAATGAAATATAATACAATAATAAAAATGAATGAACAAAGTTATACACATCAATATGGATGAATCTCAGAACATAATGTTTTGGCAGGAGCAGGTCACAAAATAGTGAGTATAATTCTATTTATATAAAGGTTAAAATAATATTGTATATTGTTTAGGGATATATACATATGTAGTAAAACTAAGCAAAGGCAAGAGAGTGATTATCTCAAAATCCAGGAAAGTAGTTGAGGAGAGGAGAATGTTATCTAGGAGAGAGATACATCTGAGTCTCAAGAGTAGTGATAATGTTCTTGAGATGAGTAGAAGAAATGTGGATGCCTCCTTACTTTATTGTTTAAAATCTGCCAGTAAGCTGTATATTCCCTTCTGTATGAATGGTGTACTTCTTAATATAAAGAAGTAAATGAACCTTGTCAAACTTTGTCAAAATGTATACTTTAAGGTATTGTAATAATGGGGAGCCTGGGTGGCTCAGTCGGTTGGGCATCTGCCTTTGGCTCAGGTCAGAGTTCCAGGGTCTGGGGATCAAGCTCCACGTCGGGCTCCCTGCTCAGTGGGGAGCCTGTTTCTCCCTCTCCTCCTTGCTTGTGCTCTCTCTTTTGCTATCTCTTTCTCTCTCAAATAAATAAATAAGATCTTAAAAAAGAATAAAGTACTGTAATACTATTTCAAGTTGGAAAACACAAGCATGTAGGAAGTAATTTTTTTATATCTAAATTTTTAAGATTAATATTTGTTATTTTTTTTTTACTCATTATGGAAAAGCATAGAGTCTTCATCATACAATGATTTTCCTAATACACTAAAATCATAAGAAACTCTTGGTAGAGTTTTTATTTTCTGGATTGGCTATTTTATTTTTATTTTTAAATTGAGGTATAATTAACATACATTATATTAGTTTCAGGTATACAATGTAATGTTTTGATATTTGTATATATTGTGAAGTGATCACTATTCTCTTGATAGGTTTTAAAGATACATAGCAAAATCAGTGTGTTTTCATAATACCTACATTAGACAAATGAAAAACAACAGAAGAACAAATGATAAGGAAAGAACAGTTGCTAAGAAATGCCCAAAAGATTGAATTCTTCATTAAAAGCAACTTCTCAGTGGAAAGACCTAATCCCTTTATTTTATTTTTTTTTAAGATTTTATTTACTTATTTGAGAGAGAGAGAGAGAGAGAGAGAGCACAAGTCAGGGGCAGAGGCAGAGGGAAAGGGAGAAGCAGACTTCCTGATGAGTAGGGAGCCTGATGCGGGGCTTGATCCCAGGACCGTGATGGAGATCATGACCTGAGCCGAATGCAGACGCTTAACTGACTGAGCCACCCAGGGATCCCTGTAATCCCTTTGTTTAAAAGGTAATTCTTGGAAAGTGCAATTTTGCTCAGGCAAAAATGATGGGCTGATCTATGTCAGAAAAAGTTCAAAATATATTCTTTTTTCATAAAATGTTTTAAAGCTGACAATATAATTAAAACGATAGTGATGATCCAGCCATCTGGATACCCTATACAAAATATCTCAAATCAGTCTTGGGTGACAGGGTCCAGTCACCCAAGCCAGACCCAATGCTCTCATTATCTTACACCAGCCCTCAGGCTTCCTCTTCTCCAATTTATCTTCCACTTGTCCACAGAGCACTCTTTACAGAACATTATTATTTTCCAGCTTAAAAAAATCTTACAGTATTGACCCATACTCACAGAGAATAGCCTCCAAGCCGTTTAGAGTATGGCCCCCTTTCTGGCTTTTCTGTGTGTATATTTTAGACCACAGCCCTGCAAACCAATTGCGCCTCTATGTCAATACTAACATATTAATGTTAAATTATTATTTCATGGGTCCATACATTAGCATACTGCATGCTCTTTTCTCTTCTTGAAAAATTCCTGCCTGCCTCAAAATTATTATTCATCTTCAAAAATCTGTGAAACATCTCCATTCTGAAGGCTTCCCAAATCACTCTAGTCTGCATTCTTTACGTACCTCACTGCTATCATTTCACTAAATGCACACTGCTTTATTCATCTGTCTTTATCTGTATGTTTGTCTTGCTAGCTACACTGCAAGCTACTTGAGTGCAGAGACAGTATCTTATTTTCCTTTATGTCTCCAGTGTGCACAGCACAGTACCTGGCTCATAAAGAGCTATGGTCCATTGAGCACCCACTGTATGCTAGGCTTTGTACCAAACTTTGCACGTTACCACGCTGAATTGCCACAACAATTCAATGAACTATCTATCATTATCCTTTTTTAGCAAACAAGTCAACTGAGATTTAGAGGTTAACATCCCCAGGATCTTCCAGTTAGTAAGTGGTGGAATTCCAGTTAGAACTTGGGTCTCTTGGACTCCACTGCCTACATTAACATCTTGTACCTCTGGTGAAATGTAATGCATAAAACGTGAAACAGGTCATGTGAAAGCTCACCCAACTTATGCTCTGGGTTAGAAGCTGTAAAGTTTACGCAGAGTACTGGAGGAGCCATCAGAACCCCACGATTCTCTGCTTCTACCACCGATTAATGGTAACTCAGAGCTGTCCCAGGTTTTCTCTGGACCTCGCGGTCCTCGCTGGGGAGGATTTCACACTTAACAGATTTCGTATCACAGTCTCACAACACTACAACTATTAAGAAAGTCTTCTGGATCACAAATCTAAGTATTCTTTCTAGTTCCTGGCCTTGAAACACCTCCTCCTTTATTGAAAAACTGTCTCTGTAGAAAGAATGCCAGAAGCCATTTTGGATAGGGTCAGGAAAATGTCCACTTTTGTTCTCAGCCCAGAGCAGGCACCTGTACTCTCCCTTTCCCCAAGCGCTGTGGACCAGAGTAATAGCTCGCCAGCATGCAGGTGGCCAAAGGCACACTTTTTGTAACGACTGTGCGCAGAAGAGAAAATGAACAACCTTGTGTTTGAATAATGTGCAGGGTGTGATACCAACAGAACCTCCACCCTCCTTCCTGGGGAAATGCAAAGTTAGCTGTGGCCTTTTCACAAACCTTGAAGAGGATGAAATGTCAGCTGCAACTCTGAATTTCCTGGCTTTATTCCACTTACCTCACCACCTTACTATTATCTAAAATGACATGTTGGATATGAATGTACTACATTTAAACATCATCCCTCAATCAGACATCACGTTACAAACAAACAGCTACATTCTACAGCTGTTCCTGCTAGAAACAAAAAGATTCTTAACATTTTTGAAGGGAAAAAATCTGTTTGTTCCCAGATATCCCCTGAGCCATATTTTGGGGGTCTTGTCTATTAGCTAGATAGTAAAAGCTAACTACACCTGTCACTCCTATTTACATACACTACTGGTTTTAAGTAACCACTCCTTCCCATCTCCCAAAAAAGACAGCTAAGAAAACAATGTTCACTTGGAGGAAGAGAAACTAAAATTCTTTTTGCTGTTCCTCTCAATCAAACCCTTGCAGGAACAAAAGTATTCACTGTGGTTTATACAGTTGTCACTCAAAAAATGGTACCTAGAAAGGCCGTGAGCCTTCCTATAATTTCACTTCTACTTAAGGAGTTACACTGTACCAATACTTGATTTGAGCACAAAATGCAGAGCTGCTGACTGGCATTCTGGAAATGGTATAGATAGTTTTAAAAAATACATCCCACCCCTTGTGTTCCTGGGAGACACTGTTAAACTCTAACATGTTTCTATAAAGCAGGGTCAGCCTGGCTTTGTGGCGAGGCTGGACCACACATGCCCATGCATGTACCAAGCCCTGTTTGGAGCTAGATGCTGTGATAAATGGTGTACATTTATAGCTCCCTAAAATAGCCTTAGGAGGTAGGTATATTCTCCCCTATTTTACAGATAAGGAAACATTTCTATGTGAAGTGCCCCAAATCACAGTCAGTTCAGTTTGCAAAACTGGAATTTGAACAGTCAGACTCAGAATATGTAACACAGAACTTCTTTAAGGGCACCAAGAAAACAATGTTCATTCGTTCACAACCCTTTAAATACCCTCTATTGTGTGCTGCTAATTTTTTTTTTTTTTTAAGTATCAGGAGAAATTGATCATTGATGAAATGTAACCATCAAATCTTAATAAAGATTTCAATGATCAAGCAACTAACCCTAAACTAAAATCAAGATATTATAAATGTTCAAAAAATAATAAAAGTATGTCCCTCGAAAGAGCCTGGGGGTGCAAATATTTAGGAAAATAAATGTATTTCAACTACTGCCCTCTCCTGGTGGCATAACTAACCAAAGGTATCCTTTTCTTAATTCAATCAACTTAGAAGATTTTCACCTGACGGATTTATCAAAAGCAAAAATGCAGGTTTATAAAGAAAGACTGTAAGGTGCTTCTTCAGGATGGGACTTGGTTCTAGACGGCAGTCAAGAACTTTCTACCTGGGTAACTCTGAGAAACCACTTCTCTGTGCCTCTATTTTCTCATCAGTAAAGTGGGAACAATAATATCTACTCTGCCCACCTCAAAGGTCACTGTGAGCATCAAGTAAGATAATGCATGTGAATTTTCAAATACAGTTGGCCCTTGAACAACACGAGTTTGAACTGTGTGGGTCCATTTATACATGGATTTTTTTTTTTTGATAAATACACCACTATAAATTTATTTTCTCTTCTTTATGATTTTCTTAGTAAGATTTTCTCTCCTCTGGCTTACTTTAAGAATACAGCACGTAATGGATATAACGTACAAAATACGTGTTCATCAACTGTTTATGTTGTTGGTAAGGCTTCCAATTAACAGTAGGCTATTAGTAAAGTTTTTGGTGAGTTAGAAGTTACACATGGATTTTTTACTGCATGGGGGAGAGGTTGGTGCCCCTAATCCCCATGCTGTTCAAAGGTCAACTGTACTCTAACTGTACAACCTAAGGTATTTTTTAAATTAATCAACTAAAGCCATTTACAACCATATTCATTAAAATTAAAATTAAAATTAAAATTACATCAGGGTGTCTGGGTGGCTTAGTCAGTTAAGTATCCGACTCTTGATTTTGGCTCAGGTCATGGATCTCAGGGTTGTGGGATCGAGCCCCATATCAGGCTCTGCACTGGGCGTGGAGTCTGCTTAAGAGTCTCTTTCTCTCCTTCTCCCCACTCCTCTAAAACAAAAAAATTAAAATTACATCTACTCTTTATTCCTGCAGTTCCATTCCTTGAAACCAATGCCAAGAATTACCAGTACTTGTTTGCAGGGACATGTACAAAGATTATGACTACAATGTTGACCATGGCATGAAAAAAAGTGACCAAGGTAAATATTCATCAATAAACTATGAAATAAAATTATAATAATTATTCTATAGAAAATTATGAAGCCACTAAAAAGAATGAACTAGAGCTTTGTCAGTTGAACGGAGAGATTTCAACAAGGTCTTTTTAAGGAATGCAAGATATAAAAAGAAATGTAATAGAGAGTCCCAAACATCTTAGTGCATTTTTAAACTTTAGTGATTTAGGAAGTATAAATGCTATATATTACAAAAACAACATTTGAGAGGTCAATCATTGAACATTTAAAAATGCTGATGTTTCTTATTAAAATTCAACAGAAGCTGTTGTGCACAAAAATTTAAGAATAAAATGTGCTATTCAAAATTTACAAATGTATTAAATAAGTGTAAAATAAATATAATTAAATATTCAAGTGTTTCTTTTGTAAGTGTATAGCAATTATGATTCTGAAGTTATTAACTTAAAACTGCACTGATGCTTTGAGAATACCCCATATAACATGTTTTCAAATTATAAAACATAATAACAATCTCGCCCCCCCCAACTTGTGTGCTGGGGTGTGTGTGTGTTTCTGTATGTGTGTTTATATGATTCTACACTTACATAATCGATTATATAAAAATGAGAAAAAATATGGAAGGCTACCTGGGCAGTTAAAGTGGGAAAAGGGGGGGGGGAAGACAAGTGACCCAGGCAGAAAGGAAAAAGTTAAAAAAAAGGGGGGGTATGGGGGAACTAAAAGTATATATGCTATCATCACACTTAAAGCACTTCTAGAAAACCTTAAGAAAACTTACGGAAAATATATATAGATACATATCATTACATTTTTTTTTTTTTTTTTAGAAAGGAAAGAAACTTGCCCTGCATCCCATACTAAGTAAACAGGAGGAGAGCCAGAACTTGTACCTAAGTCCCTCTGACCATGAGCATGTGAACCACTCTAACCCCAACAGCTAGCAGGGCAATTACACTCTGAACTACCATGACTGTGGATCACATTGGCAAGATTCACCAGGCCTGTGATTGGCAGCTTTAAGATGGGGCTCCAGACCATGACTCGTGGACCTCTGGAGCTCTTTTCAAAACAATTGTTTGGGGGCGCCTGGGTGCCTCAGTCGGTTAAGCATCTGCCTTCAGCTCAGGTCATGATTCCAGGGTCCTGGGATCGAGTCCCACATCAGGCTCCCTGCTCAGCGGGGAGCCTGCTTCTCCCTCTGCCGGCCGCTCCCCATGCTTGTTCACTCTCTCTCTGTCAAATAAATAAATAAAATCTTAAAGAAAAAAACCCAAAAGCAATTGTTTGTCCTTCAAACTTCTCATTTCCAGTAGAGCATGGTTGATACTGTAGACAGAGCCTAGTCACAAGTCTTCTGGTTGATGCTGATAGCAGCCCTCTGTTTCATAGATATACAATTTTAATCACCACTGCTACGAAATTCTTATGGATCTGTTCATCTCTGAATCAAAGACACTTTTTTTCCCTATCTTAAATAAGTAAAGGTGGAAACATGTTGACTATCGCTAAACAAGCCATGCACTTCCTTCATCTAAGCCTGTCACACACCATTCCCTCCACCTGGAATGCCCTTCCTCTTTTTCTCTGCCTGGGAAACTCCTCCACATTTTTCAAGATGTAGTTCAAATGTCATCTTCTCCATCAAGGGTCTCCTGTCTTTCCTAGGCAGAACTGCTTCACCCTCTGCACACCCACACTGGTTAGGAGAGGCATCTCTCAGCAGTTCTTAGCTCTGCTTTGATTATGGGGTTAGATGCTGACTTTCCCATTGGAGTGCAGTGTCTTATTTATCTCTGTACCATTTCTCACCCTCACCTTGCCCTAGTAGCTAGCGTGGTGCTTGGCACATCAAAGGCCTTCAATAAAATACCGATTCTGTGGAACTGTGAGATTGACAGGTAATCTTCTATGCACAGGGCCAAGAATCCCTTGCCTTTAAATAATATCTAACAAAATCTCTAGTAGGAAAGATGATGATACAACTCATACAGGTGTATCTTCATTCTTGCCTTTTCCCAGCTCAGCAACAGCAGGACCAACTACCCAAAGTTCCCCAAATCCTTTCAAATGTTGGCTTTAGATGTGAAACTACACCTGGAATATGAAGCGTGTGTGTGTGTGTGTGTGTGTGTGTGTGTGTGTGTGTGTATACATGTACAGAATGCCTCTTCATCAATTCAGGCCAACCTTTACCTCCTAAGTGGGAGATTATTACTTTTTAATTTTTTTAAAGTCATCTCTACACCCAGCATCGAACTCTAACTCACAACCCCCAGATCAAAAGTAGGATGCTCTACCAACTAAGCCAGCCAGGTGCCCCCTAAGTGTGAGATTATATATAGAAATGATGATGGCTGACATTTATAGCACTTTGAATATATCTGCTTTCAGAGACATCATCTGATCTGTGGTATGGAGCAAATAGCAAATCAATTAATCTGATGTATGTTTATGTTGATACTGATTTTGCAGCTGATCATCATGTTGAGTTTTGACTTGATCACATGTCCATACGTGACAATGCTGTCGGTCCCTGCTGCGAGAAGCAAGATCTGTGAAATTCAAACATACCTAATAATGCCTCTCTTATTACATAGCACAAATAGACTTAAGCAAGCCAGAGGTTTTAACAAAAATGAATAATTCTTGTCAATAAAAGTAAACAGTATCCCAGTGAAGAAAATGGTCATCGCTGTGAAGAAAATGCCACCATTGAGAGTAGGAAAAACATTTGGTTAATCCATTTTCAGTCATTCTTAGATTTCAGGAGGCTAAGTTCAAACAGAGGAAAGTGATGTAGTGAAGTTAACTCATTCTACTCTACAATTCATCCTGACCAGCTCCTGGGGCTCTGTGAGCTGCCGGTAATCAAGGATGTTTGGCTGAGTTTTGCTAGCTGTCAAGGTTTACTAAGCCGAACTAGTTAATGAGTGATGGCTAGTTTTCATTCCACGACTTCACATCACCCATGAAGCAATTAAGCCTGTACCTCATGGTCTACACAGGATTTGCAAAGGTGCCTTTGTCTCCTGAGAAACTAAATTCAGTGTGGCTTGAGGGAAAACAAACTATTTTAATCATAAGATGCCTTCTTGCAGTATCTGTATTGGGAGAAGAATGCTGCCAACTTCTCTCCCCCTGCACTCCCCCCCCCCCCCGTAACTTGCATAGCTGTTTCTTCTCTTTTTACCTGTCTTTCTGAAATTATAAAGGGCTCTTATGAGTTGTTTATATGAAACCAAGTACCCTGACCCACAGGCAAGGTATTTCTGGAACTGCTGAAACAGCAAGCAAGATAATGATATCATTTTAGAAAGTGCCAGGCAAGAAAGCTCTGATTAACCACTGAAACATGATCAGTGGAGATATTTGTAAATAGAATGAATGTCACTTTAACATCTCCTCTTTATCTGGGCTCCCCCTTCCTGGTATGCTGTTATTGTGAATATTTCCTCTTTTGATTCCTGCATATAAGGAAGGTTGTTTGATGTAAGGGAGTAAAAGTCTTTTCTGGAGGAAAAAAAGGTGAGTGTTCACAGAGATAATGGAAAGATTTTGAACCTCATCCAATATTCATATGCAGTCTTACTACTTTGCATAACCTCCCTCCATCTGCCTCTTCTTATTCTCTCCCTACTACTTAGCCAGACTGGGCTTTCTCTTTTGATGCTCATTCTCCACAAGAACAGAAGAGCTATGAAGAACAGCAGGTTTCTGGGGGAAAGTGGAAGGACCAAATGAAGTTTTTTGAAAAGGTGACTTTAGGGATCTTGAAGCAACTCTTCCTAAGACAAGGGGTGAACCCCAGACCAGGGGGCACATCCATTCTCTGGGAGGTGGGAATTGGTCTCTGTCACTCCTAAGAAACCCCTTCAGACCCCATCCACTCCCAAGGTGCTTCAAGAAGCATCATCTTAAGCTTAAAGGCATATGAACTCAAGCAGTTGTTTATGGTATGGCTAAGGGGGGGGGGGACAGAGAGTGAGTGATTTTTACAAGTTGACCCCAATCCTTTCACTGTGCTTGGACCAATTTGCCACTTTTCATCTGCGTGCATGAATATAAACACCCAGAGAATTAGTGGGTGTGTTAGTTCTGTGGCTGGTGGCACTACAGGGTGAGCTCTTCAGAGATTGAAGGAGTTAAGAGTACCCAATTAGCTACCAGAAGCTGAATGTCAGCCGGTATGAATGGTATGTAGCTGGGCAGTTTTCCAAAACCCACGCCGTGGCTGCATATCAGGAAGACTGCTATAAACAAGTGTGCATGTGTGCATGGAGCCTGATAAGTCAATGAGGAAAGATAGACAAGGAACAGCAACCCAGCCCGAGGAAATATGCAGAGCCGGGTGAGTTTCCACTTTAGGTGAACAATAGCTCTGTTTCGGAAACAGGTCTGGATGGGCTGGTGAACAGTTAGACTGATCCTTTTAACTTGTTATACATTAAATGACCATTTTAGGGGACCAAAAGCTGGATTCTCAACTTTCAAATTATACTTAATCATAACACTGCTAAAATTATGCTTTAAAAAATATTTAATAGGAAACATGCGAAGATATGGTAAATGAAAATAGCACAAAGCAAAACTGCATATGTAGATCTCAGTTATGTAAAATATACAGATACATTTTAAAAGATACATTAAAAATGCCACTAAAATATAACACTGGACAAGTCTTCTCTAGGTGATGGGATTATGTGTGATTTTTGTTTTTTCTTTATACTTCCTTTTTTAATTTTTCTAAAATGAACTTGCATTAGTTATAGAAACTAATAGAAAAACACAAGTTCTTTAATTTAAAAAATTTATCTCATGAATGAACAGACATGGATAATTCGTGAATGAGTCACCTAGGTTGAGGAAGGCCGCAAAGGCACAAAATAGAACCATCCATAATGCTTATAAAATGTTAACATGAATTTGTCTTCATGTACACACACATTAGTATCTTTTGTCTTACACTTAAACTCCTAGAGAGCAAAGGCTGTGTCTAATTCTGTGCAGTGTTTGACTCAATTAAAAATGCAGAAAGAACATAATTTTTATGATGATTATACAAATGCACCTGATTTTTATTCACTCTGGTAGCCAGCTTGGAAAATTCCTTAGTGTTACTAATGCCTGGACTGGGACACAGAGCAAGAACATATATCCTTTCTCCAAATTTAAAACCTCTTAAAAAAACCTACTTCTTACGCAGCATGTACATTCATAGAGAAGACTGGCCTCTACTATATTTAAAGTGGAGAGAGAAACAGTACTGGAATTTTCTCTGTTCAAGCCCACTTCAGTGTTACATAATGGATGTAATCCTAAGGATTAGTTTAGAGTTTGATTTCAATATTGATTCAACTACTGGACTCAGCACTGACTCAGCCCCTGGAATTAATATAAAATAGAGACACAAAAGAGTTTTTCCACTTAAGAAACAAAACCAAGTCCAAACAGAACTAAGTCAAACCACCTGTATAAAAAACACAGGAGGGGCGCCTGCATGGCTCAGTCATTGGGCATCTGCCTTCGGCTCAGGTCATGATCCCAGGGGCCTGGGATCGAGCTCCACATCGGGCTCCCTGGCTCGGTGGGAGGCCTGCTTCTCCCTCTCCCACTCCCCCTGCTTATGTTCCCTCTCTTGCTGTCTCTCTCTCTGTCAAATAAATAAATAAAATCTTTAAAAAACAAAGAAAGCAAAACAAAAACACTGGAGCTGTAAACAAAGAAGCTTCCATTTCCAGTGTTTCCTAGACTCCCCCCTCCAAAGCCCTTCCTAATGATTCCTGCAAAACATAACCAAGGTTACTGTAACATTTGAAGTCACTCTCAAGATATACCTTGCTGTCTATAAACAGTAGCTTTTTATTTTTTCAGTGTAGTAGCTGCAAGAAGATACAAATGACTCTCAGGATTTGGAGCTGATATACTTACTAGAAGTTTAAAATACAGTGTATCAAATTTGGCCCAAATGAGTCAATTCCTTTCAAGGTTATCATGAAACAGACAAGCAGGCAAATGTGAAATCCCAGGTGCTTATTAAATTGAAACAGAAAAGTCACTTTTGAGAACTCTGCCATGGCTCCTCCCTCATCCCCATCACAATGGCTAGTATTTATCAACTTTTCACCAGATGCTGAATGTTACATTTATATAGGCATGATCTAATATAAGCCTCAAAGAAGCCCTAGGAGGTAAGTGTTTCCATCAGTATTTTAGAGATGATAGGTTTAGGAAGACACTAGGGAGCTTGTCCACGATCTCATAGCAACCCTGAGGCAGAGCTGGGATTTGAACCCAGGTTTCATGATGCCCGGTGTGCAAATTCTTAATCATTAAGGACATGGTGACTGTAGGGACCTAATGAAGTTGGAAATCAAAAGTGAGATAAAAATATAATTGCACCACTTTTAATTTGAGTCTGTTGCATGTACATAGTTGGTCTTCCCCTATATTAAGCATGATGTCCTATTTAAAAAAGATGACAAATTCTGACAACAAAAATTTCCCTGAGGGAAACTAAGATTATTTACTGAAGTAGTAACTCATGTCTCTTATTGAGAACATGGCAATACTGAGGCTTGGGTGTGGTCACCTGAGAGATCTGGAGGAAATCTAGAGGCAAAATTTACCGAATTTTCTATTGCACAATACAATCTGTCTGTGGAAAGCACCCCCTAAACGGAAGTATCTGTCAAAGTAAAAATAAACCCGGTTAACAGCATCTGAAAAATATATTGTGAGTGGGATACATATTTCTTTCATTTGCTACGGTACACGCATATATTTAGTTTTTTTGGTCTTATTTAAAACACACACACACACACACACACACACACGTAACTTTTCAAACCAACCTACAAAACTCTTGACAGGGATTAACATCCATTTTGTGGGAATTAAGCGGAGGAGGCCAGCCGAGTGCTTTACATGGTCTCTTCTGGGGGTGGTTTCCTCCCGCAACTCACAAGTCACAGGGAGACCAGGCCCACTGAGGTCTCAGGTTTGTGCAAAAGAGAAATTGTTTGTGTCTGTTCACATAAAGACTGTTCGTTCTACCCATTGTCATAAAAGCCAGACTGACAGAGCGCCTGGGTGGCTCAGTTGGTTAAGCGACTGCCTTCGGCTCAGGTCATGATCCTGGAGTCCCTGGATGGAGTCCCGCATCCGGCTCCCTGCTCGGCAGGGAGTCTGCTTCTCCCTCTGACCCTGCCCCCTCTCATGTGCTCTCTCTCTCTCTCAAATAAATAAAATCTTAACAAAAAAAAGCCATACTTACAGATTACTTAAAATGCTTACTTATCAATCTACACTGAAGAACAGAACTTCCCAGAAGAACATAATACTGGGGCAAGTTTATTACTATTATTTAATGAAAACATCTACTGAGAGCCTACCATGGGTCAGGACCTGTCCTAGACACTTTCACACTAGTGGTTTCACTGAACTCTCATGACAAGCCTTTGAAGTATCTTTTGTGTACGTGTTCGAGCTGAGGAGGCTGTAGCCCAGAGAGGCTGAGGGCCTTGGCCAACGTCACACAGCCAGAGGAGCGCAGAGCCCAGTCCTCACTGCTGAGGCTAGGGCTCTCACTGCTGGGAAAACGTTCAGTTCAGAAGTGCTGGCAAGAAACCAAGTGATTGTAGGTTGGTGTCATTAAACCTTGTGGACTTAAAATGGACTGGCAACACATTTTGCCACTAGCTGCCAATTGGTCTACAATAATCAGGGACATCTCTACAATTTTCAGATGCCCCAGCTTCTTTTGGTGGCTGCCACACAGACCAGTCGCCAACTGTTTGCTTCTGATATTAACATGTTATAATCTCGAAAGCATTAAGCTTGGCTAAGATTATCAACATTTATTTTGATTTTTGTTGGTTTGTCTAAGTGTGGATTACCTTCTGGGAATTTTACACATAGCTAATCTCAGCCATTTTTATGTTGATGTTTGAGAGTTTCGGTTTCTAGTGATGATATTTTCTGCCACTGTTCCTTGAAATTCAAATTTTGAGGGTGTTCATTATTTGGTACCTGGGCACTAATTTATTTATATCTATTAAAAATACATACATAAATATACGTGGTACAAAACCATGTGCCATACTGTGTACTCATTCATGACTAAAAGAGGCACTGATAATTTGTAAACCTATCCTAGAAACTAAATCGAAGAATATAGTTAAAAATATTTTGTACTGTTCCTTTTCTGTTCCTATTGAAAAATCTGACAGAGTTACTTCATACTGCCAATCCAGTTCAGACAACTCTATAAAAAGTGATTTATCATCATGAAAATTTCATGTTAAATAGCTATAACAGGAAGTGGTGGTCCTAAAATGAAAAAAATAACACAACAAAAGAAGGCTCTCTGAGTATGTTTTTAGCATTAATTAACAAATAAATAAAATAAAACCAGTTTCCAAAATAAAATCAGCCTAGCTGCGAACATTTTGCCTGCTTTTTTTTTTTTTTTAAAGATTTTATTTATTTATTTGACAGAGAGAGACATAGCGAGAGAAGGAACACAAGCAGCCGGAGTAGGAGAGGGAGAAGCAGGCTTCCCCGCGGAGCAGGGAGCCCGATGTGAGTCTCGATCCCAGGACTCTGGGATCACGGCCTGAGCCAAAGGCAGACGCTTAACGACTGAGCCACCCAGGCGCCCTTGCCTGCTTCTGACTTTGAATTGCAAGCTTGGCCCAGAAAATAAATCTTTTTTTTGTTTTTGTTTTTTTAAAAGATTTTATTTATTTATTTATTTATTTATTTATTTATTTATTTGAGAGAGAAAGAGAGCACACGAGACGGGGGAGGGTCAGAAAGAGAAGCAGACTCCCTGCTGAGCGGGAAGCCCAATGCAGTCCATCCAAGGACTCCAGGATCATGACCTGAGCTGAATGCAGTCACTTAACCAACTGAGCCACCCAGATACCCTGGCCCAGAAAATAAATCTTAATGTGATTGTTCACATCAACTTTGAAGACAAATTAATATTATTGTGGCCTACCATGATTATTCTCGTTTAACAAAGTTTCCAAAGAACACAGAACCAAATTTCAGAGGTTGGCAGAGTAAATGGTGACAATGCACATACACGTAGACATTCATATTAAGGAGCTAAACGCAAATTTTTAAAATCTGCCAACAGAAAAAAAGAAATGCAATTTTTGGAGAGAAGTAATGTAGGTAAACATCCCTGATTTTTTGGAAGGGATATCTAAGCATCCAAGAAATGGTGGTTTTGTTTGCTTTAATGGAACTGGGATGCTCTGGAGGGAGCGGCATGTTGTTTCAGTACACTGAATGCGTGAGTCACATTCAACAGTGGACTTACATTAGACTCAAACTTTACTGCTGGACAGGGAGGCTATTTAAGTCTTTCTCTTCCCTACCAGAGGCGGAGGTGCTAGAGTGCTGTTCTTGTTCTCCCCTGTTTATTTGCTGAGCAAGAGGGCTCTTGGCTCAGGCAGGTTAATCTGCTGAGCCACGACACGTATGGGAAGGCAGTCTGGAGGGACAGCACGCTTACACATTGAAGGTATGACCGCAAAAGAACCGAAGCATTGCACATCTAGGCTTCTGCTTCCTCACCGTGGGAATCGATCTATTCATGCGGCACGTCCTTCACGCACTAACATTCCAACTACCTGAGATTCCAAATAAGAAAGGGCTATTTTAAGTGATTTTTTAAACTACCATTGCAGAGAACTACAAAAAAATGTCCAGGCCTGAAAAACACGTTCATTCAACACCCAAACATAACTCACTTCTAATGAATTGACTATTCTGCTAATAACAGAATTTTGTCATCATCCACAAATATTTATTGCACATTTGCTATACACAGAAGGTTCATCTTAGAGGACAGAGAAGCCGTCATCCACAATAAAAACACTCCAAGTTTCCCTTACGTGTCGTAGTGTAGGAAGAAGATAGAATGCACTCACTTTCTCACCTACACTGTCCACAACAGCCTGTGCACAATAAAATTTATAGAAAACTGGAGGGCTACAGTCCCTGTAGACTTCAGACGGAATCTGGCCTATGGACTTCTTTGTGTGCTGACGCCGTGGAGAATCTGAGGTAATAAGCCATGAAGCACTCTCTCCAGAAAAATGCATATGCATATGAAATATGGGACTCAATTCCTAGCATTTTCCAGACACCCTCGGAAGCCACCCTAGGCTAAGACACGAGGCTAACAACTCCTCATCTACTCCCACTGCTTCCTCATACATATGGAGACACCAAGTTTCAAACAGGTGATGTGACTTGGCCACAGTCACACAGCAGAAACCATGAAGAGAATAAATGGCATGAAACTGAAAATGATATAGATACCCCTACCCCTCAAAACTCTAAATCATCCTTTTCATCAGAAGTCTGGCTTATCATGTTGCTAGGAAAGGTGAAAAGGTGACATGTTTTCAGAGGAATATACCTTTCTTTTATCTTAGGGTTCTAGCTGAGCTTCTCACTGGAAAATAGGCGGGTTTTCTTTATCTTGCCCTCAGGCCAGGCCCACCCATGGTTCAAGGCTGCCTTTTTCTGTGTTTGCCTCAGCAAATCAATAAAACCCACATAACCTGGCACATTCAGAAAGGGGGCAAGTGTGAGAGCATGAATTAGAAACTAGTTTTCAGGAACCTAACTTGAGTTCTAAAGAACTCCGTTAGTCAGATAATGGATGTTTAAGAAGTATTCTGAATCATACATAGACTGCTCATTTATTTAGGAAGTGGTAGTCTACTAAAGTGTTAGCAAGTTCTAGAGACCTGCTTTAATGAATAGATGGAACTAATTTCCAACTACTACATTATTTTATTCATTTACAAGTGGCTTTTTTTTTTAAGCACTAAAGCATTCATTCTGGGATGTTGCATTTTACTTTTAGCTTTTAGCAAATACATCTAATCTATTTTAAATACACTTCAACAAATATTCTCCTACAAGGCAATGTGACAGAATGAAAATATGCATGTGTTTTGGAGTAAGATTTGAATTCAGATACTGGATCTTCTATATCTAGACATGTGATACTGGTCTCATTACTTAAACTTATCTCCGAGGTCCCCCACCTGTAAAGTGGGAATAATATCAACTCTTGAAAATTGGTTGTGAAAATTAGCAATAATATAGTCTATTATAAAAGGAGCTAATGAAATATCTGGCAAACATTAGGCACTCAATAAAATGGTAACAAATTAAAATAATGATTAGTTATCAAAAATAGACAAAGGATACACTTCATCCTAGACCCTTCTCCAAAATCTGAATTCATAACATCTAAATGAATAAGGATTTAATTCATTCTTAAAAAGACTCCAATACTTGTTTTAGTCTATTTTGACATATTAAAAAGTATAACCACTAAAGATTAAAAGGGCATCATTCAAATAATTATCTTTACTAAATTACCACTGTCCCGTTTTTGACCAAAAAGAAATCTATTGTTACCACTGACAAGTTTTAAGTCTTTAGATAACATCAGTGTTTTAAGGTACCAGAATAATAAAACAGCAAGAGAATGGTTTCTTGACATGGAACTTCATGACTAAAAGCCTAAATTAAATATTATGGTTCAGTAGTAGTAATGTGTTTTCACACTACCTACCAAGTTTTCAGATTGCACTCTACTTATCCTTTTTAAATTATCGGTATCTTTTTCATCAGAAATTTCTTACAAATTACTTTGAGAAGCCAAAAATTTACAGTGGAAATTTTTTCCCGAGTCCTTTTTTAGAAAAAACCTATTCAACAGGCAAATCTAAATAATTTTTAGCAGTTCTAAATGTAGAAAATTCATGACTTCTTACTGTAATTGAAAAGGAACATACAAAGCAATTACTTAGTCACTTATAAAACCCACGTTCAACTTTCGAAATAATGACTAACCTGATAGGAGAGACAAGACTTTTATAATTAAACACTAAAGTCTAGCCATTTGAGATAAGCACAGCAGGTTATATAATTGTCCTCCACACTCACAATATCCTTTTTTCTCTTCTTGGATGCATATCATTTTTCAGTAACAATAGAACATGTAACAACAACAGCAAAAAGTCACTGTACTGTAGGAAATCATTCTAACCACAAACTAAATTTCTGACTGAGAGTAAAGCCTCATTAATTTGGATTTCACTAGTTTCATAAGGGAAAAAAGGTGCCCATTAATAGTGTAAGTAAAATTCCCTGGAGAATCTATTAGATTCTTAAGAAAACAAAACAGTAAGACTTAGGCACTCATTTACATATAAATACTTGGACCCTTAGTTGAAAAACATTCCTAGCCATGGCAGAATGGAATTTTCAAACGTGGATACTCTTAAAACCTCTTTCAGTGCCTTATGATGGGCTTGCTCAGGAGCACTGGAAGAAATGGGACACAGATGACATCTTCTCCTAGAAAGCTGCGATGGCTCGTGTGCATACGCATGTGCCTGGAGACACTCAGCACAGTCACGACTCATCCAGGGACATTTCCCAAGTCCCTTGCATTCAGGTGGAGCCACGCGACTAGTTCTCATCAATGGAATATGAAGAGAAAAGATGCTGAGTCACTTCAGGGCTATGGTGATTAAGAAGTAAATGTTCTTTCTTTATGCTCTATATCTTCCAGCAGCCAGATGCAGACACTCAAAAGCCTCAAAAGACAACATTATGGGTTGAACTGTGTCCCCCACCCCACATTCATATGGTGGAAGTCCTAACCATCAATACCTCAGAAAGTGACCTTAATTCAGAAATAGGATCATTATAGATGTCATTAGTTAAGATGAGGTCGTACTGGAATAGGGTGAGCCTTAATTCAATATAACTGGTGTCCTTATAAAAAGGGGAAATTTGGACACAGCAGGAATAGAGGGAGGACAGTAGGAAGGGACACAGGGAGAAAACAGCCATCTGCAAGCCGAGGAGAGAGACCTGGACAACTGATCCTCAGAAAGAACCAGTCCTGCTCAACTTTGATCTTGGGACTCCTAGCCTCCAGAGCTGTGAGACAATAAATTTCTGTTTTCTAAGGTGCCCAGTTTGTAGTACTCTGTTATAGCATCCTAGAACCTAATATAGATGGTAAAGCTGGAAGCCGGAGGGAGCCCGAGTTCAGGATTTCTGAATAATTGCCGAGTAAAAGCAATTTACTGACCAGAAAGATCTACACTGGATTGATACTTTAGCAAGAAAGGAAACAGGTGCCGCTTGATCACTGTGACATGTGATTGTGTCAAACCACTGAATTTTAAGGACCTATTCGTTATAACAACTGAATCACCTGATATAATATTAAAATAATAATAAAACTAAGTAATTTAACTGGCAAGTAATTTTTAAAGTTACCTTACATAAAAAAAAAAAAAACAAACACATGGACACATCACAGAGAACAGTATAAAATCCATGTAAATTTTTAGGATAAAAAGGAACTTCAAAAAAATCATGAGTTTACAAGAAGATATTTTAGGGTAATTCCCCCAAATCCTCCCCAGGGTACAAATTTACTCTCCTCTGCCAGTAGAAGTAGAATTTCCTCAAGAATTTTAAATAAGCCACAATGTCAAGGTTGCTATACATAGTTTAAATTATGCTATAATTATTTAAATTTTTTTTAATTTTGTAAATTCAGAGGGGCATTCCTTCCAAGTGGCCCAAGTGTATAAAGTTTTACTTGGGTACTAAGGACAAGAATGTTTTAAATCAGGTCTCAGTTTTTTCCAAAATTCTCAATACTATTTGTAATCAATCTGAAGTCACTATGTAACCATCAGCTTCTGCTCTCAAATACAGACAAAAAATGTACTTCATTTATGATAAGGTGAATAACATGGAATCAATACATCATTTTCCAGTTTTTTTTTTTTTTTTTCCCTCGTGTGATGAAAAAGTAAAAGGATATCCTAGCTAAGAACACAGAGTTTTAGGGGCACCTGGGTGGCTCAGTCGTAAGCGTCTGCCTTCGGCTCAGGTCATGATCCCAGGGTCCTGGGATCGAGTCCCACATCGGGCTCCCTGCTCGGCGGGAAGCCTGCTTCTCCCTCTCCCACTCCCCCTGCTTGTGTTCCCTCTCTCGCTGTCTCCCTGTCAAATAAATAAATAAAAATCTTTAAAAAAATGATACAAAGTTTTAATTCAAAATACCTCAAAAGCTGAGCTCGCAGCTGGGTTCTCGTGTTTACAGAAAAGCTAGGATGATTCAGCCTGGGCTCAGAGCTCAATTTAGATCACAGCATCTGGATTCCAAACACATGTAAGATGTGGCGGCAGGTTTCCAGGTCATGACTGATTCAAGATGGAGACCTGTGACCACTCACCAGAGCAATTCCAAATGAAGAAAGTGCCTGAGGGAGAGAGAAACCTCAAAGGTATTTGGGAGACCTGGCCATAGTCAGCCCTCCAAATTGCAGTAACATAAGGTGGCTCAGTCCTTGGGCATCTGCCTTCGGCTCAGGCCACGGTCCCAGGGTCCTGGGATCGAGCCCCGCATCGGGCTCCCTGCTCCACAGGAAGTCTGCTTCTCTCTCTCCTGCTCCCCCTGCTTGTGTTCCCTCTATTGCTGTGTCTCTGTCAAATAAATAAATAAAATCTTAAAAAAAAAAAATAAGCATTTCCTGCAGCTGGCGCGTGCTGGGGAGGCCAAGACAAGGCAGCCGGGGGATGACACTGAACAGTCCCCAAGTCAGCTTTGTCACGGTCAGAAAACATCTCTCACAGATGACTTCTTTCCTGAAGCAGCTATTGCTCAGATTAAACTATGGGAATCTGGTCAATGGAAAACCTTAGAGAGCACACACTTCCTGCTAAGATCCGTGCTTAACTTTGCTTTGTTTCAAAGAGAAAAACTGGGGTAGGGAAAGGGAAAAAAAAAAATTTTAACGGCATGTTTTTTTTTTTTTTCCCCTTGGTGAGAAGAAATCATAGCCACAGTGACTATAATGTAGGCTACACACTGAAATCTAAGAGGGGAAAAAATAATAGCACAAAATCTTCCCAGCCCAATTTTATCTCCATCAGAATTCACCTCGCTCCTTCCTTAATTTTCCTTGGATGTGCTATATCCAGAACATCGGTGGTCTTGCAGCTACGGATTTTATGTGCAAGAAAAAATACTTGCCCTGCTGCTTTTCCTCACCTTCCCCCTCTGAGGTCTCTCTTCCTCTCTCTCCTTCTTGTCTCTTTGTTGTGAATGTCAGGCTGTCAGTGTCATGGTCTGACATGATTAGTGTTTCTGACATTACACCAGGAAGCAGACAGAGAGCAAGAAGAGCGGGTGGAGGCGACGAGGGTTAGGATGTGCAGCCATTTAAAGCCAAAGGAAAAAAAGAAACCCAGCCTCCTTTCTCTGAGGTTCCTTGATTACAGGGCAACTTATAAATCACCCCGGATTTTTCTCATTTATCCAATTAGTCCGTTCTCCTGCTCCTGCGGAGATCACTAAGGTGTGGATCCGTTCTGCAAGATCAAAGTCGGTGGCTCCAATAACAGATAAGACAGAATTCGTGATTCAGCAGATTCTAAGGCTGTGAAGTATAACAATCGGCGCACTTCAGGAAGATAGCACCAGTCCATTTCGAGTATCGATTCACTGCACTTTGTCACTCTAATGATGTTATCTCATTAAAAGAGATAAATGCCCCACTGTTCTTCCCAAAGCATCTGCTTCTCACTCTTCTCTCTTTTTCAACAGCATGGCTCTCAGCAGCAGCACATTAAAATCAAATTGAAATCCGATGCAAGGCTTGGCGACAGAGCTGCATACAGAGGCTTCTTTTTAATTGCTTTTCCTTACTCTCGCCCCCTTCCCGCTCCCCCCACAATTGTCATCCATAGAAACAAGCAATATAAAGAGAAACAGATGTAGAAAGTAATCATAATAGGAAGCATTTACTGAGTGCCTATTATGTGGAGCCTCCACCTCATCAACATTTAACTTCCCCCACCATGACCTTCCCAGGTAAGTAGACTGATCCCCAGTATGCAAATGAAGAAATGGAGTTTGATATTAAGGTGCTTGCCCAAGATTACATAGGCAATGGGACAAGTGTCCATCCAATGCAAATAGTTTTTTTTAACCCCCATTTTCATTCATGGAACAAATAAGTAAATACAATTGCCACTTGATTAGAATAGGTAAGGAGAAACATGTAAAAGATGGTAGCAATTATTCTTCAGCCTGCTAATACCCAGGAACGTAATGCCATAAGCAGTGCAATAGTTTTGTTTCAACAGATTTCTTATTAAATAAAAAAGGTAGCAATTTTCCATAATGAATGTTTTATACATTATTCCTTTGTGTATCAGGCCTCTAAAGTACACACTATTAAAGTCTATTAAAGTCTGTATTTAGCAGCATTACTAATGTGCCTTTGGGGAAATTATTACAATGAAACAGCGTCAGTCTTTCACAAAATTTCAATTGTTTAATATTCCTCTTTTGATCTTTAATACACATGTCTATTTTTAGCTATAATCAGACCCCATCCAAAATGCCATAATCCCAGCCTAGAGCTGTCACAACAAATTGTTTATGGGTTGGATTTAAGAAAAAACAAGACATGCAGATATTGCTAATTTCAACCAATCTTTGTTTTCCTCCAAAACTCATTGCTAACACAATGTTCTGATTAACAGGTGCCCCTTGATCACTGTGACATGTGATGACACTTTACCTCTCTGGCCAGGGTTAGTTATCTTAATTAATTGCTTATACTTATATCTAATTGAGACTAGCCCCTCAGGATAATGACACTTTATTAAAATCTGAGGGTGCTAAGAAGGTACAAAATTATTCCATAAAAAAAGAAGAATAAATAAACTAGAAGAAGATACAAGCTGTGATTAATAAAATCTAAATGTTTTCATTTAAACCGAAACATTGTCATTTATGAGGAACTAGAAATACGTCTTCTGAACATTAACTGAGGACTGTCTGCAAAATTATGTAGTTTTATACACTCTAGGCACCTCTCCTCCTCTAGTACATTTATTAATTTTATCACACAGTATGAGGTTTTTAAGAATGAAGCAAATGGGGCATCTGGGCGGCTCAGTCGGCTGAGCGTCCGACTCTTGGTTTTGGCTTAGGTCATGATCTCAGCATTATGGGATCGAGCCCCGCTTAGGGGCTCTATCCTCAGTGCAGAGTCTGCTTAGGATTCTTTCCCTCTCTTTCCCCTCTGCTCCTCTCTCTGCACGCACTCGCGCTCTCTTAAATAAATAAATAAAATCTTAAAAAAAAAAGAATGAAGCCATCAATGCACATATATTCAAAAGTACAATGTTCTCTGAAAACATAGAAAGCAATGTTAGGATTATTTTACAGAGACAAAAGATAAAAGGAAGCTGGAAAGAATACTAGCAAAGAGCTACGTGCTAGAAGACCACTGTACCACAGAAAAGGAGGGGGAAAGGGGCAATTTAAAGTATTGGGTAGTCAAATTAATAAGCTGGGTTGGAAGTAATCTCTGTTATGCATTTCCCCCTATACACAGCAATACCATCGTTTGAGATGATATGTTCACAAAATTGGGCAAATCAAGTTATTTGTTAGTATTCTAAAGATGGACAAGCCACAGATTAAGTACCTAAATAGTCATGTTTCCAATCACCAATTAACTAAATAGGATGTAACCTAATTGTACCCATTAAGACCTACTAATTGAGAGAAAAAGGGCAGGGTTGACGGCTTAGAAGACAGAAGCATTCTGCTGCATGAGTCACAAAGGCCAGAATCCACTGGCCTCTTTGTTACAGGGACCCGGCCAGCACCAGCATCAAAGAAAGGGGTCACAGCATACATCACGTGCCCAAAGGACCTGTCTAATTATGCCATGGGCTTGTGTGGGCTTAGTGATGCAGATATGGTGATGCAGAACAAGAACCCACCAGTTCAGTCAACATTTAATTAAAGCTCCACATGAAGGCTGGCATGGGGCAGTTGATCAATTAAAAAAAAAAAAAGCAAAACTTGTCTGAATCAAGAAAATGCTAGGCGCTATTCTTTAAATCTGCAAGAAATAAGGACAGATAAGATTACAAAACCAACAATCACAATGTGTGTGAGGTAACACTGAAAAAACCAAGGTGAAACTGAATGTCCTCTTTCCTTCAAGTGAAACCTATTTTATGGTCAGTGGCTATGGCCACATTTCAAAGGACTTATCATGATTCAAAATGAGGCCTCTCAGACTTGAAATTATATTACTGGCATGTCAAAACATATCTCTTCTCCTGCTGTGGGGCCATTATGGTTTTTTTTTTTTTAAAGATTTTATTTATTTATTTGAGAGAGAGAGAGAGCACAAGTAGGCAGAGAGGCAGGCAGAGGGAGAGGGAGAAGCAGGCTCCCCGCTGAGCAGGGAGCCTGACGCAGGGCTCGATCCCAGGACCCTGGGATCATGACCTGAGCCGAAGGCAGCCACTTAACCAACTGAGCCACCCAGGTGCCCCAGGGCCATATGGTCTTAAACCAAAAGTCCAGCCTTTCTACTCCAAAACCTTAATTTGCCTCCTACCTGTTCAGATTCTCCTTCATTTTTTCTGACAAGATTGGGAGCGTATGTCAGGCCCCTGACAACCGCCACCCTCAAGTCAAGGCCCTGTCACATCCACATGAATCCAGTGCGTTATTCATCTGATGCTCCACTTCTCGGGACAGAAAGGTTCAGGCTTTCAACTTACACCCTGCACTGTGAAGACTGCTTCTCAGAGAAGTAGGCACCGACCCCTGTTCCACCATGAGCTTCTCTGAGATTCAGAGCTGAGCTGTGCACCCAAGAGACCAACTGAACTGTATTTCTGTGAAGCAGAAAGGAGGAGAGGCCTTGGTACTGAAATAAAAGCATTGATGTTGTTTACATGGTAGAAATGTCTAGAAATTATCAGGAGATAATTCCACATAAAGTAGGAAGCATTTCTCAAATAGCCTGTAGGTTTTATCTATATTTACTGGCACAAACAAGTTGTATATGTGCATACTTTTTATTTTATAAGATTTTATTTATTAGAGAGAGAAAGAGAGAGAGAGTGAGAGCAAGCGAGCACGAGCGAGGTGAGGGGCAGAGGGAGAAGCAGACTCCATGCTTAGCAGGGAGCCTGACACGGGACTCGATCCCAGAATCCTGGGATCATGACCTGAGCCAAAGGCAGCTGCTTAACTGACTAAGCCACCCAGACACCCCCTCGTGCATACATTTTAAAGACAACTAAGTCTAAACATATTCAGTTAATTCTTATAAATTTGTCTTCTCCCTGCTTCGTACCAAATCAACCATCTACTACATTACATTAAAGTTTGTACTCCCATACCCCTCAGAAGGGAATTATATTCCTGTTTTCTTCCTAAAAATTCACTGAATTTCCCAGTGTGATGAATATGGAAGAGAATGGAGGTCCAGTTTTGCCATTTCTGTACACCCCACATTTAGCAGAATTTGACTTACATGTAACACGGGTACTATACTGGCCTTGTGCCAACAATGTTCCATTTAGTCTCACGAACTCTATAAAATGGTTTTGTGTGTGTGTGTGTGTGTGTGTTTTTAAATAAGGACTAAGTGCAGTTTTGTAGGTGAGAACAGATGTGCTATATTGTCCAGGGTACTCACTGCTCTGAGCTCCGGGTCCAGCTTCTTCCTAGAGTAAGGACTGCCAAATATAGGACACAGGAACAGTCTAGCTCACTGCTTCTCAAACTCCTATCTCAGGACATGCTCAAATATGACTGCAGACCTAAAAGAGCTTTTGTTTACGTCAATTATTTCTACCAGTGTTTGCCATCTTAAAAATTAAAACTGAGGCATTTTGGATTTTTTTCAGGGGATGCCATGTAGCCTCTTGAAAAACTGTACTGTATACTCAAGAGAGAGTGGAAAAGGCAAAAAAAAAAAAAAGTCTTAACATTATTATGAACATAGTCTTGACCTTGCAGGTGGCCTATGAATGGGCTCCCCAGGCGTTCCCAAACCATAGCTCGAGAAGCACTGGTCTAAACGTGTATACATCAGCAAAGTCTTTTGAACAGCTGGATGAAGAAATGACACCTACTGAGTAAGAGGATGTCATTCCATTTAAAAGTTTTGAGTCACTGAATCAAAGGGCAGTATCTTTTTCTAGAGTATTGCTCTACTTACCACTGCCCCCAAACCATTAGTACATTAAAAAGCTCCTTCCTGGTAATATGTCACATAGAATCACTTCCAAGTTTAAAT
This sequence comes from Callorhinus ursinus, assembly GCF_003265705.2. Classification (NCBI taxonomy): domain Eukaryota; kingdom Metazoa; phylum Chordata; class Mammalia; order Carnivora; family Otariidae; genus Callorhinus; species Callorhinus ursinus. The sequence goes on from NW_027397068.1 coordinate 11,645,895, forward strand.
CTCTGTTTTGACCAAGGGCTCTCTTCTTCTATCTGTCCACTAAAAATCTTTATCCAGCTGTACCTCAAATGCAAAACAGCTAAAGTGGTATTTATTTTAAAATACTTGCTTTTTTTTCTGATTGTTAATCACATATATAAATACTTATTGTAGGAAAGTTGAAAATACAGAAAAGTATTTTTTAAAATAAGAAAAACAAACACATACTACATACCCACCCTCTAGGAAAACCACTGCTAACATTCTGGGCAACATCCTATGATGTAGATCTAAAAATACAGTGAAGTTCGTATCTTAAATATAACCTGGTGTCTTTTTTATACATTATTTTTAGTACGAAAGAATGTACATTGCTAAAGAAATTTCGAACATACAAGCAAAAAGAAGATAATGCTCTTAACATTTTGATGTGTATGTGCAGACATGTATGTTTTTTGAAAAAGGAAATAATGACCAAACTGTACATATTGTTATGTAACTTGCCTTCTCCACAATTTATTTAAAACACCTTTTTATGACATTAAATATTCCTCTATCCCTCCCTGGTATTTTTATTGTATGGTTGTATACTACAATTATTACCTTCTAAAAATTACTATTATCATAATATGCGATGAACACCTTGGCTCAATTTGTGTACCCATCCATGGCAACTGTCTTTGAGTAACTGTTCTAGAAATGGAATTTCTGAGTCAAAAGTTGTGTGTATTTTTGAGGCTTTGATACACATTGTTTAAATTCCCTTGAGAAATGTGTTCTTTCACTGTGTCTGAGAGATCCTAATAGTCTCTTTCCTACCTTCGCCGAGTACATTTTACAAATCCTCATCAATAGTATAGGTAGAAAATGCCACCTCATTGTTTTAATTTGCATTTCTTTGATAACTGCTGAGGTTGAACATTTTCTTATATGTCATTTACTGATTATACTTCATTTATTGGTTTTATCTTTCTATTCTTTACCCCTTTTCTATTATAGTGATCATCTTTATCTTATTAATTTGTAAGAACTCTTACTAAATTAGCTAAGTTAACTCTCTGTCGTACATGTTGGAAATACTGCCCTGGTGTGTCTTTTGTCTTTAGAGTAGTTCAGACCGCCTTTTGGTGGAAAGAAATTTTGAGGTTATAGTCAAATACATTCTCTTCCTTTATCATTTCTGCCACTAGAAATTAATAAGGCCTTTCTTATTCCAAGATCATTTAATTTTTATTTGCATTTTCTTCCATGTCACTAGTTTTTGATGTGTGAAATATTTCTTCCAAGTCTGTCACAAGGGGGACTTGGCCACTGCCTGCAGAAAAACGAGAGTGGAGACTCCTTGAATATAGATGAGTCATTTGGTGAAACCTTCAAGAGGGTCCTAGAGAGGGGAAGAGAGAGATCTATGTTTATTATTCACCAATTCCCTACATTGCATCCAGTAGCTCTCTCAACTTGCTCTTCAAGTGAAAGAAGTTTAAAATGGCAAAAGTTTTAATGTTAGGTGTATGTTTAAAACTCTGAAATAAGATGACTCTCCTTACCTTGGCCAAAATAGAAGCTTTGGATGACAAAGACCTTTATTTTTTGTTCACTGATGTCCTACAAGTGCAGTGTGTGGTACACAGTACGCACTTGGTAAGTGTGTGTTGGAGAAGCTGATGTTTAATCAAGTAGAATCATGTGTATGCCAGGTGGAGAGCCAGGGGTAATGAGTTTGGAACTTCACTGCTTCATATTAAGGAGGTGCCAAGTAAGAAAAACTCTAAATGAAGGCAGAAACTAAATTTCAGTTTTACTCTTTAGTTGACTGTAGAGATACTGATCTGAGTGTAAAGGTGAAACTGCCTCAAACCTGGCACAGTAAAATATTCAGAGAAAAAATTTTGCTGGGTAGATATTAAGCAAAACAGTAGCATCCACCCACCAAGAGAAATAAGAGACATGGCTCTACTTCATTTGATGCTATGTCATTTGTCCAGAGCAACAGCAATCAGATTTGGCTTTATTTGAACATAAGAAGGAAGAAACAATTCTCAAGAAGGTTCCTTTTCACTGTGGGGAGGAGGGGAGCATTCTCTATAATAATGGAAAAATCGAGGATTTTTCCATCAGATGGAGTGTCCTCATAAATTCAAGGCAGACAACAGCATGTGATATGCCTTCATGAAAATGATGACCACAAGGGAAAGAGTTTACGATCGTAATTCCAAGGTTGCTGCTAGGAAGAGGGAGCTTTCAAGAGCGGAACACCATTCCTGTGAGTGTGGCTCTGTGAACTTACAAGATGGTGTGTACCGAATATACATCCTCCTGCCCACCTGGCTTCTACAAAATCCCATCCTGTCCAACTTGCCTCCAGTTTGGCTATGATTTTTAAGTAACACACTAAAATCCTTTCTTTACAGCATGATAATAGATAAATAACACAGATGTAAAACATGAACCCTTCTTACTAGCAATAATTTGTGTCATATAATCTATCTTTATACATATCAACAAGAGAATGCCTGAGAAAGTAGAGAGGACAAAAACTTTTGACAAAATTTAAAGTTAAATCCTGATTATAAAGTTTTGGATCAACATAAAGATTGGAAAGTCAGCACTTGCAAAAAGATCTAAGGAGAGTATGGAAACTGCAAAGATGGGTCTCCAAGTGTGCACGAGAGCCAGGGAGAAGGAGAACCCTGGGGAAACCTGTGCACCCACAATCTCTTTAACATGCAAGGCTAGAACATAAAGCCCCAAATGAACAACTATTCAAGCCTGTTTATAATACTAAAAAGGTGAATAAATGTGAGGATATCTGCTCTGTAGAAATCTTATTTATATACAAATGCACCAGTGTGCTAGCTGTCTGAGGCCCAGAACTGCACCCCTTCCTGGTGTGACCCCAAACTCTACCACAGATAGAGGTTCAAGAATATGAGGAATGAAGCCCCTACTTGGTGGACAGCAGTTCACTGACTATCAGGTTAGCCTGGTTAAATTGGTCAAACAGTCAATCCCTTGGTGCCACGGGGGTCATTCGGTTGTTTTCTAGAGATGTCATCTCTAAATAACCCCAAAGAGAGATGTCAGTGCCTCACTGCAATCAGAATCGCCCCATTGCTTCACAGGAATCACACCGGACTCTAGAATACTGTGCCACCCTGCATCTTGACACCTCCCCAGTTAAAGTGTCCCATAGTGAGCTGGGGCTCGGGAAGGAAGGAGCGTTATGACAGCGTTATGTCCAAGGAAGTGGAAAGTGCACAATTCAAAAGTCTCCAACTTTCTAGGAACAAATCTACTTAGAAAATCAACCACACCCACAAAAATATTTCCAATATTCTAACTTACATGTCCTAATTGATGAGATGATTGTCTGGTTTTATTTACACGGAGATCTATTTCTTCCCCAGAGGGTGATCTATTCTTTGTCTTATGCCAAGAAAACAATAAGAAAAATGCTGACCTATGAAGGTTACACATCATGCTTAATCACTACTTTAAATTAAAATAACATAAAATAAAGCACTCATTGGGCCACGTAGGCAAAACATACCTTCCCAAGCAACAGACACACCTACTGAGACACTTGAAATGTCTGCGGAGTCTGGTTCCCAGGTGCGTATCAAGAGCCAAACCCTGACATCAGGTCTTGAGTTGCCCTGGAGAAACTCAGGGCTGGGTTGTCATAGCAAACTGTGCCTGCCAATCAGATTTCACAACGTGAAGAGTTGTCTTCACGTTTCAGGACACCAAACTCTAACTAATAGACGCCAAGGTTTGCAATGACCACAGCGATGCAACTCCTCTCTTCCCCACCCTCCAGTCATGACCTTGGGGTGGAATACCTCTGTACTTTTCCAGTATTCCAGAAGCTCACAAAGACTCTCAAAGACTGCTTAAAGCTACGTATTTAAGCCAGTGGTGGGTGTGGGAGGGGGTGGTCAGAACAAGGTTTCCTTCTCTTGGCCAAATGAAAATCTCTCAAAAACAATTGCTTATTATTTTCTGGTCTCTTCCAGTGGGGGTAAAGCAGACACCCTGAGAAGGTCAGACAAATGGCCATCAGAAAAATCATCACTGGGAAGGGGTTCTTAGTAAAAGACTCTCAACAAACTAAATGGGTTTTCTTAAAGCCTAGGGATTCCATAATACTTTTTGAAGACACACACTGTCTCAAAGCGCTAACTCCACCACAACCCATAGCTAATGTGGTAATTTACCTCTTCTTGTAGGCCTCCGGAAATGTCTCTCCCTTGTATTAGATCCTTCAGTGGCTCTCAGAATTGGACACTTACCTCGTTCTCTGGGCTCATATTTACCACCTTACCCCAGTGCAGTGGTTCTCAGCCAGGGGTATTTTTGTTCCCTTAAGGGACACTGGCCAATGTGGGGGAAAGTTTTTGGTTGTCAGGACTGAAGTGGGGGAAAGGGGATGCTACTGAACATCCTTCAGTGTGGAAGACAGCCTCTCACTACAAAGAATTACTCAGCTCAAATTGTTAACAGTGTTGAGATATCCTGCTGTACCAAGTTCTTTGTTCTCTAAACATGCCAGACTTTCTCATATGCTTTGTGCCTAAACATAGCCTGTTTCCTTTACCTGGAATGCCCTGCCCTACTTCTGTGTCTAAGAAATGACCATTTATCATTCAGGATCTGACTCAAAATATCACCTCCTCTACAGTCCTTTCCATATCTCCCAAAGTTGGCTGTTCCTTCTGTGCTTCCGGAGTTTCTGGTACATATCTCATTAAAACACTAGCCATACTACCCCTAAGCCTGTCACCTGCTGCAGACAAAACCTAAGGCTCGTTCATTGTTCATCCTTGAGTGCCCATCTGGTAATCAATTGCTACTTGCTGAGTCAATCAAGGAATAAATGGAAATGTTGCAGATGCACCTAAGGTTCTCCTGCAACAATTTCTAAGGAACAACAGTGTCCCCAACATCAAAAACAACAACAGCAAATATTTACCAAATGCTTGTAATATAGATAGGTACTATATTAAACACTGGTGCACATATTCTCTCATGTTCATCCTTTTAACAACCCTGCAAGGTAGGTACTGTTATCATCAGCATTTTACAGATGAGGAAACGGAGGCACAGAAAAGTTAAGCCACTTGCCCAAGGTCATCAAAGCTAGCATCTGGAAGAGCTGGTATTTAAACCCAGGTAGTCTGGCTCCAGAGACTCAATCCTCCAATATTTATGCCAAAGCAGTTATGTTAACAACCAATATTTCAGCCACTCAAAAGCCTCTGACAAACATAGTGACACATCTGGAAGACTATTACAACCACAGTGTGGCCACCACCTCTTGGGACCCTGCCTATAAACACTGCTCGCTGGGGTCACACAACTCTCCAACCTCTGGAATGCTTGTGGCAGGAGAAGCAACCTCCTCACACCTTGGAAAGGCATTATGTACCCAGAAAAATCATGGTCCCATAAAGAAGACACAAAGGCTGACTCCCCAAAGTATCTCTTACCTTGTTCATGCTGCAGGGACTGGAGCAAGGGCTCAGACATGTCACAGTGCGAGGCAGCTCTTGAAGATTCTCCTCGTTGCTGTAGTCCTCACTTCCTGAAGCAGACAGCTGCACTGCAAACACAAAGAGGAAATCCATCAGCTGGCGCTCAGGAAGACACAGAGCAGTCCTGTGTCCAGTGGAACTTTCTGCCATGATGGCAATGCTCCATGCCTGTGCTGTTCAATATGGTAGCTCCTAGGCACATATGGCTACTGATCACTTGAGATGTGGCTAGTGCAATTAAGGGCTGAATTTTAAATTTTATGTAATTTTAATTAAATTTAAATGTAAATAGCCACATGTGGTTAGTTACTGGACAGTCCAGGTCTAGAGATTCAAATCAGAAATCTTTTTTTTTTTTAAGATTTTATTTATTTATTTGACAGAGGGAGACACAGTGAGAGAGGGAACACAAGCAGGGGGAGTGGGAGAGGGAGAAGCAGGCTTCCTGCTGAGCAGGGAGCCCGATGTGGGGCTCGATCCCAGGACCCTGGGATCATGACCTGAGCTGAAGGCAGTTGCTTAACGACTGAGCCACCCAGGTGCCCCCTCAAATCAGAAGTCTTGAGATCACAGACACCAGACATGCCAATGGCCAAGGAAAAGCTGGAGATCACATACTCAGAATGACTACTGACATAGCAGAACAAGAACATTCATTCAGTAACTATTTCCTCAGTCCTTACTAAGTACAGGGTACTGAGGACATAGTGATCAATAAGCCAGACAGGTCAGTTATTTAAAAGTTTCCTGCTCAGGCTTTGGCCTCCTTGGGAAGGGAGAGGATCTAGCATGTAAGCAGTACTTACTCTGTGCCGATCTCAATGCCTTCCCTGCCACCTACAAGGTAGAGACAGGCATTTGCTGAAGACTGACTACACCACTGTCAGGGCTTAATAGATAGGACCTTCCATAGAGCTCCAACCAGAACAGAATTCAGGAGGTCAGTTTTCCATGAGCCAAATGAACCAGATGACTCAACATCCCCTCAGATGGATTATTTAGGGAGGCTTTTTGATTTACTCGAATGGTATTTTGGAGTAAAATGGCTCCAGAGTTCTTGATGTGTCAAATATTAAAGAAAAGTAAAGAAAGAAAATATCTTCAACCACTTAATTAGATTTATAGTCTTTTCTCTGAAAGATGTTTATGGGTGAATTTGAGAGGAGAACCAAACATTGTAAGGTTCCTTGTAATCACCTTTTTTTCTGTGTTACTTTTTCTGGTTGCATCTAGGAAGGATTTTTATATCTGAACCTTTCCATAAAGACTGGAATTACAGGTTTAAATGGAACGACAGTGCTTTAAAATACATATTCTTTTTTTTTTTTAAAGATTTTATTTATTTATTTATTTGAAAGAGAGAGAATGAGAGATAGAGAGCACGAGAGGGAAGAGGGTCACAGGGAGAAGCAGGGCTCCTGCTGAGCAGGGAGCCCGATGTGGGACTCGATCCCGGGACTCCAGGATCATGACCTGAGCTGAAGGCAGTCGCTTCACCAACTGAGCCACCCAGGCGCCCTAAAATACATATTCTTTTTAATAATAATATAATAATGATACAGAAAATGTTCAATAGGAAAAGAAAAAAGTAGCCATAATCCCACTAATCATAATCACCTTTAGTTCTTAGCACTCAGGCTTTGGCTAGGGGGGAATGACCAGAGGTGCTGGCATGTCTGCCGAATCGAGAACACAGAGAAGTCCAAGGCTATATTCCCCATATTAACGTCTTTCACCATTAAGAAAATGACTTTGTAATTTATATTTTCAAAAGATAAACTCCTACTCCATGCACATTACTATTTTGTGAACATAATATTATTAAATTCCTTGTACAAATCAGAAGATAGGGAGAGGAAATTGCAGATCACTCCCTGGTTATTTGAGACACATAGATTCCAAAGAAAATACCACATTCAGTCATAGCAATAACATATTTTAAGAATGATGTACAGCATGGAGAGACCCCGGAATTCTGACTTTGAAGCCCAAATACATCCAAATACCCCTCAATACCTGATGTACTCAATGTCTTGTATGCCTGGGTAATCTACTGCTGCTTCAAAGTCAAGAAAATTCAGTATCTAATTCTAACCAATCTTATAATGACTGAATGAAAATTATGCATGTAACTTCTACTCTTTGAATTCCAGAAGCAGATGCTAATACATTTCTGTTTCAAAGTAGAACACTATACGTGCTGTTTCCTATTGAATATATGTAATTCAATCCACTTAAAGCCTACAGCCCAGTACCTTACCTGGAAACTTATCCAAATGCCTTGCATAGATGCCTGATGTCACAATTCCATTAAAATGTACACACTGGTATCAACACAGGAAAGGTGGGCACAAGAAGATAATAATAAACACACAAGGATTCTTGAACATAATTTCCCCAAGGAAATTCCACCCAGCTCCAATCATGACACAGTCCCCATTCCCTCAGAACTTGGGGCATACAGTCAGCCCTAAAGTCATTATGGAGCCTCCCCTGTGCCCCCCACCACCCCAAGTACTCTTACGTTATTTTCACATATGTTGGTTCTACGACAAAGTCAAAATAAAAACTCTTTGAGGGAAATATTAGTCACATAGAAAGTTCTTAATAAATACTGTCAAGTCGATTTTTTTTCTTTGCTCTCACAGAGCCTAGGATGATGTGGACTCTTAACATACAATCTTCAACACAATATTGATAATCATTGCAAACTGCCTTTGGGGTTTTTTAAAAAAGGAAAATCTTGGGCGCCTGGGTGGCTCAGATGGTTAAGCGTCTGCCTTTGGCTCAGGTCATGATCCCAGGGTCCTGGGATCGAGTCCCGCATCGGGCTCCCTGCTCCTTGGGAGCCTGCTTCTCCCTCTGCCTCTCTCTCTCTCTCTGTCTCTCATGAATAAATAAAATCCTTAAAAAAAAATTTAAAAAAGATTTATTAAAAAAAAAGGAAAATCTTTTAATATCCAGGATTGTAAATCTTTTAGAAAAATATTGTCAAGACTATCTTACAGCTGTACAGTGCTCAAAACTGTACAACACGCTTTTATAGTAATACTCTCAGGGTCACCTGGGTGGCTCAGTCGGTTAAGCGACTGCCTTCGGCTCAGGTCACGATCCTGGAGTCCCGGGATCGAGTCCCGCATCAGGCTCCCTGCTCGGCGGGGAGTCTGCTTCTCCCTCTGACCCTCCCGCCTCTCGTGCTCTCTCTCTCTCAAATAAATAAATCAATCTTAAAAAAAAAAATACTCTCAGTTAGTACTGATACGGATCTGAGTGGTAGTTTTTTAAATCAGGAAACCAGATTGAAAGAAGTAAAAGAATGCTTCTTAGTCATGCTGTCATAGGCAACAGACCCTGGGCTTCAGGTGGCTTCATTTCAAGATACAACAGAATTAAAATATGTACGAAACCTCCAAGTACAATACCTCTCCTAATAACACACACACACACATACACCATCATTAACAAAAAACACCTCCGCAAACAGATGACAGTTTTAGAAATTGGGTCAGTTCGCTTTGGCCAGCAACCAAAAACACTGGCCTTATTCTATCAAGTACTTTAAATTTCCTTTGAAACAGAGAGAACCTGGTTGTTTTACAGCCAATTCCATTTAGAAGTTTAGAGAAATCCACCGCTTAAAAAAGGAGATTACATCTTAAATATAAAGCATTAGGGGAAAAGATACATGCATTACCATGGTGGAATTAAGGGAGTTTTCTTCTTTATTCTATTTTTCAAGGTTTCTTTTTAATCATTCGCAAAGTTGGATTCCTCTGATACTAAACAAAAGGCAAGTACAGATACCTTCAAAGGGTGCCTGGAGAAAGTCAATCTCAGAAGCTAACATGTGACTTCCACTCAGTTGATCCTAACAGAGTTGGCTCAATGGGCAACAGCACCTGTGGTCAACCTTAGGCTTTGGAAAGGTTAATGAAATGTAATTCATCTTTCCAGGCGGCTAGAGGGTGAGTAAGCAGAAAAGTAGAGACAGGGCAAGAAGAAGAGATCAAAAAGAGAATGAACAGAAAAGGTGAAGGCTACAAAGAGAGAAGAAAATGAAAGGGCAGGTAAGCAAACAAAGGCACCTAGAGATAGGTTCAGTGATGCAGACAAGTGGCCCTCACCAGCCAGGTCCTCACTAACAGAAGAGACACGGATAGACTCGGGCTCCTGGTGACAACACCACACTCTACAGCTTCTCTGGGTGTCAGCAAGTGGAGCTGGAGTAAAGTTAAGACCGGGCTTACCTGTTTCTCCACTATTTATTTACCATCAGCCTCCACCTACCACAGAGGAAAATCTATTTTCCCTGGATCACTGATAATGTGCGACAGAAGTATGGTGAGAACAGCATAAGCCAACTTTAGTCTAGTCTCCTTACTCTCACGAGAGTGCTCTTTAAAGTATTTATTCTTACTCTTGACACTCTTAAACATGTCAATGGGCTGTGTGTGTGTGTGTGTGTGTGCGTGTGCGTGTGTGTGTGTGTGTGTGTGTGTGTAGTGCTATTTTTTGGCCCTTGAATATGCAACTAATACTGCCAATATAGAATGGAGTATGATGAGCTGGGCTTTTCTCCCCACTTCAACTCCCCCACCCCCTTCCAAGATGTTCATTCTAGAAGGCTTTTGTCATATAAGGCAAAGCTGTGCTGCTTAGGCACTCCTATGGGAAACAGGCCCATAGGAGCAAGCACGTCACTCATAAGGTTAATGGTCTCACTGGCTTTTAGATATAATGTACTCTGACGTCAGTCTGTGCAATGGCCTCCTGTTCCTTCCCCCACCACCAAATCCAGCAGCCTAGGTAGGTAGGGAGCTCAAGCATGAGGACCCAAGAACTTGTGAGGAAGGGTTAAGCAAAATCATAAAGAGACAGACAGGGTTTGGAGAGAAAAGGGAAAAGGCACGATGACAAAAGTCTAGAGGAAATTCTCTAAATCTAGGACTTAGGAGCTTGGGAAATCAGACAAACAGATGAGAGGTATATCCCTAATACTCTCCCACCTCTGTTTTTATGAGTTGGAATGATTTACATGTCTCTGGAGTAAAATCTTAACAACCTTCAATTGGATGGAATCCTTGTATAAGACTGGATAAATTTAAGACCACTTTATTACAGACAGTTCAATCCCTCTCTTGCATAATAAGGAGCATGGTGCTGGAATTAAAGGATCCAAAGGTAGAGCAACAAACGGACTCCTGTCCTCTTCCCTATATGCACACATGCCTCCCACATGGCTGGCTCCTTCCTTTCTTTCTGAAGAAGAAGCAGAGAAATCAGAGTAGAGCTCCCTGAGGAGCTCCCCACAGGCCCCTCCCCATCCTTAAAGTCACAGCTAACATACGTCTCTGGTTCTTCAGGACCCTGGTGTTCTTGCCACCCTCACATGTAGGCAGCAAGCATGCCATAACATGGTTTTGCCCCAAGAGACGGAACAACGTTTGCCATCCTGCCTTGCCCCCATGCCCTGCTTTCACAGTATGCCATGGAAAACAAACAGCCCAAGTCAGAAGAATGAGAGCATCTTCCCAGCAAGCATCACGAGAGGCCTTCTTCCTCAAGGATAGTTACACAATTTGATAATTAAGGTACTGAAATTTCGACTAGCATGTGACCAATGGTTCAACAAGAAACGGTGATAAGGAAGAGGAAATGAGAGGATTTTAAGTTATAAAAAAGAGAGACACTGCTGGTAGCATGAAAACATTGCCCGGAGAGACAGATGAGATACAGTAAGAACGCCAAGTGATAGCGTGTCCACCGCTTTCAAGAGGACTACTTCACACACGCGCTAAGGATTTCCTCTACTTTATGAAATCATACATAAGGATATCTAGTGTTTAGATTCAGGGCTATCACCCTATAAAGGGCCATTTTTTAGTTCCTCAGTAATTTAGGAATATCTTAATTAAAGGCAGGATATAGAACTCCCAAGGGGTTACCTGGCTTAGCCTACTCCTCCTGCCTGGGTGACTATGTAAACCAGGGGACACAGATTCAGATGCCTATGGGAGTCAAGAAAGAATCAGATGAAAGAATAGTCAGGCCAGAGAAGACAATGTGAAGTAGGGAGGCCTGGAGCATCTGCTACTCACCTCCAGAAAAGCAGGAACAAGGCACAATTTCCCAGAACTTCTGATATTCAAGAAAGCCAGAAAATGGAGAGATAATGTAAAATCATGAGCTTGTTTAATGTTGGCAATTTATGTTAGCATTTTGGAAATCCCACAGGGGTTGGATTCGGTTGGCCGGTTTGTATCTTCTATCATACACTTTTCATTTAAGTCCAGGGAATGTTTCTTTAAATCTCCAGGGCTGGAGATTTAAAGAAACAGTCTGTCTCCTGACCACCGCCCCCCCTCGCCAGGGCTGTACCACTGTGGCTTCATTGGGGGCAGCATGCCCGCCCTCCAGGAGAGTGGGCAAAGTAGGACTTAGGAACCAAGTTGCTCCATCTGAGTATCAACTCTGCCTCTTCGCATGTGATTTCAGAAAGTTACTAACCCTCCGTGTGAGTCTTTCCTCCTTCATCCATAAAATTGGGGCAAATTCTTTGTATGTCCTAAGATTGTTTTGAAGATTAAATGGAATAATATGAAGAAAGAATTCAATGCATGGTGTTAAAAACACATAAGGCCCTTCCCCTCCCCTGTTGCCCATCACTATTCAGCACCACCTCATTCTGTTTGTAATCACACATTGGGGTTTACCTCTCAACCCCCTACTGGATTCTAAGTATTCCAAGAGAAGATATCTGTTTTATGACCAAAGAGCCAGCACCTGTCCCAATGCTCTACACACAGTAAGGCTTTCAACATATGCAAAATTTAATTATAATGTTGTTATATAATGTTGTTAAGGACTGAATGTTTATACCCCCCCCCAATTCATATATTGCCTAATTCCCAAGGTGGTGGTATTAAGAGACAGGGCTTTGGGGAGGTAATTAGGTTTAGATGAGGTCATGAGGGTGGAGCTCTCATGATGGGATCAGTGCCATTGTGAGAAGAGACACCAGAGAACTTGCATGTATGTGCACTCTCTCTCTCCCCCTCTCCCTGCTGTGTGCGATATACCAGGAAGTCAGCCCTCTGCAAGAGATCTCTCACTAGGACCAGCTGGGCTGGCACCTTGATCTTGGACTTCCCAGCTTCCAGCACTGTGAGAAATAAACCGTTGTTCAAGCCACTCGGTCTGTGGTGTTCTGTTATAACAGCCCTCACTAGGACAAACGTTCAGGAAGATCTTCCTTAAGTCTGGCACCAATGGAGCCTATTTCCACTTATCTTCTTCTGATGCTTTAATGTCAATATGTATATCTACTCCTCATTTGGCCAGAATATTTTTAGACTAAAAGAAGAAAACCAGGTCCAAATTAAGAATAAAATACTTAAGAATTTTCTCTTGAGACGTATGGCATCACTTTTAGGTCGAGGGTACTTTTTGGGGCCCTTTGCGTGCCTCAGCAGAAAAAAATTAAAAGTAAGAGATTTCATCACCCTATTAATAAATAAAGGAGCCTGCTTTCACTTTAGCATCCCAAGTTCATGTCTGCCAACAGTGCATTTCACTGCAGGGGGTGTACTTGGTGGCTGCCCAGAGACCCAGGCAATCCCCTATCCATTTGTCCACTATCGTTGAGAAGGCCAACTTGTATTCATCTAAGACGCTTTACCGACCATGCCTGACTACTCCTGCGTTTCTTTGATTTTAAAGAGAAATCCCAGAGACCTTCAAATGATCCCAGCTTCCTTCTCCCTTGAGGGGTTTGCTTAACAATTCAGGCAAACACATTTCCTGTGATTTGTTGAGAAGAAAAATAATTTAACAGAAAACCTAGTTAGCGGGTTACTTCAGAATGACCCACTGAAAAGGAACCAATGACAAGAGAAATCGCTAGAAAGGATCTCTTTACAGAAGTTCAAGGGACCAGCTATCTCTCCAATAAAAGGTTTCCAAGGAAGGAATTTAAATATTTTCAAGAACACCTTGAGGAAAAGTGTAATGAGGGGCGATTGCCTTACTGGGGGCTAGTGCTTACAACTGAAACTCATCTGCTTAGTAAGACAGATTGGGTATAATGCCTTGTTCCTCTGGGAGGAGACTTTCACTAATCCTCAGAAGAAAGCTCAAATTGGCAGGATGGGCCCTTGTCAAGAGCAGTCTCAGGGATTCACTGTTTGTTAATCTCTGCTTTCCTGAGGCTCTAATTCTGTACTTCCCAATACCAGCTTCTCCTTCGTGTGGCTTGTTCTCGTTGAGGGAACCACAACATCCTGGGTGGTTAACCTGTCCAGAGGGGTCTAGTGTTCGCTTCTACCACAGCCCTACAGCTTTCAGTGCTCTCAAAACCAGCTTAGTGTCTATGTCAAAACAGCAGAAGTTCCTGTACTATGCAGGTAATGAAATTGCAGACCCTTACAGCTCTTCAAATGATGTAACCTTGGGTTTCCATCTCCCATCACTGTATCCCAAACACACACACACTCAAAGCCTGACACGGACTCTAGGGGGAATTCTACTTGCCCCTTTGGCAAACAGTTCCCATGGGAGTAGAACCATCACAGCCCTTAGACTCTAGAGCCTACGGCCAAGTCTGGATCACTCACAGGCCTGTGGCATGAATGTCTTCTGGCACATGGGAATTTCCCTTGTAAGTTCTCACTATTTTCTCTTTCATCCAACATACCTAAGGATTGTTCTGGGTGGGTGGGGTGGGCATAGGGGGCTAGAGGTGGGTCGGGCTGCACCAGCTCAGTCTATAGTATTCTGCTGGAAATATCCAGTCTGGGGTTCCCTAAAGTCAATTCTGCCGTATTTAGGGTCCCATAGATGGCCATTTGGCTATAAGTCAGGCTAGAGCCAGAAATCTGTTCTTTGGAGCATTGACTACTGTGTTGTGACTCGCACCCTAACTCGTCCCACAGCAGAGCGATGTTGGGTGAGGAAGAGCCTAAGGGTAGCCCGGCATCCGCCGCGCAGGCAGTTTCCCAAGGAAGCGGTCACCTCCCCGTACGTGACTGCTCTTTCCTCACACGACCAGGGCTGTCCTCCTTCCATGAGCTTTTCCATGATTTAGAGCTGGACGACTGCATGCGGACGTCTTGGTAGCCTCGGAGAGGCAAGAGGGCAAGGGCACAACCACCTCCCCACATCATAACCGAGTCCTGTGGAGTCACGGCGTCCTTCAAAAGCAGCCAAGAGAACAGCCGCAGAAAACGGCTCCAGCAGCCGACCTGGAGGCCTCGTCCCTGGAGGATCCTCTGATCTCATTATGGCAGTCGACACTAGTCCTCACAAAACAAACAGAGGAAATTTATGCCTGCCTCAGCCTGCGGAGAGCTCCACATTCCCTGCTTAACGAGAGTTCCAGCTTCTGAGACCACAGCCACCGGGATGGGGAGGATGTCTGCTTTGCTCCGAAGAAAGAGCTGTTGTCGCTGCCCTTCCCTCTTTCTGGGGCTGGATATGAAGGCGGAGAGCCTGCAGAGAGCCACTGAACTTGTGGCCTAGGCTCTCTGCTCTGGTCCCTGCAGAGAAGTTCCCTTTCTTCTTGTGTCATCATCCCCAAGCTCAGTCGGTGGGGCCACTTCCTCTTGACCGGCTCTGGGAAAGTCGCTGCGCGGCCTTGAAGGGTTCCACCTGCTAAGGCCAGCATCCTGAGAGAGAGAGACTGCTCTGTGTGACAAGTCTCCAGGTCTTCTGGGAGGAAGACCCTTCCCCCAAAACACACTTGCTTGAGCCTTGGGAAACTTTACCTAACTTGGGGGTCCCACTTTTGGGATAAAGGACAGGAGGGAAAATGTTACTTTATACCCTTGAATTCAATCTCAGCAGTAACTGAGTGCCCAGCTCATGAGAAAAAAAGTGAACTTCCAAACCAAAATAAGAATACAGCAGTGGTTCTGAGCCAGGGTAACTTTGCCCCCCAGGGGACATTCATGATGCATGGAGACTTTTTTTTTTTCTTTTTGTCATGACTGGGGGAGACTGCTACTGGCATCTAGTGGGTAGAGGCCAGGGATGCTGTTAAAATATCCTACCATGCACAAAACAGCCCCCATGATAGAGAATTATTTAGTCCAAAATGTCAACAGTGCCGAGATTGAGAAACCCTGATGGGGAGGGAACACTCAAGGATGTGGATAGGTTTAAAATAATGACGAATCTTTTTTTTGTCACAGAAAGTTTTCAGTTTTTAATGAGTTTGAAAACAGAAAAGCTTCCATTTCAAAATAAAAACAAAATCCCAGATCATATAGATGTTTACAGTGACCACATTTATCTAAGTAACATACATACATGTTTAGTTATAAGATGTTAACTAAATTTCTGTGGCAAATAATGCTTTTTTTAATATCAAAAATATTATAGTGCTCATGTGGTGTCGTAAGGAAAATCTAGTAATCGCTATATATTTAAGTCTTCCCTGTAGATGCTGTTATTTCTAGCACAGGTAAGCAATCAGGGTCATCCAAAATAATGACAACTCTCAATCACATAACACTAATGTTGATATCCTATAGTCAAAATGTGCACAATTAACATCCACAAAAATTTACCAATTCTCTCTTTGAGTAAAATAAGTGAAAACTACCTTTTACCTATGCAGAGTTAGATCATTAGAGCTACCTGGAAATCAATGGAGCAGTTCGATATTAGACTAGACTCTTCTCAGCACCACCGTGAGTGCTGTGTTATTCTAGGTAAAGGTGTGATCTGAATGTTTACTATCATAACTCAGTGGTGAGTATTCATAGAAGGAATTTATGAGCTATGTTCTATGATTATTAAAACCATATATATAAACTGAGTATATGTGGGTCTGGAAAAAATGGCAAATGTTTCAGCTTCTACAATATCAACAAGTATGAGGAACCGTGGTGATGCTGACCTACATTCCAGGGAGACTGAGGAAAACAGGTGCGTAGTAGAGCTCTAAATAAATGCAGAATTGCAGAAATGTGTCACAATGAGAGTAATCATGGTGCATATTTTGAAATTCTCCCATTTTTAATTTTCTGAACCTATCTCAAAATATTCCCTTCCCTCTACATAGCACACTCTCACTACATCGGGTATAAGAACATATGGTTAGATAACCCAGTCGTTATTCTCTCCTGAACTCTTTTAGTCCAGCAAAAGAAGGAAAAATCTGCTTCCAAGCACAGCTAATGCATGTAAGCACATTTGAAGAAGAAAAAGAATTTCATGAATGAGCAGAAGACAATTTTTTAATGGACTGTTTTAGAGGCTTGTGGTATAAAAAGTAAACAAAACTGATTCACTAACTGTTAATACTGTTTACTATGATGCAAGAGTTGGGCTTTTATTTTTTTAATGTTCCAGAAGCCAGAGGAAAAGGAATACTGTGGTAGGGAAAAATGATACCTTCCGTGGCATTTCAAAATCATTGCTCAATTCCTCTTGAGCAAGGAAGCCATAGTAATGACTTTATTTTACCTACCGCAATTATGGTACACCTCGAAGTAATTCTCCACATTATCCCACTTTCCTCTCTCCACTCAAGTCCTGCTAAATAATTTCTGGAAACCATTAACCAAGAGTCCTGTTTCAATTTTCCTCTCCTCCCTCCCCTGTTGCCTCAGTCATGCTGGAGTCAGGACAAAGCAAACTTGTATTACATCACAGAGCAAACTCATTTTCTCTAAACCATTCTGCTGGTAGTTTACTGCTACTGGAACCCAATGCTGTCAACAGTGTGGTCTTTGTTTGGTGGGTGTTGCTTTAAAAATAAAAAAAAGTTTCCCCACGCCCCCTTCTGCTTTTAAATACAGGCGAGTAGTTTGAGGAGCCTCCCTAGCCTGGCTCCACCCCACTGTGTAAACTAGACATTACCTTATACACAAATGAATCTACAGCATTCCTCAGTCTAGCTGCCTCGCTGCAAAATTCCTATGCTCCCCAGCAGCCACGGCAGCACACACTCCCCCTGGCTTCCCTCCTCTTTCCTCTTCCCCCACCCTCTCTCTCTCTCTTTTTTTTTTTAAATTTCCACTGCCTCACTGTGTTTTTGTGTAAATGATCTCACATGACTCAACAAATCCATCTGCCTGAAGCAGGCCAAGTCTGGAGCCCTCCCAGGAGGGAGGAGAAGAATTGCTTTGTGGAAAGGACCTGGAGCTCTGCCCTTTCTCTGGCTCGAATTACCCGCCTGTCAGGCCTGACGGATTTGGCTAAAAATAAAAGGAAGCGGGCCGTGAAAAGCAGATGAATGGGCTCAGCAGTTCCTTAGATAACACAGGCCTGCTGTTGCCCAAAGCTCCCCAAACAGAAACTTCAAATGCAGGCCCTGTGAGCTTGGCGATGTGGCTTCCAGGTGAAAGGGGGCTGTCAGATCCACTGGAGGAGGGAGGGGGGCATGGCCTGTGTTTTAGATTTCTGTTTCAGAACTTGTGTGTGTGTATGTGTGTGTCTGAGAGAGAGAGAGAGAGAGAGAAAGAGAGAGAGATTCCTGTATAAAAAGGTTCTCAGAAAAACAGGAGAGTTCAGTGGAGTGAAGGCTTGGCTTGCAAAAAAAAAAAAAAAAAAGAAGTTGTTTCCACTACAGAATTACTCTTCTCCCTACCTCCCAACACCAGACATTTTAAGCCTCCCTATGATGTCACTTCTGCATTCAGAGCCAGCAAAAAGCTAAAAGTCCTTCTTGTAAGTGTATGCCCAGCGCCCGCAGTGGGTATTAAGCACTTAGGTTGGCAATGTAATGACACACTGTAACAATCTGTAATATGAAGCAGTCAGCAAAGCCCTGGCTCTGAAAGCTATTTCTCCCGACCATTAACCATATGTTTGGCTCCTCGGATAGCCAAGCGGGTGTTCCAGCTTACCATCTGGTTTCTATCCACACAAGCAACTGCAAAGCACAGACTATCTCCCTCCGGAGCTACGTGTTTCTTTTTCTCTCTCTTTTCCGTTCTTTCCTTCCCTTTTCCTCCTCCCAGACCCTTTGGTTCCCTCTGCTAAAGAATTCTCTGCCATTTATCATGTGCAAAGAAAACTTTACCTGACGTGGTAGCAGCAGAGCCATTAAGAATGCACAGCTGTATTGTAAACATGCCAGAGGGCCGTTTACCATCCGCTGAATCTGAAGAACACGGTCTCTACCCCCTTCTTCATCTCCTATTGAGTGCTGACACTTGATCCAGTTTGTTAAAAATAGGTACATTCTTGACAGATCCAGGGGTTGTTGTGGTGCCCTTCACACTCACTTCATATTCTGGGAGTGGGGCTTTAAAGCACACACAAGCGCACACACGAACACACACACACACACACACACTTTGCCTCTGCATTCAATCTGCATGACATCAGTCTCTCACAGATGACATACCGGCTGCAAATAACCAAGTTAACTAAATAAAGGATTCTATTCCTTTTTATGCCCTAAAGGATTCTATCCCAAGTGTGTGTGCTTTTCTTCTTTCCTTCTTTCCTTCCTTCCTTCCTTCGTTTCCTAAAGAGCCAGCCATTTCAACAAATCAATAATTTGCAAAATGTATGCTAATTTACATCTGCATTTTAATAGTATACATCAAGGACATGGAACATGCTATCAAGAGTTCATGGGATTTTCTTACCAAGTGCCAGAGCACTGATCCTGGATTTTCTTCTTTTCAAGATTTCAGGAACTTTATAACTTTTTAAAAATGTATGAAAAGACCTTTGATAAACAGAAATTAGGTAATTTTTTCTCCTGTCCCCACAAGAATTATATGTGCCTTACCAGTCTGTTTTTACGGAATTAGGAAATTCAAGCTAATTCTTTCCCACACCTTAAAAAAAACCACTGGCTTCTCACATACCAAGAACAAAAGGAACAATATCATTAAAAAGTGATTAAGCAGAATGTCAGATTTTATCAACGTGGCAGGGCTATGGAGGTTCTGCCATGGGAGAAGTGTTTATTCAGGCTAACAAGTATGCCAGGGAGGCCACTACCTGTGCAAACTTTTACACCCACTGCCCTTGTCAGTCCTCTTTCCATGATCTAAAATAGATCTTTTGTTAGCTATTTCTAACCAGTAAGGGACATTACAGTTCTGCTGCATGTAGGTTTTAGAGAAATGGGACATTTTAATTTCAGACAACTTAGGAAATTGTCCACAGAAGTTAGGCTTAATTAAATTTTGTTTTGACCCTGAAATCCTACATTAAGAATAACATCACGTTACCTTTACTCACAATATTGTCAATAAAAGGAAAGAAAAATGATCACCTAAAAACTTCAACATTTTTATAGTGTATCTGGCTCTTTAAGCACTTGTGGAATCACCTTATCACAAGATATTTATGCTATTCATAAATACTGGTACCTAGGCACTCCTCCCCCAGCCCAATTACAGCAGGATCCCTGGGGGTGGGCCTGGGCATCAGTACTTTTGAAAGTTTCCCAGTTGTATCTATCACGTCACCAGAGTTGAGAAGTCTTATGCTGTATGAACACTCATGACACCAGAAACTAGGAAACCTTTGGGATGGAAATGGAAATGAAACCTTAGGATTAGAACAGTGACTTTCAATCTTGTTTAGAAGTGGAATCTTCAACTGAAAAAATCTTATATGAAATCCCTGTATACAAATAGCAAAAGTGTCATTTATACTCTCATTTTATACTCAGTCTGTACTCTCATCCATAGATTTCATAAATTCAAATATGTAATTTTTTAATTACTGTAAGTCAACCAGTGAGGATAAGAGGCCATTTTAATGAATATAAAAATCTGAAATTGGGGTCACGGCTGAGAGGTCCAGCGCCGTCCACCTCAACATCCAATTTTTTTCCATGGCCAATGGTTCAGATGATCAAGGCTGGATATATGTAAAAAGACCAGTGTGTACAGCAGTAGGATTACATTAATTCATACATTAATTTAATAAATGTCGATTAAATGTCTAGTACACACCAGATACTGTGCTCATGGGTCATCACAGGAATAAGCTGCGCCTTTTCCCTTGAGAAGCCTAGTTAAGAAGACATATCATGGCTGCACAGCAATGTAAGCATAATAATAGAGGCACCAAGAGCCTGTGATGGTGAGAACTGGCTAATTCTCTCTGAGGAAACGGGACATAACTTCACCAGCATGGGACAATTAAATCAGGTCCTAAAAATATGAGTAAGATTTTTAGAGCTAACAAAGAAAGGGAAGGACATTTCAGGAAGAAGGAACAGAATATGAAAAAAAAAACACCAAAAAAACACAAACAACCCACAAGTATAAATAGGTTTGGTGAGATCTGGGGGTTACGAGAAATTCTAAAGAGGTCAGGAAGGGCTGGCGCACAAAGCTAAAAAGGTATCTGAGGCCAGGTTATAAGAAACTTGAAATGTCATGATACAGTTAAGATTAGCACTGACCAACAGACATATAAGGTGAACCATACACATAATTTCAAATTTTCCAATATCCACATTAAAAAAATAAAAAGAAATAGAATTTAATTTTGATGATACATTATTTAGACCAATTTATCTCAAATATAACCATTTCAACATGTAATCAATATAAAAATGATTAGTGAGATATTTTACATTTTTTTCTCACTAGGTCTTTAAAATAGGGTGTGGGATTTTTATCTATAACATCCCAATTTGGACTAGCCACATTTTAAGAGCTCAATAGACACACGTGGCTAGTGGATACTGTATTGGAGAGCACGGGTTTACCCCTTATCCTACAGGGAGTGTAGGCCAAAGGACTTGCTGGGGACAGCAACAGTGTGGAGAAGTAGATAGAAGACTAGGTCTGGGAGAGGCTTGCAGGCTGTTTCCACAGTCCAAGCAAAGGAAGAGAAGGATGACACTTGAGACCAGGCATGGCGTGGCAGTAGGATGGCATGGAAGGGTCAGAATCAAAAAACATTTCTAGAAAGAATTCATAAGGGACACCTGGGTGGCTCAGTTGGTTGGGCATCTGCCTTTGACTTGGGTCATGATCTCGGTGTCCTGGGATCGAGTCCTGTATCAGGCTCCTTGCCCAGTGGGGAGCCTGCTTCTCCCTCTGGCCTGCCTCTTTCTCTCTGACAAGTAAATAAATAAAATCTTAAAAAAAAAAGAATTCATAAAACTACAAATGATTGTATATGAGAGATAAAGGAGGAAAAAATCATGGAACTGTCAAATAGATTTTTAGTGCTAAAATTTGTGCTTAGTGTAAAGTTACTAATTGTGTATTTAAGATGAGGTTGTGTTGTTCCTTTCAAGCTTGCTTCCCTCTGCTGTGGAAAGCAACGTCATTTAATAAACATGTGCTGAGCACCCACCATGAGCTAGGTAACGCCAGCAACTGGCATGAATGAGACACAATTCTTCCTTTCAAGGGGCTCAGATATAGTGTGGGAGACAAACAACAAGCTACAAGGAAGTGCTAAGTATATTATTAGAAGGATGTGAAAGGAGGTCTACAAAATGTTCCATAAAGTATAATATAACTATTTCCTACAGTAGATTCAGTGGAACTTTAGAGATAGCAGGAAGTGGGGCTTTCAGATAGTAGTAGGCTTATCAACTATCAAATTTTTTTGATTCAAAAAAACAGTTCACCCATTTTACCCATCCTGGCTCTTACAACCACCAATCCGTTCTCTGTACCTTTCAGGAGCTTATTTGTATGTTTTTTTTAAGATTGCACATATAAGAGAGACCATTTGGTATTTTTCTTTGCCTGACTTATTTCACCCAGCATAATGCCCTTGAGGTCCACCCACATTGTTGCAAATGGTAAGATTGCATTTTTTATGGCTGAATAATATTCCACTGAAATATATTTTATGTGCATATATATAAGTAACAATTTCTTTATTCATTCATCTATCA
Organism: Callorhinus ursinus; assembly: GCF_003265705.2. Classification (NCBI taxonomy): domain Eukaryota; kingdom Metazoa; phylum Chordata; class Mammalia; order Carnivora; family Otariidae; genus Callorhinus; species Callorhinus ursinus. The sequence continues at coordinate 11,668,248 of NW_027397068.1, forward strand.
ATAGGCACTTAGGTTGTTTTCATATCTTGGCTATTTTAAATGCTGCTGCAATGAACATGGTGGTACATATATCTTTCCAAATTCATGTTTTTGTTTTCTTCAGATAAATATCCAGAAGTGGAATTGCCAGATAATAAAGTCGTTCTATTTTTAATTTTTTGAGGAACCGCCATATGATTTTCCATAGTGGTTGCACGGATTTACATTCCTACCCACAGTATGCAAGGGTTCCCTTTTCTCTACATCCTTGTCAACACTTGTTATTTCTTGTCTTTTTGATTTAACAGCCATTCTAACAGGTATGAGGTGACATCTCATTGTAGTTTTCATTTCCATTTCCCTGATAATTAATGACGTTGAACATCTTTTCATGTACCTATTGGCTATCTATATGTCTTTTTTTTAAAAGATTTTATTCATTTATTTGACAGAGAAAGAGACAGTAAGAGAGGGAACACAAGCAGGGGCAGTGGGAGAGGGAGAAGCAGGCTTCCCGCCGAGCAGGGAGCCTGATGTGGGACTTGATCCCAGGACCCTGGGATCATGACCTGAGCCAAAGGCAGACACTTAACGACTGAGCTACCCAGGCACCCCATGTCTTCTTTTTAAATTTAATTTATTTATTTGACAGAGACACAGCGAGAGAGGGAACACAAGCAGGGGGAATGGGAAAGAGAGAGGGAGAAGCAGGCTTCCCGCTGAGCAGGGAGCCCGATGCGGGGCTCAATCCCAGGACCCTGGGATCATACCCTAAGCCGAAGGCAGACGTTCAATGACTGAGCCACCAGGTGTCCCTATCTATAAGTCTTCTTTGAAAAAATGTCTATTTTTAAATCAGATTGTTTTTTGTTTTTGTGGTTTTTTTTTTTTTTTTTTGGCTACTGAATTGCATGAGTTCTTTATATATCTTGAATATTAGCCCCTTATCAGATACAGGACTTGCAAATTATTTTCCCCTTTCAGTAGGTTGCCTTTTCATTTTGTTGATGGTTTCTTCTGCTGTACCAAAGCTTTTTAGTTTGAAGTAGCCTCACTTATTTATTTTTGCTTTTGTTGCCTTTGCTTTTGCTGTCAGATTCAAAATATCATCATCAAGACCAAAGTCAAGGAGCTTACTGTCTATGTTTTCTTCTAGGAGTTTTATAATTTCAGGTCTTTCATTTACGTCTTTAATCCATTTCAAGTTAATTTTTGTGTGTGGTATAAGATAGGGGCCCAGTTTCATTCTTTTGCATGCAGCTTTCCAATTTTCCCAACACCATTTATTGAACAGACTATCCTCTCTCCATTGTATATCCCTGGCTCCTTTATTGTAAATTAATTGACCAAATATACATGGTCAATTTCTGGGCTTTCTATTCTGTTCCATTGATCTATCTGTTTTTACTCCAATACCATACTCTTTTGATTACTATAGATTTGTAATATAGTTTGAAATTAGGAAGCAGAATGCCTCCAGCTTTGTTCTTCTTTCTCAAGACTGCTTTGGCTATTCAGGGTCTTTTGTGGTTCCAAACAAATTTTAGGATTGTCTGTTCTATTTCTGTGAAAAATACCATTGGAATTTTGATAGGGATTACACTGAATCTATATATTGCTTTTTGATGGATTGTTTAGGGTTTTTTATATACAATATCATGTCATTTGCAAATAATGACAGTTTTACTTGTTCCTTTCCAGTCTGGATGCCTCTTTTCTTTTCTTTTTCTTGCCTGACTGCTCTGGCTTGGACTTCTAATACTATGTTCTTGAATGTAAATGAACTGAATTATCCAATTAAAAGAAAGAGTGGCTGAATGAATAACAAAACAAGACCTATCTATATGCTGCCTACAAGAGATACTCTTTAGATGTAAGGATACACATAGACTGAAAATGAAGGGATGGAAAAAGATATTCATACAAATGGAAACCAAAAGAAAACTGGAGTAGTTGTAGTTATATCAGATAAAATGGACTTTAAATCAAAAACTGTAATGAGACCCAAAAAAGGTGTTACATAAGGGCTCAATCCAACAAGAAGCTAAAACATTTGTAAATACCGATGCATCCAACATAGAAGCAACTAAACACATGAAGCAAATATTAACAGGCCTAAAGGGAGAAATACAATGATAGTAGGGGACTTCAATGCCTCACTTACATCAAAGGATGGATCATCCAGACAGAAAATCAATAAAGAAACATTGACCTTAAATGACGTATAAGATCAGATAGACTTAACAGATATTTACAGAACATTCCATCCAAAAGCAAAAGAATACACATTCTTCTCAAGTATATATGGAACATCTTCTGAGACAGATCATATGTTAGGCCACAAATAAACTTAAGAGAACTGAAATCTTATTAAGCATCTTTTCCAACCACAATGGTATGAAACTAGAAATTAATTACATGAATAAAATTGGAAAAATCACAGATATGTGGAGGTTAAACAACATGCTAGTGAAAACCAATGGGTCTTTTTAAAATCAAAAGAAAACTTAAAAATACCTTGAGACAAATGAAAATGGAAATGTACCATATCAAAATTTATGGGATACAGCAAAAGCAGTTCCAAGTGGGATGTTCACAGTGATAAATGCCTACCTCAAGAAACAATAAATATTTCCAATAAACAACCTAACATTACACCTCAAGAAAACAGAAAAAGAAGAACAAATGAAGCCCAGAGTTAGGTAGAAGAAAGGAAATAACAAATATTAGAGCAGAAATAAATAAATGAAAGAGAGACTAAAAGGACAACAGAAAAGATAAATGTCACCAAGAGCTGGTTCTTTCAAAAGATAGACAAAATTGGCAAACCTTTAGCTAGACTCACCAAAGAGAGAGAGAGAGAGAGAGAGAGAGAGAGAGAGAGAGAGAGAGAGAGACAGCACACACTCAAATAAAATCAGAAAGGAAAGAGGAAATGTTACAACCGATAACACAGAAATACAAAGAATCATAAGAGATTACACTGAATAATTATATATCAATGAGTTGGACAACCTAGAAGAAATGGATAAATTCCTAGAAACATACCTACCAAGATTGAATCATGATGATACAGAAAATCTGAACAGTCCAATTACTAGCAAGGAGATTGAATCAGTAATCAAAAACCTCCCAAAAAACAAAAGTCCGGGACCAGACTATTTCACTGGTGAATTCTACCAACATTCAAAGAAGCATACAGATCCTTCTCAAACTCTTCCAAAAAACTGAAGAGGGAGGAACTCTTCCAAACATATTTTAAGAGGCCCTGATACCAAAACCAGACAAGGATGCCACACAAAAAAAAAAGAATATTATAGGCAGTATCCCTGATGAACATAGACACAAATATCCTCAACAAAATATTAGCAAACTGAATTCAACAACAGAGTAAAAGGATCATATACTACGATCAAGTGGGATTTACGCCAGGGATGCAAGAATGGTTTAATATCCACAAATCAGTCAATGTGATACACATTAAAAAAATGAAGGATAAAAATCATATGATTATCTCAATAGATGCACAAAAGCATTTGATAAAATTCAACATCTGTTTACGATAAAAACTCTCAACAAAGCAGATACAGAGGGAACGTACCTCAACACAAAAAAGACCATATATGATAAGCCCACAGCCAACATCATATCCAATGGTGAAAAGCTGAAAGCTTTTCCTCTAAGATTAGGAACAAGACAAAGATGACCACTGCTGGCAATTTCATTCAACACTGTATTGGAAGTCCTACCCAGAGCAATTAGGCAAGAAAAAGAAATAACTGACTTTTAAAACTGATGTAGCATATGATTTATTTCTGTGTTTGTATTTGGTGGCAATGTGTTAAGAAAATCCTGATGTTCACAGGTAACTACAGGTATCACTTGCTGTCTGAATCCCTGCTCTATAAACTCAGGGACCAAACAGATTCAGACAAATCTTCAGATAAATGTTTTGCTATCTGCTAGTCTTATTACTTGTCTATGAAACTTAGAAACCAAATGGACACAAATAACACTGTATTCTTTTCTATGGGAACTCACTGTGGGAAATTTCTGTATCCATATTCTGGAAATGAATGAATTGAAACAGCAAGGGACAGTTATACTGATAATGATAACAGTTCTTTAGCAATTCATTTTGTTATCTCACAATATGCCTCAAACTAACCCAAAAGCTTGGGAAAGATGCAGTAGTTAAGATTTTTTTATTTCAAATTTTAACACTAAAGATAATCTGACAACTACTTGATTTAACAGTCAAGGAGCATCTAAAATGTAGAGTGGGTATACAGAACCCTAAAACAGAATATATGTCATTAAGTGATGTGCGCTTTGTTTACTTACTATACAACTGGCCATTAATCTACGCAGAAAGCTACACCCAACAGAGACCGCCCCCCCCCACCAAGCTCTGCCCAGCATGGAATTGAGGGTGCTAAATATGTTTAACAAGAGGAATTTGCTTGTTTAATTCATGATCAGGCTGGAATCTGAAAAACACTGGTACTGAACTTCCTTATCAGTGACTAATTTATAAGAAGTTCAAATATATAAGCCCAAACAGCAGAAAACACTTAATTTAAGATTAACTTGATAGTCCAATTCAATGCCTTGGTGGTCCCAATGTGTTAAAATTTCATATATAACATGTTTAAGTATGCATATGTTTTTATTATGACTATACAAAATTATTTAAAATATATTAAAATGAAATGCAAATTAAACATTTGCAGAGACCCTCAAGTATCTCCAGGAAACTTCTGCAGACCAGAGTTTTTGAAGACTACTGGCTTACAGCCCGTGAGGTTAAGATGTAAATCTAAGAGCAACAATTTGGTGCACTTACTATTTAAGGTTCATCGGGGCATTCCTAAACTTTAGCCAAGGGCAGATACCACTCCTCATTATCCTAAAAGCAGTAAAGCTGAGAAGCAATCCTGAAAGAAACCGTTTTAAGATTCTCTGGTGAGTTCAAATTAAAGCAACTGGGACCCAAATCTGAGATACATTATTCACTTCTCAGTGTTGTTCATTCACTGATTCTCTCAACAATATTCACCTACTATGTGCCAGGCGCTGTTCTAAAATTTGAGATACACCAGTGAGGAAAATAGACAGAACCCCTACCTTTATGGAATAGAGAATCTAGTGCGGGGGCGGGGGAGGGGAGCAGCGATGGGGAGACATAACACAAATAAGAAACATAATAAATAAGTTATTTTTCTTATAAAGTGACAGGTACAATGAAAAATGGAAATGGAATGGAGGAAAAAGGCTGCAATTTTAAATAGGATGGTCAGGGGAGGTGAGGAGGTGAAAGTGGGTCAGTGACTTGAAGGAGGTGAGAGGTAAACCAAGAGATGGGTTGAAGCAACGGGTCTCAAAGTGCGGTCCCAGGACCATCAGCGTCCCCTGAAAACTTTTCACTGGCTCAAAACCATGGGGAGGGGCGGGTGACTGTCTTAACCAGCTCTCCAGGAGATTCTGATGCACGCTAAGTCTGAGGACCACGGCCCTAGGAAGAGGGAGGGCCCTAGACTAGAAGCAGGCCTAGGACATTCTACAGAAACGGGGGCGAGATCGGGGTCTGGTCACGAGTGCCAGAAGGACACCGGTGGAGGTGAGTCAAGAGAGCTGGAGGGCAGCCAGAGCATGGACAGCTTTCAGGCCACAGAGAGGCTTTTACTCCAAGTGAAATGGGGAGCCTTGTGGGGGGTTTGGGGCAGAGGAGCCGCATGGCCTGGTTTATATTTTAAAAGGTTCATGTTGGCTGTTGTGCTGAGTAGAAACATTACATTATTTGCCTCAGGAGAAGACTCCTTAACCACTACTACTACTACTACTTCTTCTTCTTCTTCTTTTTTTAAAGTATCACAACTCTGAGATCAAGACCTCAGTGGAGATTAAGAGTCGCCTGAGCCACCCAGGCGCCCCAAGACTCCTTAACTTCTACATTCCTCTTTGGGCAGTGAGTGCGCGGCTCCATGTTGAAATATGGTCCCTGACAGCAGAGAGCTCCCATTTGTAGTGTTTGCTGATGTCCTTGGTGTAAATACTCCCACCACAGCTGATTTCAAGCTGCCAACATGACTCACTGAAACAGGAGTTGTGAAGGGATGTGTGCAACCTACTCCGAACACTGACTTTAGGTCCCAATGTCCCTGCTACCACTGAGACCACCTAAAAATGATGGGGAATTGTTTAAATCTGACTGAAAATGTTAATGTGACTTCAGATATAAACGTAGTGTGTTCTGCTGGCATATTATCGTTAAGCAAATACAAATCCCAATTCCTCAGAAGTTAGCATTAAGACAATATATAAACTTCATTTTAAAAAATTAACCTCATTAGGGGCACCTGGATGGCTGAGTTAGTTGGGCGTCTACCTTCGGCTCAGGTCGCGGTCTCAGGGTCCTGGGATCGATCCCTACACTGGGCTCCCTGCTCAGCGGGGAGTCTGCTTCTCCCTATCCCTCTGTGATCTCTCTGGCTCTCACTCTCTTAAATAAATAAAAATAAAAATCTTAAAAAAATAAAAAATAACCTCATTAGCATTAAACCCCAACTGCCTTTACTCAATAAACTATTTACCTTTTAGCTGGGGATCCTCTGCTATCACTTTTTTCCTCCTACTATAATTAATATTTTGGACCCTTCAAAGCATGCACTGGCTGGGATCTGCCCTGGAGAATGTGCAGGGCTGCCCCTCCAAGAGCTCACAGAAATCCAGCGCAGGCCATCAAGGAGTATGCATTACAAGAACAAAAGTTTGCATTTATCCAAAGATGAAGTGAAATTTCAATCTGATTTACCATTAAGAAACTTCCCTTAGCCTAAAAGAATGGCCCTATTTCTGTCAGTCGGGGCAGATTGCAGTTTGTGAAAAATACATTAAAAGTATAGCACCATCTATGAAGAAAAAGTCACTCTATAATATACTCCTGATAAACAAAAAGTGTTTGCTGCTATCCAGAATACATGCTCCACACACTGTCCAGTCTGCATCAGCCCTCAGCTGCGTCCCACCCACACCCAGACCCCAGCCGGCCGGATCAGCGAATGTGCAGGAGCTCGCACTCCCGTAAAACAATGAGGTCTTTCAGGCCTTACAATCTTGTGAAGAAACAGGCTGAAACGTCATGGGAAAAATTAGGAAATCTCGGAGGAAAACAGCTCACAAAATGAGGGGTGGAACCCCTTGCTCACATGGTCTAATTCCCGAACAAAGGGAAACAACCGTGACAGCCCCCTGCCTGCTCTGACCCTTCCCTTGCAAAAGAGAGGCGTCCCAACCTCCTTTTCTTCCCTTGGGGGTGACAACAGCACGACACACACATCATAATGAGAACATTTTTAAACCTACAGGAGCAAAGCTCATTTCAAAAGCTTTACCCTCAAGGAAAGTGTAAAAACCAACCCAAACTACCAGTCTTGTTCGGTGAGCCATAATAGCAGCACAATTACAGACCAACTGGACTTCAACAATTGCACAAAGTAAAACAGAGTGCCTTCTAATATACACAGATACACGTATTGTTTAGGTCTTCCTAAGTCTTCTTGCTATTAAATCTCACACAGCTAGCTCCACCTCATTACCTGCCATACCTAGTTGGTACCTTTCACACCTGCCTCGCTAGCCGGCCCCGTGGCGACCAGCGCTCCGTCCTCTAGCTCCCAGCCGCTGCCGCAAGTTATTCGGCTTGCAAACTGCCCCTCTCTCTTACCCACCAAACAACATCTCTCTCACCTTAAAAGCTCAGTTTAAGGCTCTGTATGACCTGCACAATGGATTTCGAGATTAAGTACATTTGCAAACTTGCCAACAAATTTACCCTTCTACTTTAATAGGCTTTTACAATCCCCCTACATTTTCCAATTGGTTAAAGTAATCAAACTTTTCTAAACTCTCCGAGGACACAGTCTGAGTCAGTCCTTCCCTATGTGATCTCCAACTTTCCGCCAGATTGTTATATGTAAGATTTTATCAACTGTTAAGCACCACAGGGCATGTCAGCTGTTGTCAGTCTGTAGTCAATCTGACGCTTAACTGTTCGGGGAAAAGACCCATAAGTGACTTACTATTATAAAGCATTATGTGGAAGAGGTGCTCATCTTGCTCCTGGAAGAAAAAGGCAACATGTATTGAAATCATGAAAATGTTTTAAAAGGTAAAACAATTTAAAAAGAGATGAAGAGGGGCACCTGGGTGGCTCAGTCATTAAGCGTCTGCCTTTGGCTCGGGTCATGATCCCAGTGTCCTAGGATCGAGCCCTGCATCGGGCTCCCTGCTCTGCGGGAAGCCTGCTTCTCCCTCTTCCACCCCCCCTCTTGTGTTCCCTCTCTCACTGTGTCTCTCCCTGTCAAATAAATAAACCTTTAAAAAAAAAGAGAGAGAGACAAAGAGACATATCACGCAGTGAACAGATGAGTCCAATGAGGCTGAGAACCTTACAAAGATATCTCACAGACATGTTACCACTGTCACTCCAAGCACCTAAGCAGAAGAACACCCTGTGGGTAGAAACCGTTATTTGACATTGAGGTAAAATTCCGGGTCAGGTAGTGAGCTGAGTGGAATTTACTGCAAACTGATCATGCTACTAGCTAAAATGCAGAAGGAGACAGTGGTGAGGCACTGTCAGAGAGATGAAAAGTGAGTTCAGTCCACAGAGGAGATTCCAGTCAACACACCTGTGAACGCAAGTCAGACCAAGTCTGAAACCAGTGGTTCAAACTTGGCTGCATATCAGAATCACCTGCAGAGCTTTTTTAAAACTCCCACTGCCCAGGTTACATCCCATACCAATAAAATCAGAAAGTCTGGGGTGGGAGCCAGGCATTCATAGTTCTTAAAGATTCCCAGGTGATTCCAATATGCATCACGGTTTTAGAACCACTGTCCTAGACTCTGGTGGTAAAGGTTTTGCTTGATGAAGAAAGTACACAATAACTTATGTGAAGGGTGGTAATGGCGATGAGTCAAAGTAAACTTTGACACTTTTAAGTGGGACATCATTACTTCGTTCAAATAAGAAGACACAGTCTTTAGAAGACCCTCGATGAACTTGTGGACTTGGGTTTTAGACTAGGAAAGGGAAACTGGGCATGATGGTGGCTAAGCTCCGTTGACAACACTAATAACTGGAATGTAGACCATTGTGCCGTCAAGGTATTCGGCTTTACAGTAAGCAGCCTAGATGCAAGGCCTAGGCCAGCCACCTGCTTGCCGTGGGGCTACAGGCCACTGCCCAACCAAATAACCCTAGTGTTCTATCCGAGGTGTTATCTACCTTGGGTGCTTTTTAGCCTAATTCAAGCTGTAATCCCAAACATTCTGACTGGTTTGCCGAGGAACCCCAGGATCCATATATTTTAAAAGCTTCCCCCTCCCAGGTGACGGTTATGCTATAGGAATGTGGAGAACCACCAGCAGAGAGTTTATGAGAAAGGAGTCTGAGGCCATACAACTTGGACTCAAATCCCTGCTCCACCAGTTACTAGCTATGGCTCAGTTTCCTTATTTGCAAAAACAGAGCGAATGGATATGACATCTGTTGTGGGGCTTAACTGACAATCCATTAATCCACCTCACTGGATCATTGTGAGTATCTGGCATAACACTTGGTACATAGCAAACACTCAATTTTATGGGTATCACTTACATACAGGTACATGTGTGTATCTGTCATAAGGATTAAATGATACGATGTATATAAATTGTGTAGCACTGTCTCCATGCAGAAACACTCAGTAGATGCTAGCTAAGCTGATGCTGACAGTGGTCATCATGGGAAAATACTAGAACTGTAAGAGAGGAAGATTTCATCCTCTCTCCATTGCATGGCAGAAAGCCACAATTATAAGACCTAAAAAACTATGGGGATGGGGAGGAATTCTTTTGCTCTGTCTTAATCATTAGGAAGTCCCACTAGCCATGGAGGGGTTGTTCTACTGCAAAGTAATGATGGAAATGCGGGCTTAATGGCAAAGAAGAGAAATGTGGAGACCTGGACTGGCTGCCCCACATGATGATAAATAGCAGAACTTGACATCCTGGGGAAACTCAATACCCTCCCTACCTAGAGCAACCCAGAGTTGACATGTGTTTTGTCCCAGATCACACTGTTAGTGGCAGAACTGGAATCAGACTTGGGAACAGAGCTCTTTAGTTTCCACGTTCCCTCCATTGACCATCTCTGGTGAGGAACATTTCTGGGAGGTGTATCATCATAGAGGAGATATGGTACGTGCAGTCAGAGCCAACGTGAGATGAGGAAAGTGTTGCCCTGTTTTCCAACTGCTTCCTTCCTTACTCTGCCCAATTCCCTTCCCTGGTCCAAATTCCACACCCTGGAGGCCATATCCGGCTGAGATGGAGGATATGGACACTAGAAACCAGCCGTGGTTTTCTTTGTGGCCAAACTGTTTTCTTGGGGATGTTCAGTTCCAATTTTAAAACACAAGACAATTATAAAAAGGGTTTAATTTTCCAAATTTTCATTTGCATATAACTGTTCAGGGGTGTGCATTTATTAAAGGATACGTGCATGTTTTTTTATCCACCAACCTAGGACAGGAAATCCTGTCTTTCAGCTGCTGAGTTTCAGACCACTCCATCTGAATATTCTTGCTGACAAATGCGACCTTGTCTAGGTTCTGAAGAATTTAAGCATTCCCTCAATGTCATTTCTACTTGACCTTAGCAACATGACCAAACTGCAAATTCAATACCGTTTAGTAAAGGTACAACATTCACACCCTGTCACCAATCCCCCCTCCAATTCCAATCCAGTGACCCTGGGCTAGAACTTAATCCAAAAGATTACAAAGCAACATCCTGATGAGTTGCCATGGCAACCTCTAGATGTCAGATATCCCATGTCCCAGGGCTGTAAATTCTCATTTTTAGTTGATTCATATCCTACTATTTCATGTATAACAACCAACTAAAATGCAATTTGGTATGTCAGCTGCCAAGCATAATAAAGGATGTCATTTGCTATTATAGCCAATAATAAAAGATTTCTAGTTGCTTCTGTTTTCAAAGGTACAGAAAATCACTGTGTATTCTAAGTCCACTGGGCTGGTCCTCAAAGAGAGGCTATTTAGCCAGGCTTCCTCTATTTTTACTTAATTAGTCAATATTTAAGAGAGCCTTGGAAATGAAAAGAACTCTAGTGAAAGCTATGCATTATTTTCTGAACAGGAGGAAACACACTGATCTTCAAACTTTCAATAGACATTGTATATTTGATCCAAAAGACACACACGCATGCACGCGCACGCTCGCACGCATGCGCATCCTGTGATCCAAGCCTTTCAAGGACATAAATATACAACAAGGGTGCCTTGCAAGACTTTCAATTCCTTATAACTGGAGAAAAAAGAAATACTTATCATTGACATCCAGATAATTCAAACGTCTTGTTTTAATCAACAGTTTTGTTACGGGCTCGATTGTGTTCCCCCCAAATTCATATGTTGAAATCCTAACCCTCAGTACTTCAGAATGTGTCTGTATTTGGAGACAGAGACTTTAAAGAGATATTTCAAGTTAAATGAGGTCACTAGGGTAGGCCCTAATCCAATATGATGAGTAGTCTTATAAAAAGAGATTAGAGGCACCTGAGTGGCTCAGTCAGTTGAGTGTCCAACTCTTGGTTTCAGCTCAGGTCATGACCTCAGAGTCGTGGGACTGAGCCCCACATTGGCTCTGCGCTTGGCGGGGAGTCTGCTGGAGATTGTCTCTCCCTATCCCCCTGGCCCCCCACGCTCTCTCTTTCTCAAGTAAACAAATAAATCCTTAATTTTTTTTTTAAAGAAGAGATTAACATAGACACACACAAAGGGAAAATCATGTGATCTTCAGCCATCAACAAGCCAAGGAGAGAGGCCCTTGGAAGAGCCACCAAGAACTGCTGAAAAAAATAAATTTTTCTTGTTTAAGCCACACTGTCTGTGGGACTTTGTTATGGCAGCCCCAGCCAACAAATACAAGTTCCACCATTTTCACATTCCGTATCAATTCCCTAGGAGTGCCCTCCATCTTGAGTAGAATGAAGTCAAACTTACCTCTGCAGGTGTCTCTGGCTGTTGGCCCTCACCTTGTGGCCCAAAAGGGGCTCCCTAAGCACCCACAGGGTGGGTCAGGCTGAACTCTTAAGACAGGAGTTCTGTTAGTAGGTTGATGCAGAGAGATCTCTCCTGAAATTCCCACTAGCTAAACAAGCATTAACATCACCTCTGTAAACAGCAAAACTGATTGCTAGAGTTGTGTTTATCTTTATTTTTCCCTGCTTATCATTTATCAGAATGCTAATGAGAAATATCCAGGAGATGAACAGCAGGCTGAGAAGGAAAGAGAAATGAAGATACAGATAATGCTTAAGCCCAATTATGAGTCCTGAAATAATCCAGAAGTAGACATATGATAAATCACACTATGTGGGGTTTTTTAATCCTAAAAATAAGCAGAATGTAGGGAAGTATACAGAAGGTTGCAGGTCAAGAGCTATAAAGCAACATCAACCAACACCTGTGTAGAGTGGCAAATTATTTTTCTGCTAAAATTCCAGGAGAACTTTTCTCCTTTTGGGTTTTAAAACTGAATTTCCACTATACTCCTTTTTCCATCTGCACAATAGCTGCCAGAAGGTTCAAAACCATATTTATGGCCTGTTTCTAGCAAGTCTAGAAATGGTTTTCTTGATATGTTTTATTAATTTCTAGCCTCATTTTCCTATTTTTGTTATCAGCCTTAATAAGGTATATCTTTGGCATCAAATTATATTTTTTTGCCATAATGTACGGTATTATTAAATAGCCTTCATTAAGCCTCAAATATTTATGGGTGCTTTTCTTCTTTGATCTTTGATCTGTGAGATGGAAGATTTCACGCTTAAATGAAAATTTCAGTTCACGGAGAAGTTGAAACAACATCAATTTCTCATACTTGTTTTAATACAATATGATAAGCTAAGATAGAGAAGAGAGCTATACTAGGAAGCTGGACCATGAGAGGTAAGAAGCCACCTTTTTTTGGGAGAGTAGGGAGACTTACCCTCATGGTACTGGCCAGTACCCAGAAGACACATACATTCCTGTGGTAAAGTATTTATTGGACTACCATCCAATCCCTTTTCCCATGTAAGAGTGGAAGAGATATACACCAAAGCCTGCTCTGGGTACAAGTCTCCAACCTATTTGGATGGCTCTTGTTTGCTTCTATCTGCCTATGTACTCAGGCTGCTAGCCCTGCTCAACACTCAATAAATATTAGCTATTATTATTATCATCATCATTAAGCTAATGTGAAAAATTTCGCAGGATGACTTCATTTCTGTAGTGATCACAGAGGGTGCCAGCCACAGCCTTGAGGGCCAGGCAGGAAGTGCCACAGCTGAGCAGAAAGAGCGAGGACTGGCCAATGGTCTGGTTTGGGATTCTACCTCACTTCACGCATAGCATTTACATGTTCAGGAATTGAGCGTTTAAAGGACCCAATTTAGAGTTTTCCTGTTAGTCTGAAGGGCCTGTCTCCTTTGGGCTTTTGCTGGCAGAGCCGCAGAATGAGAACGCTCCCTGGCTCCTTATCACCACTTTCATCGATGATGCCAATGCCTGCACTGGGGTCTTCTGGGCTGTGTGGACTGGGGAGCTAGTGAGGTAGGCACATTTCCTGGAAATACAGGCAACAATTTCCTGTGGCTTCCTCTGTTTTTGATGTAGAGATGAACACACATAGAAAAGAAACACACCAAGGATCAGAGCTTCAGTCAGTGATGTTGCACATGCTGCAAATACTGTCATTTCCTCATAAACAGATTCAGAAGGGCAAAGTATAGGCCATCTTCCAAAAAGCATTCTCCCTACTAAGGATTTGTACAGTTGGACTGCAAGGTGACAGGGAGAACACAGCTAACCTTCCATGCCTGTGTGACATTTATGACCTACTGCTGGAGATGATGAACATTTCCATAAACTGAGACCCAAGTGAGCAAGAACCAAATTTTCCATGAAGGCCCATGTTTTGCATAAAGCCTTAGCCTGAAAAAGCTCTGGTCTGGTCACAGGGCTTAAGTAAAGATTTCTCTAGAATTTGGGGCCCGGTCAGGAAAGTTCATTCTCTGAAGTGGAAAGTAGTGAAATTATTAGTGAATTTAACTGTTTATATAACTATCCCAAAACAACCATTAAGATTAAATAAAGCAGTGCAAACTACATTTGGGAAACAGCCAGATGCACAGAAGGTGACCACAGTGTGTCCTGAGAATTAAATGAAGCAAAGAAAGAGACATCTTGGTCAATGATGCCATAGCCCATTGAAGAAGTGGCAGAAGGATGTGCAATCTGCCTCAGGTTCATACAAATCAAGGCGGACACAGAACAGTTACAGAGGCAGGCAGCCGAGTTCCAAATTCCGCCTTTGCCATTCATCAGCTGAGTACCCTTGGGCAAGTCACTTAACCTCTCTAAACTTCCACTTCCTCGTGGGACTTTTGTTTGTCCATCACTGGCTCCCCTTCCTATGTGAGGAGCTGCTCCTCCACACCAACTGGGGTGCCAAGCATCGTAGCCAGTCACATGACCCAAAGACAGCTCAGTTACAGGACACGGTTAAATCTTTTCTGCATCAGTTAGCCTGTTGCTTGAATCCAAAAAAGTCTTGGTTAATACACCCCACGTGCAAGAATCGCAATGAGAATTAAATTTTTTAAAAAGATTTATTTATTTTAGAGAGAGAGAGAGAGCACAATGAGAATTAAATTTTAAGTAATATAATTCAGCAAACACAAGAAACGCTGGTTGCCTGCCTAGAAAGATGGGTCAGCATAAGCGCTGGAGTATGACTGCTCGAGTTCAAATCCCAGCTCCCTTCACATGGTCCCTGAACTGCTTAACATCTTTGTTCTCGGTTCTGTAGTCTTAAAAATAGGCTAATAATAGTAACTACATCACAGGGTCATGAGGATTGAGTTTATGTAGAGAAAGCATTTAGAACAGGTCCTGCCACGTAAACATTCAGTACATGATATTATTATTACAAAGAGCTGTTCTGATTGTTGCAGAGGACTGTGTGAAAGTCACTCATCTGGTGAGAAATTTCCTTCATTAAGAAAAGAATCATTCTTCTCGATAATCCAGCTTGATAGAAAATCCCTCAAGGACAATTAGAAAGAATTCAGTTGCTCATATTCGAACTTAACAAGCTCTAATATTTGGCCCCGAGTGGACTTACTGACCAAGAAGATGTGGCCTGAGCAAATGAGCCATGTCCGTTGTGCTGCCTGACTTCCCTTTACCTCGGTGTTACAGATGACAATAACATCTCAGTTCTGAATTAACCTGCCATAAATGCAATGATGAGCCAATTCTTGCGAGTCACATCTCTCTAGGAGAACTAATAGAATTGATTTTGTTCCCATGCTATCTCCCATGGCTATGTCCTTATGAAGCCCACCCTGAACAACCAGCCAGCCTCACTCTTGTTGAAATCTGTATTAACTTCAACTCAAGCCTATTTTATGTACTAATTAAATGCAGCTTCTCCTTCACCCGTGCTTCCTGTGTGATGTAATCACTCATTCATTCATTCATTCATTCATTCATGTCATAAACTATTACTGAGCACCAACTATGCCTCAGGTGCTAGGTTAGAAGCTGGATAAACAAACACAAGCAAGAAACAATCCTCAAACTGCTTAGAGTCTAGAGAGGCAGGGAAGTCAATTAACCATCAGAAAACTGTGTGAGAGGACAGAGGTGTACCTGAGGCATGAGGAGAGCTCAGGCCTGCAGGGGGAAACCCAAAAAGAATTCATGCATTTAGCACAAAGCACTGGAGAAACCAAAGGTTTGTCTAGAGCACAGAGGCAGTCGAGGTGGGAAAGATAGGCAGGTCCTAGACCCTCTGGGGTATTAGATGCTTTGCAAAGGAATGTGTCCTGCTAAGGAAGAGAAGTCTTGGAAAGACTTTAAGTAAAGTCACAACAAGATTCCATTTTGCCTTTAGAAAGATCATCCTGGTTGGCCAGATGAAGCAGGGGGCCATATGTGGAACTGGGAAGCCAGTAAAGAAGAGGTTATTGTGTTTACTTGGAAGAGAAACAGTAAAGCCTGAATACAGAAGGAACAAAGGAGGGGGGAAAAAAGGGTGATTTTGGGATTCCACAAAATGGGAGAGACTGTATTCTGTGAAGTGATTCCCTTTTAGTTCCACTGGACAGAATGGGAGGCCTGTCACTGGTCAGCTACTTCTTGAAGGAACAGAGACTACAGATTAAATCCGTGCACTATGCTTGCCTGCGCTATGTGAATGGCATCTGTGAAACCACGTAAAGCCATCCTCCGTGACCCAGGGGCACCAACACCCTCATTTTAGGAGCCTAGGAGAACTTGAAAATGTAGAAAAGGGCCGTTAAATTAAATATTCATTCCTCCTCCCTAAACAATTAGAAGTTATGATGACCAATCATGATTTAATAGGCTCAGAGATATCCTGGCTTCTCTGTCATCCTTGCGGGCTAAATGAAATTTCCCCATTGTCAAGCCCAGTGTAGTTTTATTTCCTTAGCACCTATTTCCTGCCACTTTACCTTTAAAACATTTTCCCTTTGAATTTAACTAGACAAATGCCACAAGCCCTGCCATAACATTAATACTCTCAGTGAGCATTCATTTTACATCACGAGAAGAATATCTGACCATTTCTATTTGTTTTGTGATGGTACAGGCCTTGAGAGAGATGGGGAAATTCTCACAACAAACCGTTTATTTTATATTAAATATAAAATGCAATGGAATCCCTTCTGTACTACTGGTTACACTGTAGTCAGCTTTTCTGAATGAACCTGTTGGGAAATACTGAGATCTCTACATAAATAAGTTATGATTTCCATTGTACTTACCACATATAACCTTGGCAAGAAAGTAGAGCCACAAAGGGGGTTTATTAAATCCAGTCAGAACTCCACCAGGGCACAGACTCATGGCCTGGTGGATATCAAAGACAATGATGCAAAAGGGACAAAGGAGAACATCAAACATTCCATGCAGGGTCTTGTAGGGAGAGCCAAATGAATTTTAATTTTAAAGGGACACTGGTCATTCTAGAAATCAACATGTGCTGAATCCAACTGTGCCAGATATAAATACCAGAAAACATTTAGGAAGCAAGATCAATACCCTTTTTAGAAATCAGTACTTACCTGGATCCATTATTAGCTGAACTAAATTTATAAAACAATGGACTTGTGTCTTAGCCAAAGATATTCACTCATAAGAATGAAGCCATATTCTATATGAAGCTAAAGGAATTTTACAACAGTCTGAAATCCCCAATGAAAAAAAATATATATCTGTATCTCTATATCTACCTAGCCATCCATCTACCTATGCATCTGTGCACCTACCTCTCTGTTAGAAAAGTATATTTAATGAACTCCCTGAAACTCTCAGAGAAGAAGACACACACTGCCTAGATACATTTCAGTAGTGGTTACCATAGAAACAAGTTGGTAGGTTTCTTTTTTGGAGTCGTGCCTTTTGATAAAATATTAAATTTTATAGAGTATTTGCATATACAACAGTACAACTACTAATGTCCACCTAAAATTATATTTAAAAAATTAAACTAGTTCTACTTTTAGTTTACTAATATCTATAAAGAAAAAAAATCCTTCTTAATAAGCTGATTTTTTTTAAAGCCTTTCTCTGCCTCTCCACTGTTTCATACCGGGAAGAAGCTGAAGTGAGTGTGGTAAAGGCATAAAGACAGGAATCTCAGAAAACCAGGTTGGTCTTCCTTGAGAGAGGCTCATGATGGCTTTCAAACTGTTGGTGCTAATGTGCTCCAGGCCAACTAACTAGACAACTCTGGTAAATTGCTTTTAATTAAACTAATACTTGTATCTCACTTTTCTACGGTAAGATGGCTCTTTCCCATAATGTGAGAAACAACGGTATGTTCCCCCCTTGAGGAAGTAGGAGTTGTGATGTTGCCATATGAGGAGCTCACCAGGTGTCTCCTTTTTATTTATATTTAATTATGTACTTGCTGGGAGCCTTAGAACCCTATAATGCACACACTGCTCTTCCTATTTTAAAAATTAAGAAAACATATACATTGTAATATAAAGATCAGAATTGCAAAGTATAACAACCACTTACTCAAATACTGCCTTTTTAAATTTTTTTATTTATTTTTTATTAGTTTCAGAGGTAGGACTTAGTGATTCATCAGTTGCATATAACACCCAGTGCTCATTTTATCAAGTGCCCTCCTTAATGCCCATTACCCAATTATCCCTTCCTCCCCACCCACCTCCCAATCCAGCAACCCTCCTCCATTTGTTTCCTAGAGTTCAGCATCTCTTATGGTTTGCCTGCTAAGCATAAGGAACAGCAAGGTAATTGCTGCCCTAAATTTTTCAGACTCAAAGCCACTGGGATGTTTGCTGATCAATGCTACAATGATACTTGGGTTATAATCAAAAGACAACCCAAACGTATAGGGCATGCCAGGAACAAGCCTAACAACTGCTTGACCTGGGATCTAAGATGTCCATGAATCACAAACCCAGTAATCTTTAAAATTAGGGTTTGGGACTTAGTTTTCTGTTAGCAGGGACTGTCAGCCCTGGCATTAAACCAGGAACCCCAATCCCTTTATAATATTTTTTTTTATTTTTTTAAATTTTTATTTATTTGAGAGAGAGAGAATGAGAGATAGAGAGCACGAGAGGGAAGAGGGTCAGAGGGAGAAGCAGACTCCCTGCTGAGCAGGGAGCCCGATGCGGGACTCGATCCCGGGACTCCAGGATCATGACCTGAGCCGAAGGCAGTCGCTTAACCAACTGAGCCACCCAGGCACCCCAACCCCAATCCCTTTAAAACAATGAATTCTGCAACAATCCCGACTTCTAGACATAAGAAGTAAATCACATTAACATCTGAGAAGAGGCTATGAACTTTCTGTTTTGAAGGTCAACTAGGAACGGAAACAAGAGAAAGATCAACTGAAAATGTCATGAGTGAACCTGGGCCAGGTGCTGGCTCTAGAATTACAGCAAGGTCCTGATGAGACATAGCCACTCTAGAAAATGATTTATAATTCTCTTTTTGCTTTAAAAACTACATATATGTATGGACATACATATTTCAATAAGCTCTGGAAATAAGCACATGTTTCCATCTATTACTATATATGACTAAGACATAAATCTTACCTCTATGACTAAGAGATGGACCTTTATATGACTGAGAGATGATGCTTATCTCTGGTAGGATCAAATGACATGTTTGTTTCTCTATTATAAATATATGTAAAAAACACACACACAGAAAGAGAGATAGATATATTCTGACAATTTAAAAATTCAAAAAAAAAACCCCACCATATAAAAATTAGTAAAATAGTGGGATGACTGGGGCTTCTGGGTGGCTCAGTTGGTTAAGCACCCGACTCTTGATTTCAACTCAGGTCTTGATCTCAGGGTCATGAGTTCGAACCCCATGTTAGGCTCCACCCTAGGTGTGGTGCCTACTTAAAAAAAAATAGTGGGATGACTAGAAAAAGAAATAAATGAATCAACCCCAGAGCAAACCTCTACTACTACTTCAAACTTGCTAAGTAAAATAAAGACACAAAAATTAATCTTACAGGTCACAGTATGTCTTAACCTTAAAAAGTTCTATTTGTACTAGTTATGTGCTAGTCCAGAAAGAAGTTTAATTCAAAACATTTTGGAGTAAATGAAAAAATATCATGCTTTTTAATACTACAATTTTTTTTAAAGATCTTATTTATTTATCAGGGGGGACAGAGAGAGAGAGAGAAAACACGAATCAGGGGGAGGGGCAGAGGGAGAGCAGGGAGCCCAACATAGGGCTCAACATGGACCTCAATCTCAGGACCCCAGACCACGACATAAGCCATAGTCAGATGCTTAACCGACTGAGCCACCCAGGTGCCCCTTTAATACTATAATTTTTATTAAATATTAAAAAGTTCAAAACACACTAATCCTTTTGAAAGTTTATTTTACCTTCATAAAAAATGTAAGTAGACTGTAAAGTAATTCTAAGATCAATGAAGAATGTTTTATGCTTCAAGGAGGTAAACTAACTGCATCCGAAAATTTTAATTTAAATGATATGAATTTTAAGTATAATTTATGTAACAATGAATTTTTCAAACATTTGGAAAATATTTTCCTTTGGTCTAAGATTAAATCCTAGACCAATATTTAGTTTAGAATTTTTAAAATACTCTGCTATTGTCGGCCTTACAAATTCTTATATTAGGAAAAAGAACACAAGAAAAAGTAATTGTGGTTCCCCACTGCTCACTATAATAAAGCCTTACAAAAATCACAAATTAAATAAGAGGATATATAGTACAAAAGTCTTACATATTCACCACAAAATAAGAAAGGAAGTTGACTTTCAAAACCAGGGTCTACACAAAATCAACTATTAGTCCTCAGCATGTAGATTACCTGCTCTGTGGATTAGCTAGAGTGACCACTGACTACTACATTAGCTTTACCCTGCCAGGAACTAAGGCCCTATCTTCTACATCACAAACCTCTGCAGGCTACAGAAGACAACCAAACGTTAGTATTGCTTCCAGCCAAACATAATTAAGAAGCTAAATCTGCTAACTCCCACTACAGTAATATAATGTTATTTCCAAAGCCAAATAGGTATTACATTTGAACTCCTACCTATCACTCTTCTCTGTAAGACACTTCTCAGTGGCAGCTGCTGGTTCATGGGGTGGTTTTACCTATCACAGCTAAAACCAACCAAGTCCTGCTGTTTGATCACTTAAATGGCACCTAGACTGGGACCAACTTCTCCAAATGGCTCCCCTTCCCACCTATCCCTCAGGTGGTTGCTGGGGGCAGGTTGGGACAGGGAGCCATACACATTCAAGCGGTCAGCTGCAGTTAGACTGTGTGGGGTATGGATCTCCTCTCCTCCAGTGGTCTCATCTACACAATGGGAATTACTGTGAGGCTTAAAAAAATATATGAAAATAAATCATTTAGCACAATGCTAAAAGCACAATAGTTACCGGCCCCATCTTCACCCTCAGTTCTTGTCTGCTGTCCAAAGCCAGGTGAGACCCAGCTAAAGCTGAAGCTAGGGTGAAAGGAAAAGGGGGTAGGATGTGGGCCGGAAGATGAGAACCTATCACTTACAGGCTGGGCAGCTCTCCTGCTCTCTACCTGCCCCTCATAGCTTGAAACATCTATGTGCCACAGAGAATTGCCAAACTCACTTTTTATTTTTTTAACCTACTAGCTACAGGTTGATGAGATAACATGTAAGATAAATGAAAAAGATTTTAAAACAACTAAAGATACAAGGTAGGGGCAGATTATATAACAGAAGAAGTTATATCCACGGTTTTGTGTGTGTGTGTGTGTTTGGGGATGTTATTCTGCTGTATCTGATTACAAACTTTTTAAAATTTATTGGTATTTTTATTAGACTTTATTTTTTGGAGTTTTAGGTTTATAGAAAAACTGAGCAGAAAGATCCCCTCTTGTCAGTTTCTCCTGTTCTTAACATCTTGCATTAGTATGGTACATTGGTTATAATTAATGAATCAATATTGATACATTATTACTAAATAAAATGCACAGTTTACATCAGCATTCACTCTTTGTATTACACAGCTCTACAGGTTGATAAAGGCATAATGTCATTTATCCACCATTACAATATTATACAGCATAGTATCCCTGCCCTAAAAATCCGCTGTGCTCACCTTGCCTATGGAAACCACTGCTCTTTTTATTGTCTTTATAGTTTTGCCTTTCCTGTAGTTGGAATCATACAGTGTGTAGCCTTTTCAGGCTGGCTTCTTTTTCTTTCTTTCTTTACTTATTTTAATATTTCATTAACAATATGCATTGAAATTTCCTCCAGGTCTTGATAGCTCTTCCTGTCTTCGTTTTAGTGCTGGATAATATTCCATTGTACGGATGTGCCACAATGTATCCATTTATCTACTGAAGGACACCTCCCAGTGTCCTCCTAGTTTTTGGCAATTATGAATAAAGCTGCTATAAACATTCATGTGCAGGTTTTTGTGTGGACATAAGTTTTCTACTCATTTGGGTAAATAACTAGAAATGCAATTGTTGAACTGTATGGTAAGCCTATGTAACTGTCTCCCAAAGTGGCTGGACCAATCTATTGCCAGTAACATTTAAAAATCCTTCTACCAAAGTGTATCTTATTCTATCTGTATAATGTGACTAAGAAACAGTCCCAGAACATTACCTGTGAACTATCTAAGTGAAGGACAGTTAACTGTCAGAGTATGATCAAACATTTAAGATAATTTGAAAAATTGAGCAGTCCCAGCTAATAACTTTGGGCAAATTACTTGACTTCTAGAGACTCAAAAAATGTTAACTAGTCATGAAGACTGTCTTTAAAATCCCTTAGAGTTATTAAATCTTATTCAATTCTTAAGAGGGCAATTATGATTTTTGTGATGTCAATAACTCCATTTGACTTTTAAACTAATTTGTGTTGGTGTCATTTTCAATGAAACCTTAATAAACTGTAGTTGAGACTTTGGAGAAAACGTTTAATGATCAAGATGGCAAAAACCATTTGGATGGTTGAGCTGTTGTTTTTGTTTCTGTTTTGGTTTTAGAGCATACAAATTTTTCCCTGTTAACAGAAGAAAACGTTATCTTTTCCTTGAAGACATTTTCTGATTAGTATTATGGTCTTTACATAATGTTCATCTCTTATTTCTACACCAAATATTACTGCATCCCTTATTTCTACACCAAATATTACTGCATCCCTTTCCCATGAACTTTAAAGTTTGACACCACTGGGGAACTCCATGAATTTAGCAAAAAAAAGAATTGGTTCCCCAAAAGCAAATTTCTTTTCTCAGCATTTATTTTTTTTAAGATTTTTTATTTATTTATTTGACAGAGAGAGAGAGCACAGATGAAGAGGAAGAGGGAGAAGCAGACTCCCCGCTGAGCAGAGAGCCTGATGCAGGGCTCGATCCCAGGACCCTCAGATCATGACCGAGCCGAAGGCAGACGCTTAACTGACCGAGCCACCCAGGCGCCCCTTTTCTCAGCATTTAAATAGTTCTTTGTCATAAAGCATTTACTACAGTAACCCATTCCGCACAAACAAAACAAACAAAAAAACCCACCTCTAAAAGTCATCTACCTAAAATGTAGTAAAATGTCATTGAATTGAAATAACCAAAATGACTGAATAACTGAAAATTCGTTATAGGACATTTAAAAAGAAATATTTTTATTACTTTCTTGTAAATAGAATAAGATACACTTTCATTACTTTCGTGTAAAAATTAACATTTTCTAAATACTTACTATGCACCCGATGCTATTCTAAGGTCTTCATATATATCTTTTCAGTTAGTTTTCAAAATAACCCTATAAGGTAATTAATATTATTGCTTCCTTTTTCCAGAATCGGAAATTGAAGATCAAGAAAGTCAGACAGGGGCTCTGCTGTGATCCCTCCCATCTCGCTCTTAGGAACAGCTGCCCTGACCCAGATCCCCTGGATAATGGCTGGGCCCAAAATTCTTGAGGCCAGACATTGCTGCCTACTTGGACAGACTAGTATCAGTGGCTTCTGGGGTCTCCATGTCTGCATACAGTTGCCCCCCAACACACACACACACACACGCATGCATGAACACAAAAACATGCCCCTGTATGTGTGCTTTGGGCACAAATGCTATGGGGACCACTGTCTGGCACATCCCACGTTCACCTTCTGCATTTGACTCCTCCAGAGAAGCTATTCCTATCTCCTCTAAGCCCTCATCTACTCTCATAGGTCTTTCTAGCTCCAGGTAATCTTCCTTAATCTGCTGAAATTAAACAAGCAACAACCATGAAGGATAAATACAGCCTAAAGCAGTATCCTCCGGGGATACATTCCAAGACCCCCAGTGAATGGCCGAAACCACAGATAGTACTGAATGAATACTACGTCTTTTCCTATATATATGATACCTATGATAAATTCCAACTTATAAATTAGGGACAGGAAGAGATTAATAGCAATAACTAAAAATAAAATAGAATAATTACAACAATATGCTGTAATAAAAATTATGGGAATGTGGTCTCTCTCTCCTTCTCTCAAAATATCCTTTGTGCTGACCCTTCTTGTAAGGATGTGAGATGATAAAATGCCTCCATGAGGAGATGAAGTGAGGTGAATGACGAAAGCATTGTGATGTAGCGTCAGGCTACTCCTGACCTTCTGATGATAGGATATGTCAGGAGGATCATCTGCTTCCAGGTATCTGAAACTGGAAAGCAAAACCATGGATCAGGGGCACTACTGTCTAAGTTTTGCTTTAACAATAGGTTTCAGTGATTTTTTAATAAACTGCTAAAAATAATTGCTTAAGCATTGTAAACTCCTCCATAAAATATAATTCATTTTTAAAGATAAGTGGGCATTTCTGAACTGGATGAAAGTAATTTGTCCTCTGAAGTTAAGGAAGTATATCCTTCAGATCTTCATTTACATCATTTGCTAGTTTAGTATCTCCATTCCTACGCAGATGAACTTCAGACCTAGCTATGAGGTGACCAGAAACAATTTAAATCTGAAATAAGAGAAGTCCAAATTTTAAAAATCTTTAGTATTTGGATTAAAAAAGGTTTTTTAGGTGCGCCTGGCTGGCTTAGTCAGTAGAGCATGCAACTCTTGATCCTGGGCTTGTGAACTCAAGCCCCATATTATTGGGCGTAGAGCTTAAAAAAAAATTTTTTTTAGGAGGTAGAAATAGAATTGAGGAAAGGCTCTAGTCTTGCTCTCCAGGAATCTGTTTCAAGGGCCTCCAGGCCCAGATTCTCATTCCATGACAGGAGGCTGGCAGTGAGAGAATAACGAGCCACAAAGAGGTAGAACAGATGACAGCTGAAGAAGCCATCAAGGAAAGAGAAGTGGGAAGGGGGTGACAGAAATTAAATTGGAGTGATAAATTGGTAGGTTGAGTCTGAGTGATTATTGTTGGAATAGAATGAACAGAGGATCCTTTACTCAATGTAGAATGGTACGTGCCAGGAACCACTAAGTTACAATTAATCTTAAATGTACATAAACTCTGGGTTTCCGTTTTATTGTTTTTCTCTGCCTCTACCATATAGCTCTCGCCCTTTAAACAAGTTCACAGAATAGGTATCAAGCAGAGTAAAGCGCTCCACTTTTATTTGTATAATGTGTACAATGGAGATGATTAATTTCTAAAAGTTATAATGAAACACCCATTGTAAATATAATTGTCCCACTTTTACTGTCATCCACTGAAAACAATTTCTTCCAAGTAATCTGAAAACCTCAGGTTCATCCTTCAATTGCAGCTCAGAATTCTTTTTTTAAAATTTTTTTACTGTTATGTTAATCACCATACATTACATCATTAGTTTTGGATGTCGTGTTCCATGATTCATTGTTTGTGCGTAACACCCAGTGTTCCACGCAGAATGTGCCCTCTTTAATACCCATCACCAGGCTAACCCATCCCCCCACCCCCCTCCCCTCTAGAACCCTCAGTTTGTTTTTCAGAGTCCATTATCTCTCATGGTTGGTCTCCCCCTCCGATTTCCCGCCCTTCATTTTTCCCCTCCTGCTATCATCTTCTTTTTTTTTTTCTTAACATATATTGCATTATTTGCTTCAGAGGTACAGATCTTTGATTCAACAATCTTGCACAATTCACAGCACTCGCCATAGCACATACCCTCCCCAATGTCTGTCACCCAGCCACCCCATCCCTCCCACCCCCCCACCACTCCAGCAACCCTCAGTTTGTTTCCTGAGATTAAGAATTCCTCATATCAGTGAGATCATATGATACATGTCTTTCTCTGATTGACTTATTTCACTCAGCATAACACCCTCCAGTTCCATCCACGTCGTTGCAAATGGCAAGATCTCATTCCTTTTGATGGCTGCATAATATTTCATTGTGTATATATACCACATCTGCTTTATCCATTCATCTGTCGATGGACATCTTGGCTCTTCCCACAGTTTGGCTATTGTGGACATTGCTGCTATAAACATTGGGGTGCATGTACCCCTTCGGATCCCCACATTTGTATCTTTGTGGTAAATACCCAGTAGTGCAATTGTGCAGCTCAGAATTCTTGAGGACAGATTTAAACAAGTTTTCACACAAAAGAAAAAATCAGTTATGTTAGTGTCAAGTTCCCTCTGCCTCCCCTGATCCCTCCCCTATTGGCTGATGCAGCCCCAGTATATTAACATGTTCACCTGAAACAAAGTAACACATGCTCTTAAAAAATACAGATTGAATAAAAATCATTTACTTAGTTTATTATTTTCAGGGTTACCCTGCAATTCAAGAAAAATGGGTACTTACTAAAATTCATATTTATAAAAGATGAACTAGATGATATAAATGGATTTACTGAAGGATTATTTTAAGTAAAAGATGATCAAGTATATCGTTGTACAATCTGATTTATAAAATCATATTTCATAACAAACTTTCTAGGAACACAGATACTCCATAAAGCAGGCTACTTTTGCTTGAACACCAATGTGGCAGTTAAATAGAATTTGATCAGGAAAATGAAAATTTACACTGAAATTGTTAGAAAGCTAACAATGTTCTACGAAAGTTTCCTTTAAATACACATATAAAGCCTATTCGTCAATTTAGGATATCTATTACAAGTCAAGTTTTTGATATTACAAATATGAAAAGACTTGATTACTATAAAAAATGTTTCTACTATTTTTACTTTTTGATAAAGACTAAAGACCATGAATAAATTACTGACCTGCATCCTATTATGACAAGAACATGGACACTGTTTAAAAGTATGCAAATTTTAATTCTCATTAGGAGAGGACTGTTATGGTGCATCAGGCATGCAATGTATTTAAGGCAAGTACTAAATTATTAAGGGCTATTGGACAGCAATATTGGTATCATTACATTAAGGTAATTAAAATCAGTCTTTTCTGAACTTCAAGAAGTTTCATTCCTCTAAAGTATAGCCTCTACCTACTCTTCAGTCTGAAATCTTCCTATTCACCATCATCTACCTGGGTGGGTATTACAAAGAGCAGACAAAACAGCTGTGATCCTGATGGGGCTTACTGTCGAATGGGAGAGAAAACCACTGAATAAACAATCCCAGAGATAAATATGTAATTAAAATTCTAATAAGGGCTAGGAAAGAAAGGAGATGGGAAAGTATGAACAAGTAGGGGGTGCTCATTAAGCGTGGAGATCAGGAAAGGCTTCTGAGGAAGTGATATTAAGGTAAGACTGAAGGATGAGCTAAGTTAGCAAAATGAAAAGTGTGAGGGAGAGCATTTCAGGCAGAAGCAGCAGCACCACCAGGAAGAGCGTGCCCTCTGGTCAGAGTGGCTGATGAGCCTGGTTGGGGCTGGGTCAGCAGAACCCTGTGGGCTCCAAGGAGGAAGCTGGATTGTGTGTGTGACTGGAACCACGGTAGGGCAGCTGAGGGGTGGCGTGAGCTGACTCCTTCACTATCACCGTGCTCAGGGTCCAGACCATGGAACTGCCTTTTATTTGGTTTTTGTTCCTCTTTAGGTATGGAATCAAAAGGGAGTTTCCTAAAAAATTGGGAAGATTTTACACACTTTTTACACACTTTCCTGCTATCAAAGGAATACAAAATTATTACTAACTCAGAAACAACAGAGAACTTTCAGAAAATTTATGGTCTCTGATTCAGAGGTAAACTCTGCTTGTGGCACGGGGACGAGTGACTAGGTAAGATCATTTTTAATTTATCACTTTTCAAGTGACAGACCAGAATCATAATGGAAATGACTCAAGATGCCACCTTTTGGAAGATGGGGCGACTGTCTCTGCCATGGGAACAGGGTGAAGGACTGCCAAATATCAACTGAAAGGAAAGAGGCACTCTTGCTTTTGGTTACAGCCAGGCTCTGTGTTGGAATGAGGCCAATAAAAATCTGGACAGGTGACATGGTTCCCTACAGGTTCCCTGCCCCGCACCCCCTAGGACCGTGAAGTCCATGGCAATACAGGGTCCCCATTGCTTGGGAGAAGGAAGTGAACCTCTGTGTAAGCCGCATTTTGTACCTACTATCTCATGGTAATACTTACACATGAAATAGAATATTCTTTGGAACATTTTAATATGCCATAAAAATAAAATCTAAGGTTGAGCAATAAAAAGTAACACTAAGGATTTCATCCAGAAGCAAATAAACCTTATCAAAAATTTACATTTTCCAACAGAATAGATCATTTAAATGAAAACTGCATAGAGCAAGACTATAATTTATTTCATAGGTGGTAGGTTTTTAAGTGAGAGACATATTCTTCCTTCCTTTCTCCCCACCCACAGAGTATGGGCCATTTCTAGATGATGTTCGGCTGACCTTCTTTTAAAAGACCCAAAAAAAAGTGATGCGTACTCTCAGTGGAAAGGTAGTGTTCTACCAATTTTGGTAAATACTGATCTAGCCCCGAACCTCTGACTTCTAAATGAAAGAACAAGATGACTCACACATGCCTAAGGAAAAAGTAGGTCTGGTGGCCAGATCTGAAAGAGAATAAAAATGCTACAAAATGTAGAGTAAATCCTGTTCAAATTTTAGACAAATCATTTAACATATCCTTTTTCATTTCACTATGTCTACACTAAGTATACTGTTTTTCCCAGTTTAAGAAAAGCTGAACCTGCCAAAAGCAGAATTTTTACAAATAATTAAGAAAAGTTGTTTTAAAAATTGCTTCACCTTATGAAAAGAGTCAGTTTTCCATGCATATTTAAGATCACTTAAAAGTGGATTTAGTTTAAAAAATAATCTTTCAAAAACACCTCTACTGTGTTAAATGAAGCCTCACTGTTCTCGATTCACCCATCCATCCATCCATCCATCCATCCATCCATCCATCCAAAAAACATTAATGGAGCCCCTGCTTGAGGCTGGGCATGGCTCTCAGCACTCATGGTACAGTAGTCAAGAGGGCAGTCTAAACTCCTACCCTGGGACACCCGGGTAGTTCAGTCAGTTAAGTGTCTGCCTTTGGCTCAAGTCATGATCCCAGGATCCTGGGATCAAGTCCTGCATTGGGCTCCTTGCTCAGCGGGGGACCTGCTTCTCCCTCTGCCCTGCTGCTCCCCCTGCTTGTGTTCTCTCTCTCTGACAAATAAATAAATAAATAAAATCTGTTTTTTAATTAATTAATTAAATAAATAAATAAACAAACTCCTACCCTGATGGTGTGCATTCTCAAGTTATGCTCATACCATCAGGGTAGGAGTTTAGAGTGGAACTGACTATGAAGGAAAATCA
Organism: Callorhinus ursinus; assembly: GCF_003265705.2. NCBI lineage: Eukaryota > Metazoa > Chordata > Mammalia > Carnivora > Otariidae > Callorhinus > Callorhinus ursinus. The sequence continues at coordinate 11,697,605 of NW_027397068.1, forward strand.
GCTTTTTAAAAAATAATAACCCTTTCAGGGGCACCTGGATGGCTCAGTTGGCTGACTCTTGGTTTCGGTTCAGGTCATGATCTCAGGTTCATGAGATCGAGCCCTGTGTAGGGCTCCATGCTCAGTGAGCAGTCTGCTTTTATCCCTCTGTCTCCCCCCCTCCCACTATCACACTCTCTCTCTCTCTCTCTCTCAAATAAATAAATAAATCTTTTTAAAAAATAAAAAATAATAATTCAGTTTTGCAAGATGAAAATGTTCTAGAGAACTGTTACACAACAACACATAGTTACCACCACAGAACTATACACTTAAAAATGGTTAAGAGGGTAAATTTTATGTGTTTTTCACAACAAAAAAACTAAACTAAAATTTTAAAAGGACAAAAATGAACATAGCCAATATGTACTGAGGACTTACCATGGACTAGGTTCTACTCTGAACAGAACTGCATTGACCTTCACAAAAACCTTAGAAGGCAGGCACTTTTATTATCTCTATTTTACAGAAGAGTTCACTGAGGCCCAGAGAGGTTAAGCAACATGTCCAAGATCAAATATCCATGGGCTGCAGCTGAGATACAAACACAAGCAATCTGACACTAGTAACTTGTCTCCTAATTCCACACAAAAATGTTGAAAAGCAATACCGTTTTTAATTGGAACTGCAGTTCATAGTACAAAAACAGTAATAACAGTACAGTAATAGTAGAAGTAATCGCAATCACCTGTTTTCATTCTTGATTTGGCTTTTAAAATCTTGATGATCTGTAACCCAACTTACTGCTCTTTTGATAGCTGTTTTTCCTAAAAACCTAAGCACTGAACAAACTGCTTTCAACCACTTCTCTCTAAGCCATAATATTCTTTTCCTACAAATGGAAAAAAAAAATCACACAGGATGGTTTCTTTTAAAACAGACACTACTGAAACTGTAAATATTTTTAGCCCTTTGTACTTTTCATCCAGCAGCTTGGCTGAGAATAATATAGAAACATTTAAAAATAGCCCTTCAGTACTCTGAAAACCATTAAATAGTTTAGCACATACCCAGCACCTGCCTGACTTGACTTAATCAACACTATTTTGCTAGTCATATAAAAAAAGAAAACGCTTTCGGTTTCAGAATTTTTCTCCCTTAAAAACCAAATGTGTCACCAGGATATGTTGTGCTAGGTGGCCCTCTCTCTTCCTAAGTTAGAAGGTGACACCTGGACGAAGTCATGGGTAACTAATGAAGACGCAATTTTCCCCTCAGTGCAACACACCTCACGGCACGTGAGAAAAACTTTCCCAGGTGGGGACTGGGATTTTAAGGGGCAGTTAGTTTTGTTCTGTAATTTATAGAAGGCTTTCAGAGTGATATGAGGACACATGGTCTAAGTCTGCCCCGAGAGAGGAAGGTGACGGTGGTGATGTAGGAGGTACTCTCTGTCCTGTTTTTCCAGACGTGAGAAAGTACAATCCATAGATTTTGGAAGGACAGACAGGAGGAAGAAAGGGGAACAAGGGAGAAAGGAGACAATTTATTCAGAATCTATTACGTTCAAGGACTTTGTGCTTGGGCATCAAACTTTCAACTACAGTCTGAGCAACACTACGTTGTAACAAAACTGAACAAAACAAACATAAACATCACAGTATTTTAAAGTCCAGATTAAGGTGAGGCACAGGTTTCAAAACTACCAGGTATCCTTATTTAATAATACAAAGATTAACATTATTTGGTGTCAAGCAGCTTTTTCCCCTCCAGCCACATCTGATGAAGATTTTATAACATTACCTGATATAATCAAAATTTCTCGGAACATGAGAAGGCCTCTGACACAAACCAAAGAGAGGCAGTTAAAAAATACCACGCATTGATAAAAAGACTCCGCTAAGGCAGAGCTTTAGGGTGAACACATACTGTATTGTCTAAATGGGACACTTCACAAGCATAAGAGGATATTATCAACTAATCCAGGACAGAGGAGTAAATTGGCATACTCCTGGGCAAACCAAGACTTACAACCACCCATCCGTAATCCACAGCTATGGGTCCCAAGAGGAAAGGTTATAACCAGGCTCCAGTGGAAACCACTTTGTTTCCTTTGATGGTTTTAGGTCCCCTAAAATATATGAGACAATGCTAGCAGACAGCATGCCTTCCTCTGGTTTTCCTATTCAACTTTCCCAGGCACAGATGATACCACAATCAGACTCTACCTAAAGCAAAAGTAAGTGGCTATCATCCTGGAGAGACGTCTGTATTTAGCTCATTTTCATCAGTGACTGAAACAAAGATCCAGAAAACATATTGATATAAAACACCATAACAGGATCCACAGAAACAGAATTCCAAGCATCTTGCAAGGTTAAAAGTAGACCAGATGAATTTGGTCAAGTTTACTGGGATTCAATATAAGATTCTGCACAGTCAATCCACAGGGCCTGGCAGCTTCCTGATTCAATAAGACAATGTGACAGGGCTGCCAAAATGCCCTCTTGGGCTGCATTAATAAAGGTACTGTTCTTAAGGCCAGAGAAGTCCAACTCCCACCATAGTTGGCTCCACTCAAATGATTCATGGAGAACGGCCTTGAATTTTGCCCACTGCATTTTAAGGCACCTTCTCGTAAACCGGACAGTGTGAAGAGAAGGGGGACCAGAATGATGAAGGAACTATCCTAGGAGGAATACTAAAGGGAACTGAACACAACGAGCTTGGAAAAAGAAGACTTACAGAAGTCACTGTTCTGTCTTTATCTAAATAACTGAAGATTTGCCCTGTGAATTGATAATTAGACTCACTAACCACAGAGAAATTAGGATCCCTTGGACAAAGCATCTGCATTGCATGGTGTTGAACTTGAAGGCGTACGAGGTCTTGCCCCAGTCTAACGGTCTAATTACACAGGGAAAAGTGCCACACTCTTCATGAAATCAAGCACCAAGAATGGGCCGTGGGCTGCACCGACAAATTTTCTTCGTCATATATTGTGGAGCTCTTTTCTCCCCAAGCTCAGGTAAGGATGTCAAAGCATTTTAAATACATCTCATGGATGAGGCCACATCTATTGGAAAGAGAAAACACAGCAGTAGTTACACCATGTATTTCACATTTGACCTAAAATCGGCCACACAGAAGCCCTGGTCAGCACAAAGGACTTCTCTGGTCAAACACAATGTGTATATAGAAATAAGTAAAAACATCACTGCCAAACTGTTTTTTAACAGCTATCATGGCACAAGTTGCTCTTAATATACAAAGATTTCTCATTCCAAAGACCTTCTGTACACAGTAATGCAATATATCTTTCTTTTTGTCTTACTATCATCCTAAAAAAAGTTTCCAAAATATGTACATCCATTTATAAAAATTCAAATGCAGGTGATTTGCCAACAAATCACAACCAGCTAAAAGAGCTTAAGTAAAAGAACTCTAGGCCAGAAATAAAACCAAAAAGACAAGACATCTTAGAAAAAAACAGACAGAAAAGCAAACCAATAGACAATTATCTGAATATCTAGTGTACAGTGTGGCAAATAGTCGGTGAATAGAAATAAATGCTCCCTACAGACAGACTCAATTAAATACAGAGCCTAATTTATTCATGAAAAAATAACTGAGTGTAAGTCTTAGATCTTCTCAAAATTACTTGAAAATATTCACTAAATATAAAGAAAACCAATATATTAAAGCAGACTAATAAAATGAAGTGGACTGACCTGTTGCTCTAGTGAGCAGTGATAACATAATCTCATGTGTATAAGCCCCTGGATCACCTAATGGGGTAAGGCCCGGCAAACTGAGTAGAGGAAGGGAGATTTAATTAATTGTTCTCCACCTCTATGAACTGACAATATGTTTGGTTTTAAGAAAATTAAAGGACCTAGGGCAGAAAAGGAGTATTATACTGAATGATCTATATCCTATATTTAGAATATGTACCTTGTATTTAAGAAATACTTCCTCTGGGACTTTTATCCTATAATAAACAACTACAAACAGCAAAAACAATTAAAAAAAACTGTGACAACAAATACCAATCTGTTAGGGGATTTATAGAAAAGTAACAATGAAACATTCTAGCTGTATAAAGAGGTCTCCTGTCAATTCATTATCTCCCCCTTATGAGTAATTTTACGTATATTCCAAAAGGCCTGAGGAGGTATTGCAATGTTGCAAACTTAAAATGAGTCTCCTGAGTGTTAATATACCATATACTCCCTATGGTCAACCAAAATCTCAATTTGCCTCCACCAACACTCCAAAATAACTTTGATTGTAAAAATCGTCGGTTCCCAATCAATTGACTTTTTCAACATCAGATGATGGGATATAGCCTTTATAGACTTCAGCCCACCTTTTTAGCCCCCATAATAACATAAATTATATCCCTATGATACCGTTAGAGATACAAGAAATCACTATAGAGCATTCCCTGCCTTCTAATATATTAGGTTTTTTTTTTTAAACTTTTATAATCCTCATGTGATCTGTGGCCACACAAGACTGATTTTCCAAATGAAACCTCACTATTCTTCTACTATTGCCTCTCCACAATCAGCAAAATGTATTCATTTTCATTCAACAATTTGTGTGTGTGTGTGTGTGTGTGTGTGTTTGGCTTCTTTTATTTAGCATGATGTTTTGTTTTGTTTTATTATATTATGTTAATCACCATACATTACCTCATTAGTTTTTGATGTAGTGTTCCATGATTCATTGTTTGCGTATAACACCCAGTGCTCCATGCAGAACGTGCCCTCTTTAATACCCATCACCAGGCTAACTCATCCCCCCACCCCCTCCCCTCTAGAACCCTCAGTTTGTTTCTCAGAGTCCATAGTCTCTCGTGGTTCGTCTCCCCCTCTGATTTCTCCCCCTTCAACAATTATTTATTAAAATTTTACTCTATGCAAGACACTGTGCTAGGGGTAGGTGGTACTGGAAATCTACAGTCCTGAGGAGGTAAGATGGTGGGGGAGTAAGGGGACCTAAAGTTTGTCTCATCCCTCGAATACAGCTAGATAATTATCAAATCATTCTGAAATTCACAGTCCTATCATCAATGAGTTTTAAATCCAGTAGGTGAAAGATTCACACACAAGTTTCTAGAAAGCATCCAAGTGACACCTGAATGGTGAAAGCAACACCCAAGGAGGCCAAGTAAAGAAGAGGTGTTCAGCTGTGCTAAATATGAAGAAACAGTGAAGGAGGTGTCATGTGAACTGGGCCAGAGAGGAGAGGAGGGCCAAGATTTTGACCATCAAAGATAAAAGGGAAGAAAGGAAGGATGAAGAAGAAAGTCAACTTGAAGGACAGGAGACACAATGAGCATAATCTGCAAAGGCAAAAATTCCAAGTACTGCATACTCTCAGAGGAGTAGGTAGGTAAGGTTACTTGCTGAAAGCAGGGTTCCTTCATCCAGGCTGGAGAAAGGTAGGAGATAAATGGTTCATCGGAAGGATCAGTAGTTTCACAGGGTCTGAAACAAAATCTTCCTTTCTCTGTAAGTCATACTCTATGACTGAGTGCTTAGCTTCAGAAGGATCCGACATGAAGGAAGGAAGAAGCAAATCCTGGCTGGTTGTCCAGGTATGGGACCTAAAGCCAGCAACCCACAGGGTACCATATGTTGTGACTAGTAGGACTTTCTCATATCCATCCAAAATGTATGGAAATTCTGAAAAGACATTTACCAATGGAAACTTGCCCTATCCTTCCTTTTAAAACTATTCTGTTTTGAAATAAGAGTAGAACCTCCAAACTCTGAATTAACCCAACCACCAATTTTCTCCGCTCTTTCATGAGTTATTCATTGTGAAGCTGTGTTGAAGTTGCTAGGGGAAAAAAAATCACCTAATTGCAGGATTTAGTACATCCAGGTCCCCCTACTAAGCTGGTCTTCCCATTTCCTACAGAGGGTATTCCACCCAGCTTCTATCTTCCTCTTGCTGGCACACAAGTAGGTCATGGCACGTTTCCCAGCCGTGGTGAAATCTGACTGAGTTCTACCACTGACGTGTGAGCAAAAGTGATTATGCTAATTTCCAGGCCTGATGCATAAAAACCTTCTGTGTGTGATCCTCCATGTTCTTTCCTCCTCTTTTGATGTGACACAGACAAGCATGGTAACTGTGGAAGCCGTGCACTGAAAATGGAGAAACTACAAAATGGAAGTAATGTGGCTTCCTGAAGGACTACGAGGAGGAATGCCACCACCTATCGCTCACTAACACCCATTCTGAACATTATGCCAATAAAGAAGAAACTTCTCTTGTTTTAAACCAGTGAGAGTTGAGGAATTATCTTTACAGGAGCTAAGAATGACCTTAATAATACACAAATTCTGACCATGTTTTTTTGCATGAGTTTGGGTCTATTGAGAAGTAGGCACCAAGACAGGATTAGAAATACAAAAGGTTTATTAGGGGAGGGAGCAAGAGAATCTGGGAGGTCTTTCAGACCACAGCTATGGATGGAGAGAGAGAGAAGGAAGGAGGAATGGATAGGAAGTCTCAGACTGCCACACAGTTCCGAGAAGGGTCTGGTCCAGACAATGGGGTTTCTCAAGCCAATGTGGCCCGCTAGAAAAAGCCTGCATCCCACAGGAATGGAGTTCCAATAGGAGCCCCCAACTGTGCTCAGTCACGGACGGGGAGGAGGCAGGGCACGAAGCGTGGCCTGAGTGCCCACACAGAAGTGGCTCCAGAGGGGCAGCAGCTGGACCCTGCTGTTCCCAGCTGCAGATGTGAGCAGTTCATACTCATGGATACCACACTCTGCAAACTTTCAAGTCCTACATTCCTTTTCCTCCTTCTTTTTACCCATATCCATACCTTGCCTTTTTTCCTCTGCTCCTGTCTGTTATGATGAGTTGTTCTTTCTCGGGTCCAAAGCTAACTTCTCCATGTGTTCCAGCTGATATGTGTCCTCCTTTTCTTTGCCTCTTCTGGATTCTATCTATCCTCTACCATGTAAACGTACTCAAGATTTTCAACCTTAAAAACTAGGATAAAAAAAAATATTCCTTGACCCTCTTGTTCTCCTTCCCTTCACATCTGTTTCTTGCAAGAAAGGTGCAAGTGCTCATCATTTCATTGCTCAATTGCCCTTTACTTGCAATTACATGAAGCTACAAATTGACAAATCCTGGATCTTTTCTCAACCTCTCTGAAGTGTTTAACACTCCTCATCCCTCCTTCCCTCTGGAAGCTCCTGCGTTGGGTTCTGGGATACCTTATGCTTAGGTTTTCTTCCTCCCTGAAGGTCATTCCATCTTTTTATTTTCCTCCTCCTTAAATGTCCACTTCCTATGGCTTCTACCACTGGTTCTTCCTGTTCTCTGTCTTGCACATTAATCTGATGACTCTCGTGACTTAATTAAGCACCCATTCACTGACGACATCACTCATGTAATCACCCAAACCTGAAACCTGGGAGTTGCCCAGAATTATTTCCTCAATTTCAATACCTATATTTAATCAGTCACCACGTTCCGGGAATCTACTCCTTAACTGGCTCTCAGCACCATCATCTCTTGGTCTTTTTGTTTTTTTTTAAAGATTTTATTCATTTATTTGAGAGAGAGAGAATGAGAGATAGAGAGCACGAGAGGGAAGAGGGTCAGAGGGAGAAGCAGACTCCCTGCAGAGCAGGGAGCCCGACATGGGACTCGATCCCGGGACTCCAGGATCATGACCTGAGCCGAAGGCAGTCGCTTAACCAACTGAGCCACCCAGGCGCCCCCATCGTCTCTTGGTCTTGACCCCTACCACCACTGACCCATCAATTTTCTCATGAACTTCTGTAGGAACATAGTGACTAGTCCCCTGACCTCTGACCGAATCCGTTCCCCTTCAGTCACATCTCTGCATAGCGGTAAGACAGCATTTCCAAAGCACAATTTGATCTTGAGAACTGGTTCCCCACTGCCTAAGGATAAAGGCCAATCTCCTTAGAATGGTATGTTAGATTCATAATCAGGCTCCCATCTATGTTTTAGCCTGATCTTTCTCTACTGCTCTATGTCTCCAAACTCTTATGCTGAACTGTCTGCGATTCACACAATGTGTTACATGCTCTGTGCTTCCATGCCTTTGTACATACCTTTTGCTTTGAATGCTCTTTCCATCACCCTTGTCATACTAGGGGAATTTTCTATACATTTTTCAATAATCAGTGTTGGATTCATTGGTTCAGTGATTAACTCACCTTTGTGTGGGGCCCCTTATCATCCCTCAACCCCAATCCCAGACTATTCAAGGGCTCTTATAAGGTTAGTAGTACCTGTTCATGGCACCCAACACATGATTCCAGGGTAGCAATTTTATCCTGTTCCTTTTTGAACAGCACTGACACAAAATAGGCACTTAATGAATGTTTACTGACTGAAAGAATGAATGATGAACAAATCTAATCTTCCATCTTGACTTTGGCTAGATAAAATTTGTCTCTTAAAAACAAAATTTTCACAGAGTGGCCAAAACCCTCATGATGCCAATCAACATTACAGGCACGCAGTGGTGGCCAAGTTCAAGTAGTGACATCTTCAATTTACATGTAAAAAGTGAGTACTTGGCATTAGAGGAGAAAGATTCAGATACTCTACTTAAGACTGCCTCAAAGATAGCTCAAGGGCTATTGTCCCAAGGGACATGCATTCATTCTTGGTAACTGTGTAAACCAGAGTTCACGTTTCACACAGAACTTTCTAACAAATTGGAAACAGGAGACGGTTTAGCTAGGCAAAGGAAAAGCATGGCTTTGATACACAAGAAACTACACATGCATTTTACATTAAATGCTGTTGTAATTTGCTTACAGAACACAGCACAAAAATTATTCTTAAAGTCACAGCTTATAAATTTGATATGTAAATAAGAATTTAAAATTAGAAATCTCCATGGCCACTGAATACTAAAAGAGTAAAAGGAAAAAGGAAATGAAAGATAAAATACACCGTTTCAGACTCTCTGGAATGCATCTCCCTCCAGCCTGATCAGTTTGAGGCCAGCTATCACATTCAATGCGCTTGGTAAACACAAGAGTTTACTGAAAATGGAGCTTTTCATAAAAAAACATGGGCCAAACAACCTCTGTGACATATACTGCTGTTAAAGGAAACACACTTTTTCTCATTCTTGACATGATGATGCATGATGTGCTTATTCAGAGAGACAGCTTAATATGGTTCCCATCCCAAAACTTAGTGAAAATAGCTTTTTTAAAATTTGAAAAATAAATCCTCAGACATAATTCTTGTAAAATACTAAGTCCTGCCAAAGATGGATGTTTTCAGGGAAACAGTCCAAAGAAAGCTTTTAATTTATTTAACGTTCTATGAGCTAATGGTATCAAGAAAATATATATCTTTGTTTCAAAATACACAAATCAGTGATGCTTATGTATACCATCCACTTGACACAGTCCCTGCCGTTCAGCTTTCTAAGAGTAGCATTTTTCCTGGAGCTGACTCTTGAGGCCTAAATCTACAAAAAGTCTGTGATGACATCAAGCTTAACATTTGGCCAGGCCAGTAAAATTTGTCCTCGAAATGGGTGCTAATGTATCACTTTTACTCAAACCTAAATGAAATGTCAGGAAAGCACTCCCGTGTTTCTCCAACTACCCATTAATAAACATTTCTGACCTTAATCACTGAAGGTCCCATGTTCTCAATGCAATGACACCAGCAAACTCCCTTGAAAATTTGCTCATAACCACAAGTCTAGGTAGATGTGACCTCTCAGGTTTTAAATTGATGACACTAAAAAAAAAAAAAAAATGCATTTATAGGCTGAAAAGCTTATAAGCCTGGCCAAAGTACTCAATGACTTCCAAGCACCAGGAGAAACTACTTGAATTAAATAAATATTTGGGGAAAATCTGCATCATTTGGGTGGTTCACTGCTATATACAAAATTTATCCTTTAACAAACAAACAGGATTTCTAATTATCTCCCTCTATTTTCACACTTTTCAAGTTTAACCCTAGCACTGTTCAATCTCTGTCCTTTGCCCTCTGTCTTTAGTTTTCAATTAAGAATTACTTTGTAATAGTAGTGGGGTTATATTGCAAAACGTTCTTTTTTATTTTTAAAGATTTTATTTATTTATTTTTAAGTGTTTGTTTTTTTTATTTGAGAGAGAGAGAGACACAGCGAGAGAGGGAACACAAGCGGGGGGGTGGGGTGGGAGAGGGAGTGGCAGGCTTCCTGCTGAGCAGAGAGCCCGATGTGGGGCTCGATCCCAGGACCCTGGGAACATGACCTGAGCCAAAGGCAGACGCTTAATGACTGAGCCACCCAGGTGTCCCAAGATTTTATTTATTTATTTGAGAGAGAGAGCATGAGTAGGGAGAGGAGCAGAGGGAGAGGGACAAGCAGAGCGCAGAGCCTGACACAGGGCTCGATCCCACGACCCCGAGGACCATGACCTGAGCCAAAATCAAGAATTGTACGCTTAACTGACTGAGCCACCAGGCGCCCCTTGGAAAATGTTCTTAAGTTCAGAGATGATGTTGAAGTATGTCATAAGTCTGCAACTTACTTTCAAATGGTTCTGAAAAAGTGAACCCCTTTCCCCAACACACATACATAAAACTATATATAAGGAGAAAAAACAACAAATGTTAATAACTGATGAATGCAAACTTAGGGTACGGAAATGTTCCTTATATTATTGTCATCTTCCCTCTAAGTTTGAACTTTTCAAAAGAAAAAGAAAAAAAGTTTTAAAAGAATAACTTTACTTAATGAGTTCCAGCCTTTTGAACTGTAAATGCAATTTTTTAGCATCACAAGTCTAAAACTGAGGGACCTTGCAATAAAGATTGTAATAATGACTAACAAAAGACACATTTGATTGTCTGTTTGCACATCCTGGAAGTGGCTGTGATTTGAATCTGGGATGGAGGTGGAGAGGCATACTGAACACATCCACAGTCCAAGCATTTCCCTCCAGAAAGACCCAAAAGCTAGCCCCCTAGGGTCTCCTGGTCTCTATTTCCCAGTGAGATCCTGCTTTGCTTACCCTCTACCAAGCACCCACCAGTGACTCCTGGAAATACCCAGGAGATCAATGAGGGTTTGCAAGTAGATTCTGCATGTTAGACCTGTTAATTTAAAAATATAAGTGTCTTAAATATTCTTAAAGGCTTCCAAAATTGTAGCTGAGTCTAAAATGCTTTTTCAAATATTTATGTGCAAATCTTACACAAGAGATTTGCTATTATAGTCAGTATAGATTCAGTCAGAGAAACAAAAGACTAACTAAGGGTATGCTTCATTTCTGATAAAACATGAACTGTTTTCCTCCTGCAATTATACTGGCACCTATGACAAGAAAACATTTTAAACCTTTCCTTGCATCAGGCATGTTGGGGTGATCTACTTTGTCCTCACTGAGTATGCTTGTTAACATAGTTGAGAGTAGGATGGTGAAGGAGTTTCTTCTTCAACTGTTTTTTTCTAAAATCACTTCCCATTTGCCCTAAAATCTTGGGTCAGATTCCAAAAGAGAGATTTTACACTGTCCACGTATTTCCTCTGGGATGCAACAATGTGATATGAACATAACTTTTTGAAACATACTTGTGCTAATACGATGCTAAATTCCTAACTCACGCATCAGAATCTTAGCTACAGTCTATCTATCCTGAACATGATTGTCTTTTAATTAGCCCGATATGTTTATGGTAATAAACACAAAGCTTCAGAACAACTCAATATACTCAGGTGAAATCTTTACCACTTACAGCATAGTCATCAACTAGCTGGCATTTTCTAAATGAGAAATACTAATTGCAAGGTAAGACAACCGTTCTGTCTACCTATACTGCAGATTTACTTACACAGCAGGCATGGTGCTAGTAATCTTGCTGTGCTTATTACCTCATTTTATTCTTACCACAGCACTGTGGAGTAGGTCATGTTATGGGCACTGGACAGGAAAGGACAAAGAATCTCTGAGAGGGGGAAATGAACACTTATCAAACATTACCATGTAGCGCCGTGGCACTGCTCTTTAGGTATTACCGCACTTCACTCTCTCTACAACCCTATGATGTAAGTGTCGGTAACCTGATTTTACAGGGGAGAAAGCTGGGAGGTACATGACTCAATCAAGACTGCTGATCTGGGAACTGAACCCACTTATGCCAAGTAAAACATGGGTACAATTCCTCCCTCTGGTCACATTCCACGGCTCTAAGCCAGATGCTGGAGACAGAGGTAAGCACCATAGAAGGAAGAGCGATGAATATTGCCTCCTAGTCACTGTACCCACTAAGGACAGAGGGATGCAGAGCCCCAAGGGGGAAAACTAAGCAACCATGCCCTTGAATAGAAAGTTAAGTTCCTTTTAAAATCCAGAGCATGGGGGGGGTGCTTTGTGTTCCGATTTAATCCAGCTCTTAAAGCTAAATGAACACAAATTCCCAATCTGACCCCCAAACTGACCCAGCCTTCTAAAGACCAATCACCAAGAGAGAGGAAAGCTCTAGAAGACCCACTAGAAGGCTCTTCTCAGCTGCCCTCCTTGTCCTTCATACCTCCCCCTGTATGACTAACTTGAAGTCTAAATTTACTTGTGTGATTATTCACAATAGCCAAAAGGTGGAAACTACCAAAATGTCTATGAACTGTTGAATGGGTAAACAAATTGTGGTTTATTTGTGGCATAAAATGGAATATTATCCAGTCATATGAAGGACTGAAGTACATGTACATGCCACAATATGGATGAGCCTCAAAAACATGCTAAATGAAAGATGCCAGACATAAAAAGTCATGTATCATTCCACTTATATGAAATATTCAGAAAAGGTAAATCCATAGGAGCAAAAAGCAGATTAGTGGTTTCCAGGGTGAGAAATGAAGGAAATGGAGAGTGACTCCTTAATGGGTACAGGGTTTCCTTTAGGGTAATGGAAATGTTTTGCAATTAAATAGAGGTGATGGTTGCACATTAAACTATATACTTTAAGAGGATTAGTCTCACGTAATGTGAATTTACTTCAACCAAAAAATGTACAATATGTGAACACACATTTCTTGGGCAGTCCTGAATAATGATATACAGTATGTCAAGCCATAAAGATGCCCCACCCTGGGCTCTTTTTACATTACACGCAAATAGAGACGGATTTCCTGTAAGTTGATCTTGAAGAAAAAAATGTCAGAGAAAGAAAATGAGAACTGAGCCATCTTTAAAAAAAAACGCAACACTACAACCTTGTCATCTTCCTTTCTTCTCCATCCCACTAAAACAGAAACCCCAATCATTGAGTACAGCACATGTGGAAAAACTGGTACTTAAAAGACCTAAACAAATTAAATCTACTGTGGTTTGTTCCTTCAAAATCAAATAGAAAGATCCAGCAGGTCCTTAAACATACGAAAAGAGGTGAAATCTCTCTGGTTATCAGGAATATTAAAACTAAAACAACTAGGGATCACTTTTCAACCATCAGAGTGGGAAAATTTTAAAAGATTCCCAATACCTAGCTGCTGTGAGGCAACCAAGTACTTTATATTTTGCTGGTGGAAATCCACAGTGATGCAATTTTTTTGGAATGTCACCTGGCATTATCTTTGAGTCAGCTTTTAGGAATCTATCCTTCAAATATCAAAGTAGATACATAAAAATATATGTACATAAGTTTTAACTGCAGTGATGTTAGGAATGATAAAAACCCAGAATGCTCCTGAATGCCCACCAACTGAGGAATAATTGAATAAACTATGGTACAGCTGTAACTGTAGGAGACATTAGATTTATCTCAAAAAGAGGTATTAGGGGGCAGTCAGTTAAGTGTCTGACTCTTGGTGTCAGCTCAGGTCGTAATCTCAGGGTCATGAGATGGAGCCCTGTGTCATGCTCCTCGTTCAGCAGGGAGTCTGCTTGAGATTCTCTCTCCCTCTGTTCCTGCCCCCCCAAAATATATAAACCTTTTTTAAAAAGAGGTATTAGATTTATAATTGTTGATAAGGGAAAATATGACAAAATATAAAGTAAAAAAATAAATTGCAGAGAACTGCTTATGATTCCATTTTTATAGGAGGGAAAAATACCTTGTGTGTGTGTGTGTGTGTGTGTGTGTGTGTATTCCTCTATATATTATATAGAGAGTAAAGAAACATCTGAGAAATGTGGAAAAAACAATGAACTTTTTCCCTATTCACCTCTATATTGTTTGAAATATTACAGCAATCATGTATTGCCCTGTGATATTTCTAAAAGCAGAAAAGTTTAAATGAACAAGATTTTTTTCTGTATTTGGCTTTTATGAGTGATAAACATATATGCAAGAATATGAAGGTGACAGTTCCCCAAAAACCTACTTCAAGGGTATGTACTGAAGTTAGCAAAGACTCATCTTCAGCCTCCTGAATGGTCTATATTCTCTCCAGAAAGTGCAACTCACACTGGGATCTATATATCAGCCCAAGTCCCAGCACAGAAACTTTTCTAGCATTTTGCCAGAGTGATTTTATGTCCAGTGACAATAATAATTTAAAAAATTAATCAGGTAAATGTTTTTATGTCTTTTTAATTTCATTTTTCTAATAATGCATTTTATTGTATTTTATAAAATCATCAGTCCGTGATTCTAACAAAACAGAGACGCACAATTTTAAACAACGAAAGTCAATGTTCAAAATGATAAAACATAGTAATATATTTAGGAACTTTGATAATGAAAGATTAAATTGTGTTAAACACGTTTGGACGATGTTAATACATTCAAACTCTTATACTATGATCCTAAAGAGATTAGGAGAAAACCTGCTGGTAATCAGAACAGATTTTTAAGTATGTTAAGTAAATGACCAAGCTTGTTCTCTTGTGAGAACAATGAAGTCTAGATTGTATTTATAAGTGAAGACGAAGAGAAGTGGAGAGTAAATGAAACCCCAGACAACTTTAGAAACCAACTGACAAGAGTTCAACCAAAGACACTTTATCTTTTGCCAAAGCTATAGATAAAAAAACAAAGTTAACTTGACTTTCATTTTTCTCCCCTCTCATACTTCTGAGTCAAGATGCATCTATAGATGAGAAAAGACAAGTAGTAAGAAAGAGAAGCCAGGGGCCCAAGGGGGTGGGAAGTGGGGGGTCTGACTTTCCTGATCTGACACTATTTTAGGTTTCACTTACCAGTACTCTATGCTAAGGGGAGAGAAGAGAGCTTACCACCAACTAGGAACCATGTCTTCTGAGTTTTCCTGACAGAGCCATATTTTTTAAAATCAGAGTGCACCAAGTTATAGTTACCAAGAAAACCTGGCTAGAAGAATAAAGAACCAAATGGGCTTGTAGCCAAAGCTAAAATAAAAAAAATACAATGATTTGTCAATGCAAATTTCTTCTCTCTAACGTTTTCAAAGCAGTGTTCAAGTGAGGTGCATTTCCAAATCTGGCAGCTTCAGCGTAAATAACAGCGAGTACCACTGTGGTAGATAAAATGCTTTACCACTCACAGCTATGGGGCTGAAATAAGGCAATCCTGGATTCTCGTCAAAAGGTGAGCAGGCATTGGAAGATCTGTGACACATTTTGGTACTGTGAGGATTTCTGAGAAGCTGGGGGAAAAATTTAGGTTATTTTCATGTCAGTTGGACTTTACATGACAAAGGAGCCCTAAAGCGAAGAGAAGCGCTGTGTGTAGATGGCTAGAATACCGTTTGGATCCCTCGTAACCCCCCCGTGTATTCAAAAGAGCCTCAGAGATAACGAAGCCCACCACCCTGACTGGTGCAGCATGTGTGGGGTGGGGAAGCTGTGTGAACTTCTAAGGTGTGATTCCAAGCTGATGGTCTTCTGTTTCACCTATTCTGCTTCAAGGGTTCACCAACTTGGCCCCAAAACGATGCCTTCAGTAGGTGGTGACTGATTGAAGATCTCCACGGTCAGAAACAGATCTACCTGAATGAATGTACTAAAGATGAAGTGTGTTAGATCACACAGATTGGTATAATAAAATGCAGGATCAGGCAACCAAGTGGCATTTTTACAAAGCCCCCACTCTGCTTGGCACTAAACTACCTGTAAACTGAGTGCTTAGAAAGGGTCCTCTGAGGAAGAACTCAGCAATACCAAAGTCGTTAGTCCAGTTGGATTTCACCTGCCCATTTCACCACGTCTACTGTACAGGGGACTAAAGGTCTTCCCCTTTAGTCCCAGATTTTAGGTGTCAGATTTTAGGCCCCCTTTTCACTCTTTGTTCCTCTTCACCTCTTTGCAGCATCTGACACTGTTCAGCAACTTTTTATTTTCTCTTTTAACCATTCCCTCTCCCCTGGTTAGCTGCTGCTTCTGTTTCCTTCATTTTTCCCTGCTCCTCTTTCCCCTTTCTCTGTTTGACTAAGAGCCCTTTTCAAGGCCCTGGGTTCTCTCTCTTTGAGAAATCATCTATCCCCCACGTATCAACTCTCTCCTCCTGTAGATAACTCCCTAGCCTTTCCCTTGGACTCCTCTCCCTTATTTTCAACTCTCCATCGAATCATTTTTCTAGCATGTGGGCCCTCTACTGTGTATTCAACCCATTCACAAATCTTCGTTTCTTCCCCTTTTGCTATTCCCTGAACAAAAGAGCTTCTGTCTTGACCTCATTCATTTCTTCAGCAGCAGAATTGTCTTCCCAGCCACTCAGGCTCCAAATCTTAAGAGTCTTCCTCTTCTTCATTTCTAATCATCCAAAGCCCATTGATTTTCTAAATCTCACCTCTGTCTCTTGATACTCACTTGCCCTGACCAGACCCTGCTCATCTCAGAGTAACTGCATCTCCTCTTCTTTCTCAGCGTCTCCTCTTTCCAAATTGGCCAACATGCTGCCACCATTTTGATCTTCCCATCACTGTCCCGAGCAATTCAAGAACCCTCACCATCACCCCATAAAACCACCTGCCTCTCTAGTAATGAAGGGTAAGTAGAGCAGAGTCGCCAAGAGCTCAGGCTCTGGGGACTGACGGCTGGGCTTTGAACTCCAGTGCTACCACTTAATGTCTGTGTGCCTCAGTCTCCTCATCCCTAAAATAGAGTTGGTAATAATATCTCCCTCAGAGGGTTGCTGTGAAGATAGGATTAGGTTAAAGACGTGAAGAACGTGGAATAGTGCCTAGCACAGAAAGTGCCCATTTACTGTCAAATTTTGATGGCTCCCACCTAGACTGGCCTCCACAGTGTGTGCCTATTCTCTCTTCATTATCACACCTGTCCTCATCCAGCTTATACTGCATGAGTGACACCTTCTCCTCCTGGCTGTTCTATACAAATTCTACCTACTGTCAAGGCTCAGATCTAACTCCCACCCAGCCGGTGGGTCTTCTCTGATTACCCCAGCTACACTCCTTCATTCCTGCCTCTGGATTCTACAATAGTTATTGGATATCTCTAAATCAAGTTGTTCTCTAAATGACCAAGTGTGAGAGACAGCCCACACACTGGAGACAGCACTGATGTTGGTACTAGATGCCTGACCCTCTACTATGGGTCTCCCTGAGTCAGTGATTAATGTCTCTGATGGTCAGCTTCTATCTCTGAAAAAGCTATAGTATAATCTCACTTATAAGGTTTTCTCAAAGATGGAGTAAGATCATGTAAAGCTCCTATCACCTCATCAGGCATCTTAATAAATGCTTTTTTCCCTTGCAGCAAGACTATACACCGCCCAAGGGCAGCTCTCATTTCTCCCAGCTCCAAGGACAGCGCTATGCCAAAATTAAAAAGGCAAGTAGGTAAATGGCAGGCCAAATAAATGAACCCCTTCCAAGTCTAATGATTCTGCGACAGTATTCCGAAGTGGACTTTTCTGTATCTGCTCTAAATAACTGGCAGTGCTTCCATCATAAAATGCATTTTAACATACTCAATCTGCCAAGAACATAAACTGATTTTATTTTTGCTCTAATGAGGGAATACATTATCCGCTTAACCTTTCTCCCTTATATGATATTGAGATTTTTTTTTAAGGACTCATTTACAAAATCCAGGAAGTCCACAGTGAAAGAAAAAAAGAAATTGCAACACTAAGTAATTTGAAAGATTTTTCATACCTAAAAAGGGAATTTTTAACCACAACCTTAGTCATAAACCTTCAGCAGGCAAATGAGAAGCAGTGAAAGATGAAGTCCCAAGGAGAGAATGGGGCTGAAGTGCGACTTGGGTTCACGCAGTGGGTTAGAGCACTCATAAGACAAGCTGCCGGAAGTGGGTGCTGTACCTTTATCACGGCCGCCCCCACCTGACCACCTGTAGCAGCCTCAGAGGAAGCAGACAACCCCCACATTCTTTCCAGCTGCATCTTGGCAGCCACAAAGTACGCACACATAATCAGCCAACGTATAAAATAATATCAGAAGCATCAATGTGATGGGGGAAAATCTTCAACTCGTGATGAGTAACCTGCGTTATTTAGATTCTGTCACCAAGACCTGAAGCTGAGCTAAGGGGAGACCCCTCTCGACACACCCACACAACCCTGATAACTGGCTACACAAGTGCACAATCTTAATATCAAATATTTGGGGCATTTAAAAGGCTGAAGCGGCAAATCCTCTGGTAGAGGGTAGAGGTTCAGTGGGGGTACTTTGGGGGCTGTAATTCTCCTCCCCCTAGTGTTCAATGACAAATGGAAATATGTCACTGGGTCCAAAAGGAAGGAGGACTGTTTCCTGCCTTAGAATTGGGCTAGACGAGGAGAAGACCAACAGCCCTGTGACTCCACATTGTCCTACAAATGAAGGGCTGGATTTTATTGAAAGAATGTAATTCATAGGTTTGGAGCAGTGTTCTTTGAGGGGCCTGCTTCAGAAATCATATTACTTAAGTTAGGTGGAGAGAAAACAGGAAAAAAAAATAAAAGCAACTGTTTATAAGTCATTTTTAAAACTTTGCTTTGTTCCACTTGAATAATTTTTAATCGCCATTTTAAGCAGTTAAATTAAAATGCACCTGCATTGTAAATCATGAGAGAACACACCTGCTCTTCACATATGACTTGAAAATAATGTGATTCCCCCATGCTCTCATTTTATATGTAATTTGAAAAGTGAGAAGAAAAACTGAATAGGCTCAAATTCTGACCAATAACTTAGAAATCCTAAAGAAATCATCAGGGGCATTAAAGAAAATTGTCACTTTTAAACATACCCATAATCCAAAAATACGCCCAGTATTTGAAGGTGGGAGTAATCACACTTCATTGACATCACAATAACGAGGGGCTTTATGTAATAGCGAAGATGCCCACCATAGCAATACCTGCAGAGAACTTTAAGTCTCTAAGAGGTATAACCTAAGTTAATTCCATATTCTCCACTCTAAAATAAGTTTAGAGACGCCTGAGTGGCTCAGTTGGTTAGGCATCTCCCTTCGGCTCAGGTCATGATCCCAGGGTCATCAATGCTAATAAGCTGTGGAGGTAGACACTGAAGTCTTCTGTGTTGGCAAATCCTAGAACTACACTTCCTTCACAGAGGATGCTTCTGGATAAATGTCTGCCTTAACATTTTTTTCTAAAAACAGGTTAGTGAAGCTGCAATTGCCTTCTTTGCAAGAATGCAAATTTCATTGCCAGCAGATTACCCTAAACAAAAGAAAGAAGGGTGGAGGAAAGCTCAGTAAAATGCTGAGATCTATAGCTATCATTATGGATTTGGGGATATAATTTCCTATCATTTATCCCCATCTTCATTTCCCCATCCCCCAATAAATAAATACAGTTATTCATCCCTTATTATATCCTAGGATAATGGTGTCCTACTAACAATCTCATCTTAATTTTCTACTATCATCCGCCAGAATATCTCTTGGGGAAAAAAATTAAACCCTATGAGAAACCTGAAGTGATACAAATTCAGTATTTCAGTATCTTAACCCTTTCAAACTCTATCTAGATGAAAGAGTTTACTATCTTCTCTTCATTCCCCCTTCCAAAAATGTTAAGGCAGTAACATTCCTCCACCTTGGATCCTTCTGTAATGGCTGCCTTCATATTTATTTTTACATAATATTTGAGTATCAAAGTCTGAAGTTTTTACTCTTCTTCAAAAGAGTAGCCCAAAGCCAAATTTTAGCCTCATCTACAAGACAATAATTAAGCTGCCTTTGTGATTCTACTCTTACATATATGCCCAACAGAAGTGCAAATGTGTGTTCATCCACAGATATGTTCTGGGATATTCAATGGCAGTGCTATTCAGAATGGCAAAGAAACTAAGAATCACACAAATGAATAAATAGTGGTACATTCACACAGTGGAATATTATACAGCACTGAGAATCAAAAATTGGCCCTTATATACAACAATATGAATGTAATTTCACAAACCTATTATTGAATGAAAGAAGCCAGACACAAAATAGTACATGCCGTATGACTTCATTTATACGAAGTTCAAAAGCAGTCAAAGCAAATCTGTGCTTTTAAAAGAGTAGTGGGGCGCCTGGGTGGCTCAGCTGGTTAAGCATCCGACTCTTACTTCAGCTCAGGTCATGATCTCAGGGTTGTGAGCTCGAGCCCTGAGTTCTGCTGAGCATGGAGCCCTACTTGAGATTCTTTCTCTCTCTCCCCTTCTGCTGCTCCCCCTGTGTGTGCTCTCTCTCTCTAAAATAAATAAATCTTTTAAAAAAATTTAAAAAATAAAAGTCAGAGCAGTGGTCACCATAGGTAGGGTAGTCACCAAAAGGGAACATAAGAGATTTCTGGGGAAGTATTTGTAATGTTCTGTATCTTAATCTGGGAGCTGATTCTATAATGTTCACTCTGAAAATTCATCAGTATAATGAGTGATATGTGCACTTTTCTCAATGTATAATTGAATTTAAAATTAAATAAAATCAAACTAGCTTCTTCTCTCAAGAAATAGATCTACAGATGTGAAAATTATAGTAGCTCAGCATAGTAAATGGCGCTAAAAAGCTGGATTCAAATTCAAGATATTACTATTAATTATGCCATCTCATCTTCTCTGGCTTTCACTTCTATAAAATGAACAGCAAATGTCAAATGACATAACACTCCATTTTTAGCAAGAAAGATATACAAGTGTTTATTACTGTTGCCCAAATATTAAATTGTATTATACTTACCCAAGCATTCTTTCATGTGATAAGATTGTATACAAATGTCAGTAAATGTAACTGGTAATATAGCATCACCAATTTTGCTATTTAAAGAACTCCCTAACAATTAAAGATATAGAACATTTATTCTACTTACACCTTACCCTCCTAAGTCCTCTATCGGGCTTACCTCTTCTTCTCAATGACCTCTTAACGGTCCTGTGCTTTCCTATCTTTACCCTTTTGTTCCCGTTCTACCCCCTCCTTCCTAACAGGTCACATCCCCTTCCCTCTGCCCATTGGGATCCTACCCATCCTTCAGTTAAATCACACTCCTGTAGGACACCCCTCTAGGCCATGGTCACCTTTCTTCCTTTTTCCATTTAGTACCTCTACCATCCGTTCATGACAGTTCTTAGATAAGAGCACTGAACAGCTATTTATCTCTCATACCATGATTTAACAAGTCACATGTTCGTATCTTGCCTCCCCAGTAGGCTATATTTTTTCCGAAAGGCAGAAACCTGTGTGATATTTATTTTAGTCCCCCTCAATGCTCTGTACATTGTAGATATTAAATAAATGCTTGCTACACCGATGCTCTTTTTTGTGGGTTCAGGAAAGCAGGCATCTCTGAAAGTAGGGCAAAAGTGCCGGCTGGGATTTCTTAGAGTTAAGTGGATCCTGTCAGTGGCATCTCATTTCTAAAACTCTCTGGGGCGCCTGGGTGGCTCAGCTGGTTGAGCGACTGCCTTCGGCTCAGGTCATGATCCTGGAGCCCCAGGATCGAGCCCCAGGATCGAGTCCCGCATCGCATTGGGCTCCCTGCTCAGCAGGGAGTCTGCTTCTCCCTCTGACCCTCAGCCCTCTCATGTGCTCTCTCTCTCAAATAAATAAATAAAATAAAATCTTTAAAACTCTGCGAAGCTCTGATCTTCTTTTCTCTGAGAGTTTTCAATCTAGAGTCTAGACCAGTACTTTTGAATAGAAATATAATGTGAGCCACATAGGTAATTAAAAATTTTCTAGGAGCTACATTAAAAAAAGAAAAGTAAAAAGAAACAGGTAAAATTAATATTTTTACTTAACCTTATATATACAAAATATTATCATTTCAACATGTAACCAACATAAGAAATGATTAGAGAGAGATTTTGTCCTTTTTTGTATACTTCCTCTTTGAATTCTGATATATATTTTATACTCACAGCACATCTTAATTTGGACTAGCCCCATTTCAAGTGTTTAAAAGCCACATGTAGCTAGTGACTACTGGTATTAGACAGCACAGGCTAGAATATACAATTCTGAACCGTTCTGAAAAAAACCTAAGATCAGGTAAACCCTATAGAGATATGTAATAGTCTTCCTAAACCTTGCTTTTAAAAATTGAAGAATATACTTTAAGCAATTGTATTTTAAGCTATTAAGTTCAACATCAATCCATATCTACTCAATATTTAAAATGGTGATCTAATCATCAAAAATTCAGTAAGGTCCTATGATTATTAAAAATAAATTTTTAAATTATAACATTTTGGAGACTGGAACTTTGTTATTCAGAGTACTCAGCCCTGAGCTTTGCACAGAGGAAGTGTTCAGTATATATTCACGGTGAATGAATAAATGAACAAAATAAGCAAGCAAGCAAGCTGGTAGAAAAATGTCCAGCCTTCCACCTCATATCTAGTTAAAAATATGGTGGAGACATGGTGACATCTGTTCTCATTCATTTATGGATTAAGAAATCAAAACTTGAAGAATCTCACCAAGGTGGAATTTCGATTTTTTTTTTCAACAGCCAGTCCTATAAAGGGAGGGGAAACGTTGGTAAACAAAAATTAAAACACAAAACTTTTATTAAACATATTAAACAAAAACTTTTGTTTAATAACAAAAGTTACTAAAATGTCTAGAGTACTTTATCATTTTGTAGAGTCATTTGTCATACATTATGTAGATAACATACATATACCAAATATCATCTAACCCAACTATCAAAGTATAGTTTGCTTCTCCTAAATGCCAAAAGAAAATAGATGTGGAAATACGTGCTTAAACCAAATAACTCATGGTTCCATGGCCTTAAAGAACATCTTGTACTCATGAGAATGTTTTCCCATTCATTTGTGCCATACAGTGTAGCATACTTTATATCTGATTGTAAGTCATTTAAGAACTTCTTTATTTTGGAATTTTATGACTATCATGTTAAGTGTTAGTTTTACTATGGACATCAAAAGAATATATGACTAATGACATAAAGGGGAAAAGATGAAATGAATCACGGATTCCACTTGAACTTCAGCAGTTAAAAGGGTAAGTAGCAAAATATTTAAGGAAAAAAAAGAGAGCTTCAGTTAGTCATGGTCTTTTGAGGTAAAAAAGGTAAAAGTATTTTACTTGCCTAATCTCAGATCTAGATTCTCAAAGATAAGAGGTACTGTGGAGAATCACTATAAAATATTCAGACTTCAAAAGTTCCCATAAGGTCAAAATGTGGACTACTATGCACAAGCAAAAATAGGTATAAAATCAATGTATTATGAGATGTTTTATTATTTAAATGTCTCTTTTGAGTATTCTTAACAGGTATTCAGAACCTTAAACTAATCTGGACATCCTTAATGAATACAGAAGAAAAACTTGAAGAAACAGAATTTTTAAAGCAAGAATCTAGTACTATATATTAAAAAGAAAAAACACTTATGTTTTAATTGTTACAAGCTGCCCCAAAACATAAACAACCTAACTTTTGCCTTAGGAGAAAAATGGACAAACCCATTTCAAACTAATTCAGCAACATATACTTGTTATAATATTCAGGTATTTTATTTTTTTTAAACATTTAAAAATTACTATGTAATCAACATATAACATTAGTTTCAGGTGTATAACATACTGGCTCGATTTTTGTATATATTGTGAAATGATCACAACAATAAGTCTAGTTAATATCCATCACCATGGATATTGTTTTTTCTTGTGATGAGAACTTTTTTGAGAGAGAGAGAGGGTGTGTGAGCAAGCAAGGGTCGGGGGAACAGAGGAAGGGTGAGAGAGAATCTCAAGCAGGCTCCACGCAGGACTCAATCTCACAACCCCGAGATCATGACCTGAGCCCAAATCAGGAGTTGGATGCTTAACCGACTGAGCCACTCAGGTGCCCCTTGTGATGAGAACTTTTACTCTCTTAGCGACGTTCAAATATATAATACAGTACTATTAACTATAGCCAGGCATTTTTAACTAACAATGTCACATATAAACCGGTAATTTTTAGTTGAGTAGGCAGTTTACTAAATAAAATCACTGAATCTTAAGAATTATGAAGAGGGGTCTTAGAAACACTTCGCCTAGTGCCTCTCAAACTTTAATGTGTATGTGACGCTGACTGTGATTCAGTAGGTGTGAACAGGAGACTCTGCATTCTAACAAGTTCCAGTTTGTACTGCGGCTGCTGGTCCAAGGACCGCGTGTCAGGTAGCCAGGCTCTAATGAAACCTATGAAAGTTCCCACAGACTCTGCTTGGGCATCTCCCGTGACCAGAAGCTGAAATTTGCTTCCACAGTAGACACTTCAGGAATCTGACTTGTGGAGACAGCAACAGAGAAGGTCTGCTTCCTGTCCTAATGATGAAAGACACCCTTTTCCTCCCTCCATCTCCTCTTTTCCATGTTAAACATCCCCACTTTCTTTTTTTTAATATATTTTTTATTTTTGTTATTACTTTTTTAAAGATTTTATTTATTTGACAGAGAGAGAGAGAGAGCACAAGCAGGCGGAGTGGCAGATAGAAGCAGACTCCCCGCTGAGCAGAGAGCCCAACAGACATGGGGCTTGATCCCAGGATCCTGGGATGATAACCTGAGCCGAAGGCAGTTGCTTAACCAACTGAGCCACCCAAGCGCCCCCATCCCCACTTTCTTAGCCACTCTTGGAACTGGCCACTTTCTGAAGCCTTAAACATCTTGATTACAAAGGACACTCCCACTGTGGTCAGTATCTTCCTCAAATTAATCCCTTGGATCGGGCACAGTATTCTAGAGGACAACCGGGACTAAGAACAGTTGAGCAGAACCGCCACATTGCCCAATTAAACAGGACAGCTCTCCTAACGTGGTTCTAAAGTGATGTCATCTTCCGTAAGAACCAAAGAACCATACTGCACTGGCAGGTCACAGTCTTGTGGAGAAACTGGTACTGAGCAGGTGTACGAATTCTGTACCTGAACAACTTATTTTTTTTAAACCAGATATAGGAATTTGCATTTATTCCTGTAAAAGATCATTATGTTGGAATTTGCATTTATTCCTGTAAAAGATCATTATGTTGCTTCGGGTTTTGCATTCTCTGAGGTAATTTTAAAATAACAGATCAAATAAAAAATATTTTCAAAAAATAACAACTCACAAAATTCTTTTTAAAATTTACTAATATGTCATACATATACACATATACAAAAAATACATACAGTTTGAAGAATTTATTATAAAAAAGAACATCCTTGGGACCACTATTGAGTTTGGAAAATAAAACATTGCCAGGGCCTTGGAAGCCCTTAATGAGCCCTTCCCCATCATGGCCCACTCCATCATCTCTGTAGGTAATGGCTATATTGATGGTTGTGACAATCATTCCCTTAATTTTCTTCCTAGTTTCGCCATCTATATATACATCCCTAAATGATGTATTTAGTTTTACATGCTTTTGAACTTTACAAAAATGGAGTCATACTGTACATATTCTTCTGACTCGCTTATTTTATTCAACGTTGTTTGTAAGACTCATCCATAGTGACACATGCATTTCTTATTTGTTTAACAAATACACAGAACTTAGGACATGCCAATCATTTTCCTAAGCATGCCACAAATATTAACTCATTTAGTCCTCCTAACAACCTTATCAGACAGACACTATCATTTTCCCCAATGTACAGATGAAGAAACTGAGCTTAAGAAAACCTGCCCAAGATCACAAAATCTTAAGTGGCCAAAACTGCTTTTGAACCCAGGCGGAATCCTTGACTTGAACCACCAAGGAAGGCCTCTCTACACTCTCTCCTTTATGTGGTGTTATTAGCTCATTTCTCACTGCCAAATAGTATCCCAGTGCATATATATATATATATATATAGCAAAATGAGTGGATTCAATCCAAAGTTGATGGGCACTTGGGTTGTTTCCAGTTTTTGCTTCTCTAAACAACACCTCTTTCAACATTCTTGTCTTGTGTTTCTTGAAGCACATGAGTAAGAGTTTTTCCTAAATGTATATCTGGGACTAAGACTGCTGGGTTATAAGTTATTAGCAGGTTGAGCTGGTTAGGTAATAAGCTGTTTTCCAATGTAATTGTATCAAATTTAACTCCTACCAGCTATATATAAGATCTCCCATTCATCCACATCCTTGTCAGCTCTGGGTATTGTCAGACTTTTAAATTTCTGCCAATCCAAAGAATGTGTACAGTATGTTATTATAATTTTAATTACATGTGTTTGATTATTAAACTAACCATTTGGGTTTCTTTTGTAAAATGCTTGTTTAAATATATAAATGTACAGTATTTTTTAAACTGGGTTATCTGGGTTTTTCTCATTGATTCATGTGTTCTTTACATATGCTGGACCAGTCCCATATATATGTGCCACACATATCATCAACTAGTTTGAGCTTATTTTTTCATTCTTCATTTTTTTAACTGAAGTATAGTTGATATACATTGTATCAGTATCAGGTGTGCATACTGATTCAACAATCCTGCACATTACTCAATCATCACCGTAAGTGTAGTCACTATCTGTCACAATAGAACAGTATTACAATATTACTGACTTCATTTCGTATGTTGTACTTTTCACTCTACGTCTTATTTATTTTCTAACTGAAAGTTTGTACCTCTTAATGCCCTTCAGCTATTTCACCCATCCCCTCCCCCACATCCCCTCTGGCAACTACCAGTTTGTTCTCTGTATTTAAGGGTCTGTTTGGTTTTTTGTTTATTCTTTTGTTTTGCTTTTTAGATTCCACACATAAGTGAAATCATACAGTATTTGTCTTTCTGTAATTAATTTCACTTTGCATAATACCCTCAAGGTCCATCCATGTTGTTGCAAATGGCAAGATTTTATTCTCTTTTATGGCTGAATAATATGCTATTGTGTATCTATACCACATCTTCTTTATCCATTCATCTACTGACAGACACTTGGGTTGCTTTTAAATCTTGGCTATTTTAAATAATGCCACATTAAACATAGGGGTGCATATATATTTTTTAAATTAGAGTTTTCATTTTCTTTGGGTAAATACCTAGTAGTGAAATGACTGGATCATATGGTATTTCTATTTTTAATTTTTTGAGGAATCTCCAAACTGTACTCCACAGTAGTTACACCAATTCACATTCTCATCAACAGCACAAGTGGTTCCTTTTTCCTTTTTCTCCACATCCCAGCCAACACTTGTTATTTCTTGTTTTTTTGATACTAACCATTCTGGCTGGTATGAGATGATATCTCATTATGGTTGTGATCTGCAGTTCCCTGATGATCAGTGATGCAGAGCATCTTTTCATGTGTCTGCTAGACATCTATATGTCTGAGGAAAAAATATCTACTCAGGTCTTCTGTCCTTTTAAAGTTTTTATTTTTTAAAAAAGACTTAATTTATTTATTTGAAAGAGAGAGAGAGAGAGAACAAGCAGGGGGAAGGGGCAGAGGGAAAGGGAGAAGCAGGTTCCCCACTGAGCAGGGAGCCCGACTCAGGGCTTGATTCCAAGACCCCGAGATCATGACCTGAGCTGGAGGCAGACGCTTAACCAACTGAGCGACCCAGGCACGTTTTTAAGTTTTTGTTTACCTAAGTAATCTCTACATCCCACATGGGGCTCAAACTCATAATCCTGAGATGAAGAGTCGCATGCTTTTCTGACTGAGCCAGCCGGGCACCCCTGTCTCTGCCCATTTTTTAACTGAATTGTTTGTTTTTTGGTGTTGAGTTGTATAAATTCTTTATATGTTTTAGATAGTAACCCCTTATCAAATATATCATTTGCAAATATCTTCTCCCATTCAGTAGTTTGCCTTTTTGTTTTGTTGGTGGTGTTCTTTGCTGTGCAAAAGTTTTCTGTTTGTTTCTTTTGATTTAGTCCCAATAGTTTATTTTTACTTTTGTTTCCCTTGCCTCAGGAGAAATATCCATTAATATGTTGCTAAGGCTGATGTCCAAGAGTCTACGGCCTATGTTTTCTTCTAGGAGTTTTATGGTTTTAGGTCTCACATTTAGGTCTTTAGTCCATTTTTAGTTTATTTTTGTGTATGGTGTAAGAAAGTGGTCCAGTTTCACTTTTTTACATGTAGCTGTCCAGTTTTCCCAGCACCATTTATTGAAGAGACTGTCTTTTCCTACATTGTGTATTTTTGCTTCCTTTGTCATAGATTAATTGATTATGTAAGTGTGGGTTGTTTCTGGGCTCTCTATCCTGTTCCATTGATCTATGTGTCCATTTTTGTGCCCTTTCCATATTGTTTTGATTACTATAGCTTTGCAGTGTATCTTGAAATCTAAGACTGTGATACTTCTAGCTTTGTTCTTTTTTTCTTAAGATTGCATTGGCTACTCATGATCTTTTGTGGTTCCATACGAATTTTAGGATTAATTGTTCTAGCTCTATGGAAAATGCTACTGGTATTTTGGTAGGGGTTGCATTAAATCTGTAAACTGCTTTGGGCAGTATGGACATTTTAACATTATTAATTCTTCCAGTTGATGAGCATGGCATATCTTTCCATTTGTTTGTGTTGTCTTCGAGTTCTTTCATCAATGTCTTAGAGTTTTCAGAGTATAGGTCTTTCACCTCCCTGGTTAAATTTATTCCTAAGTTTTTTTGTGGGTTTTTTTTTTTTTTTTTGGTGCAACTGTAATGGGAGTTTTCTCAACTTCCCTCTCTGCTACTTTATTATCAGTGTATAGAAACACAACAGATTTCTGTATATTTTTATTCCTTCAACTTCATTAAATTCACTTATTAGTTCTAACAGTTTTGGGGTTTTTTGGGTGGAGGCTTTAGTCTTTTCTCTATATGGTATCATATCATCTGCAAATGATGAGTTTTACTTCTTCCTCACCAATCTGGAGACCTTTTATTTCGTCTTCCTGTCTGTTGTAGCTAGGACTTACAGCACTATGTTGGATAAAAGTGGTTAAGAGTGGATATCATTGTCTTGTTCTTGGTCTTAAAGGAAATACTTTGTTTTTCACCATTAAATATGCTGTTAGCTATGGATTTTTCATATATGGTCTTTATTGTGTTGAAGTATGTTCCCCTAAGCTTACCATTTTGTTTAGAGGTTTTATCATGAATAAACTGAATTTTACCAAATGCTTTTTTCTGCATCTTCTGCAATAATCGTATGGTTTTTAGCCTTCCTCTTGCTAATGATTTCAGTCTTCTTAAATTTATCGAGACTTATTTTGTGGCCTAACATGTGATCTATCTTGGAGAATGTTCCAGGGCACTTGAATGTTCTGAATATATCTGTTAAGTCCATCTAATGTGTCATTCAAAGCCATTGTTTCTTTATTGCTTTTCTGTCTGAATGAACTGTCCACTGATGATGATCTCTCCATTGGGGTGTTAAAATCCCCTACTAATATTCTATTACTGTCAATTTCTCCCTTTATGTCTGTTAATATTTGCCTTATGTATTTAGGTGCTCCTTTGTTGGATGCATAGTTATTTACAATTGTTACATCCTCTTGTTGGATGGATCCCTTTATCATTATATAATGCCCTTCTTGTCTCTTGCTACAGTTTTTGTTTGAAGTCTATTTTGTCTTACTGCTACCTTGGCTTTTCTTTTCTTCTATTTGCATGGACTATCTCTCCCCAGCCCTTTACTTTTGGTCTGTCTTTAGGTGTGAAGTGAGTCTCTTGTAGGCAGCATATAGATGGGTCTTTTTTGTTGTTGTTGTTTTGTTTTTTTATCCATTCAGTCATCCATTCTTCTGATTGGAGCACTTAGTCCATTTACATTTAAAGTAATTACTGATAGGTATGTACTTACTGCCATTTTCATTGTTTTCTGGCTGTTCTTTGTTTTTGTTTTTTAAGATTTTATTTTATTTATTTGACAGAGAGAGACACAGCGAGAGAGGGAACACAAGCAGGGGGAGTGGGAGAGGGAGAAGCAGGCTTCCCGCGGAGCAGGGAGCCTGATGCGGGACTTGATCCCAGGACCCCGGGATCATAACCTGAGCCGAAGGGAGATGCTTAATGACTGAGCCACCCAGGAGCCCCTTCTGGCTGTTTTTGTAGTTCCTTTCTGTTTCTTCTTCTCTTGCTCTCTTCCCTTGTGGTTTGATGGCCATCTTTAGTGTTATGCCTGGATTTCTTTCTCTCTATTTTTTGTGCATTTATTATAGGTTTTTGATTTGTGGTTACCATTGGGTTCACATATAACATCCTGTGTGTATAGCAGTCTATATTAAACTGATCATCATTTAAGTTCCAACACATTCTAAAGCACTACATTTTTTACTCCTCCTCCATGTTTTATGTATATGTTACTATATGTTTCCTTTCACCTCTAAAATTCTTTCCTCTCATAATTTTCTTAATTCTAGTTATGGCCTTTTCTTTCCACTTAAAGAATTCCTTTTAACCTTCTTATCACACTGGTTCAGTGGTGATGAACTCTTTTGTTTGTATGGAAACTATCACTCCTTCAATTCTGAATGATAGCCTTACCAAGTAGAGTATTCTTGGTTGTAGGTTTTTTTTCCTTTCAGGACTTTGAATATATGTCATGCCACTCTCTTCTGGCCTTTAAAGCTTCTGTTGAAAAATCAGCCAAGAGCACTATAGGGTTTCTCTTGAATGTAACTTTTCTTTTTTCTTGCTGCTTTTAAGATTCTCTCTTTATCATTACTTTTAACCATTTTAATTATTATGTGTCTTGGTGTGGACTTTCTTGAATTCATCTCATTAGGGAATATCTGTGCTTCCTGGACCTGGATGTCTGTTTCCTTCCTCAGATTAGGAAAGTTTTCAGCTCTTATTTCTTCAAATAAGTTTTCTGTCTCCTTCTCTCTCTCTTCTTCTTCTGGAATCCCTACAATGTGAATGTTATTACACTTGATGATGTTAGAGAGTTCCCTTAACCTTTTCTCATTTTTTATTATTCCTTTTTCTTTTTGCTGTTCAGCGGGGTTGCTTTCCATTACCCTTCTTCCAGATTGCTGATTTGTTTTCCTGCATCCTCTAATCTGTTGTTAATTTCCTCTAGAGTAATTTCTCATTTCAGTTATTGAATTCTTCAGCTCTGATTGATTCTTTTTTATATTTTCTATCTCTGTGTTGAAGTTCTGAGTTCACCCACTCTTTTCTCAATCCAGGGACTATCTTTATGACAATTACTTTGAACTCATTATGAGGCATATTGCTTATCTCTGTTTCATTTAGCTCTTGTACTGTGACTTTGTCTTGTTCTTTCATTTGGGACATATTCCTTTGTCTCATTTTGTCTAACTCTCTGCATTTGTTTCTATGTATTAGGTACGTCAACTACTCTCCTTGTCTAAAAAAGGTCCTGTGGTGCCCTGTAGCAAATCTCCCCCCCACCCCCCAGTCATCAGAACCAGATGCTCTAAAAGTGGCCCCTGTGTGGACTGAATGTTCCCTCCTGTTAAGGTTGAGCTGCTTTCGGCCCAGCTGGCTGTAATGACTTGCTTTGCCCACTGTGGGTACACTGCACAGGGTTCTCTCCCTGACTGTTAAGAGGCTCGGCTGTGGTGGCTGTGGGCTCACTGGTGGACAGAGCTGGCACTCAGCCTGTCTGCAGTTAGCCTCTCTGCTACAGCTGCAGGCACACTGAAGGGCAGGGCTTGCTCCCTGCACAGCCAGCTAAGAGGCTTGGCTGCAGGAACTATGGGCCTGCTGGTGTGTGGGGTTATCTCCCTCTTTCCCAAGGCAGCAGTCACTTTGGAAAGGCATCAGTCTCAGCTGGGGCTGCCTACCAGGTGTGTTGAAGCAGTAGCCACTTTGGAGGGATGCCTGCTGAAGTAGATAGGTTGCGGGGGGTGAGGGGGGGCAGGTCTGCAGGAGAATGCCTGGGTGGGGCTCACGGTGCTAGCAAGGTAGATGGACAATGTTAGAACTGGTTGGCTCCTACAAGTGTCTGGTTACCTAGGCTGAAGAAGCGCTAGAAAAATGGTGCCTGCTAACAGTTTTGTTTCCAGAGAAATCTCCTGCAAATCCCTGCCCCTCTGGCACACATTCTGAGATTAATCAATAAACCTCCTTCAGGTATATCGCTAGGGCTTTCAAACTGCTACTTCTGTGCTATGTCTCAGACTGAGTTATTTAACATTCTGGCTCTTGAAGGGCAGCGACTCAGTTTCCTATCACCCTTCGGTTCTCCCGGAGTTAAGCCTGATGATTTTTTAAAAGCTCCCAGAGGGCGCCTGGGTGGCTCAGTCGTTAAGCGTCTGCCTTCTGCCCAGGTCATGATCCCAGGGTCCTGGGATTGAGCCTGCATTGGGCTCCCTGCTGAGCAGGGAGCCTGCTTCTCCCTCTCCCACTTCCCCTGCTTGTGTTCCCTCTCTCACTGTGTCTCTCTCTGTCAAATAAATAAATAAATTTTTTTTTTTTTTTAAAAGCTCCCAGAGTTAAGCCTGCTGATTTTCGAAACTAGAACTTATCTGTCCAGTGCAGGTCCTGGGCCAGGGGTGGCCAGTGTGGAGTCTGATCCCCCTTGCTTATGTCATCCCTCCTGTTTGTAGTTAGTTGTGCCAAGAGTTTGGTTCCTAACCACATTTCTACCCCTCCTACCCTTTTTGATGTGACTTCTTCTCTATAGTTAGTTGTGGAAGATACATTCTGCCAGTCTTCAGGTTGTTTTCAGAGGTAGCTGCATAATGTAGCTGTTGCCTCAATGTGTCTGTGGGACAAGGTAAGCTCAGGATTCTATTCTCCCACCTTGCTCAAAAGGTATGTGTTAGCGAACAGAAGTTCTATGCACATTTTTTTCAAACAGTGAAAGGTACGGACTCCTCATACATTTTAAACTTTTTGTACTATTATATGAGAATTTTGCACGTTCGCACTTGGAATCCTTCATATCCCTCCCTTCATTACATCTTTTAAAAAAGATTTACTGATTTATTTTAGAGAGAGAGAGAGAGAGCATGCATGTACATGAATGGGGGAGGGGAAGAGAACAGAATCTTCAGACTCCCTGCTGAGTTCAGAGCCTGATGTAGGGCTCGAACTCACAACCCATGAGATGATGACCTGAGCTGAAACCAAGAGTCAGATACTTAACCAACTGAGCCACCCAGGCGCCCCCATTCATTACATCTTCAGAATGTTCAAGAAAGGGATATCGATATGGATAATAAAGCTCATGAGCCTGACATCTATAAAATCCTGAAGGTACCAACTAGGGAATTAAAGACCATTTCAGCAAATTCCCAAATATTTTCAGGACATATACAGATCCAGCTCCTCCTTTTAAAGTTTCCCAGTCCTCCAATCCTTGCTGACACTTTTCTCTAACTCCTACCACACTTAACCTCTATTATTCATTCCGGCCCTCGATCACATATTACCGTGCACTGTACTTCAAATGCTTCATGTTTATATGTGTCATTTCCAAGATAAAACAACTTCCCTATAGACAGGGACCATATTTTATACTGATATTGTATCCCACAAACCATATCCTGTGCCTAACAGATTCTCCACAAAGAGCAAGTCCTCAATAAGTACTGATTTGTCTAAGAAGTAATTTTAGGAAAATTTTTAAAAACTTGAGTCAATATACATAACTCACACATTAGGAAACTGTACAAAATAAAAACATAAGTTGGCTCAAGAGGCATTTAACTGAAGTTCCACATGAAGGAAACCCTGGTAAAAAAAAAAGACACCTGAAGTGGGTGGTGGGGATGGTTATGAGAAGCTTTAAGTGTTCTGCCAAGGAGTTTAGACTTCTGTGGGCAGCAAGAAGCATAGGTGATTTTTAAAGAGGGGAAGTCAATGAGTTCATTCATTCATTCATCCAACAAATACGTATTTATTTTTTTTTAAGATTTTATTTATTTATTCATGAGAGACAGAGGGAGAGAGAGAGAGGGAGAGAGAGAGAGAAGCAGAGGGAGAAGCAGGCTCCCAAGGAGCAGGGAGCCCGATGCGGGACTCGATCCCAGGACCCTGGGATCATGACCTGAGCCGAAGGCAGACGCTTAACCATCTGAGCCACCCAGGCGCCCTCAACAAATACATATTTCTTGAACACCCCGAGTGCCAGACACTTTCCCAGGTACTGGGACTACCACAGTGACCCCAGGAAACAATAAGCCCCGAGCTTATGTCATAGTGAGGGAGAGAGACAATAAACAAGCCAGCCACACATATAGGATGTCAGAAGGTGATAAAATCTTTGGAGAAAAGGAAGGAAAGGAAAGGGGTGAGGCACCTGAGAAGGAAGGCGGTCCCTACGCTCCAGAGGGTGTGAGGGAAGGCGTCCCTTCAGGGGTGGGAGAGAGCCTGAGGCTGCAGAGGAAGAGCTACTCCTTACTGTGGGTCCCACGCCCTCTCCAGCCTATTCCCACAGACCGACCAGGCTATACAAGCATATGAACAGCGAGACGGCCATTCAAATATCCCAGTTCTCTTTCACACTCTGGGTTCTGGGTCTCCTCCTCCCCTTAATTCTCTCAGGAACCCCACCCCATCCAGAGGCATTTCTGACACCATCGGGATTCTCAAAATTATGGTTGGGTGGCAGAGCCACCTCAACCTCTCATCCTCCTTTGCCCGTTTCCCTGAGCCTAGCCTATCTCCGGCCTGGCTTCTAAAGCTGGGGACCTCCCGTGGGCCTCTTCCTGGTTCCTCAAAATCCAGCCTCCTTCCCAGGATGCATTCTCAGTAGCAGGGAGGAAGCCGGTTCTGGCTCCCCCGCTGATTTCCTTCCCACCTGAACATCCCCTTCCAGAGACAGGCTGCTGGCAAGGAAGACAAGAGCAGCAGCTGAGGCCACTGCAGGGGTCTCCGCAGGCAAGAGGCCAGGGTCAGAGAGGAGAAGCGTGGAGGTGCATGTGTGCACACGTGGGCATGCATGTAAATATGTAATTATGCATGCGTGTGTGTGTGCATGCCAGGCTCTGTACAAAAACGGTGTGAGAAAGGGACGTGGGCATCAGGCAGGAGCAAATGGAATCTAAGAGAACTAGTGAGAAGAGGTGAGGCTCACAGAGAGAAAGAAAGGCAGATATTTGCCAAGAGAGGGAAAGTAAAAGAGGCCCAAAAGGAAACTCCACAGGATATTAAGACACAAGGGTAAAAGCGTTAACAGGGAGGTGTTAGTATTAAAATCCCCAAATGCTGAGAAGATGGCAGGAGACCAAAAAAAAAAAAACAAAAAAAACCAAAAAACCTGTCTTTTAAAATGAAGTATGAAAGAGGCAAGACTGACACAAAATTTGAGCTAATAAAACTCTACCAGTATGCTTCTTCTTAAGCGTTTATTTCTCAGATCACGGCTCACATAGCAAAAATAACTAGGAAACAAATGACGGAACATTCCTAAAGATGATGTTTAGAAAGAAAAAAACTAGAAATTCTAGAAATTCAGCTGCCTGCATTACAAAATGCAAAAAGGAAAGGCTCTTGCTTGGGTCAGACCGCTGTGGTCAAGATAATGATCCTGAATGGTCTGGCCAAACTACAGGCGAAACAAAGCAAAACTAAACAGGAAAACAAGAACGCTCACATACACAGACGCAAGTCAATAGGCTGCACTGTGTGAACACACCCGGGACCTCCCCATGATGTTCAGGGTCTCCCAGGCAGCCCCCGGCCATGGAAACGAGGCAAGGCCCTTCCTCCTGTGATAAGTGCCCCTTCTCCACTCGGCTGTTTCCTCTGACTCGCATTTTCTGTTAACCTTCCTCTTGGAATCCTCTGACAATGACTCACAGGGCAATCGGGCTAGTCAGCAATACCACAGCCCTCCATAGTAGACGCTGTGTAGGAGGCAAGCAGCTCTGTGGATGGTAGTCGGTACCGGTTTTTTCCTTTCTCTGTTCAGAGAGGATTTGCTTTTCAGCCACATTTCCCTCAAAACACAGCCCCTGACAGGAGATGCTTACTACACAGATTTCTAAACGATGAAATGATCTGACTTTGGTTACTTGGTCATAATGAAACTAAAAACACTAAGATGAAAAAACAATAGTGTGATCATCACACCTACAAAAAACAACTTTATACTTGGGTGAAATCATGAGATCAGGAAAAAAAAAGCTCAAACTAATATTTTCCAACCTTTCACTAACAGCTAGGGCTAAAACCACATGTTGTGAAGGTCTTGCACTGTGTTATTATTAGAAGTCACAATTCTATTGATACTGATGAGTCATTTGTATCGGCGGAAACCAAGAACTTCCATCAACATCATGTTACACACAGTCACTGTGGCTTGGCTTTTTCTTTATTACTGGTCAAAGCTGCTTCAGAATGCTTACTGAAGCTAAAAGAAAGAAAAGAAAAGAAAAGAAAAGAAAAGAAAAGAAAAGAAAAGAAAAGAAAAGAAAAGAAAAGAAAAGAGAAGAGAAGAGAAGAGAAGAGAAGAAAAGATAAGAAAAGAAAAGAAAAGGAAGGAAGAAAGAAAGGAAGGAAGAAAGGAAGGAAGGAAGAAAAAGAAAAGAAAGAAAGGAAAGAAAGAAAGAAAGAAAAAAGGAGGAGAACTCCTCAAGGATGTGCAAAGCTTCCCTTCCCCAGCTGATCTCAAGTTATTCGCCCTTCTCAAGACAGGTTAAGATGATTTGATCAACTTGTATCTATAAAAGGAAGTTTATTTAGAAACCTCAAAAAAGTAACATTTCACACTTTCCGATGAAAATAAGCAGAACTGAACTCCAAAAACAAACAGTGAAACCATCTTTGAAAACACATGCCAGATTTAAAATGACCTGAGGTCAGGTGGTTGTTTTTTTGTTTTGTTTTGTTTTATAACCTTAATAACATGCGACGGATATAAACAAACTCTGTCATCACTTAAGGGCTCGAACCACACAAAACCATGCCAGGCTAGCTAGCCACTGAGCACCCACTCCCCTACTTCCCCACTCAAGGCACATGCTCCTTCCCGGAGGAAGAACTAGGTCACGTTTCAGTTACACCAAGAAAACGTATGTTAAAGGTTTATGAGAGTTCCTTCTAGTGCTAAGGAAGAAATAGCAGCATATACCTTTCCCCTTAATATCATCCCCTTACCCTTCTCCCCTTAAAGATCCCCAGAAAATCTAAATGAAGCAAAAAAATCCATTCTCCTGAGGGAGTCCCAGAAGTGCCATGGTTCTTACGCAGTCTCTGCAAAGGTAGAAAGATGCCCAGTATTCTACCCTGCAACCGGAAGGCTCTGACTGGCTGCTGGAAGAAGGGAACCCAGCTCAGCAGTGACTGCAGATCTGAAAATAGCCTGCCTGCCAGTCGTTCACCCGCCTGGGTGCTCTGCAAGGGCAGCATGGTGCTGTGGGCAGTTTACAGTTCGGCCAGCTGAGTGCCGCACAGCTGCATGAGTCAGCAAGCGCTTCTGGTAGGAAACTGCTGACATGCTAAATTACTCTTGCATACATAAGGTGCACACACCTACCCAGCAAAAAATCAAAACAAGGTACATGCAAATTAGCAAACAGGAACCTCTCAACCCTTGCAGTTCTATTTTCCAAGGTTAGACCAAAAATACAAATAATCTATACGCCACTGCTCCAAAAGGAGCAACGACTCA
The DNA here is from genome assembly GCF_003265705.2 of Callorhinus ursinus. Taxonomy (NCBI): domain Eukaryota; kingdom Metazoa; phylum Chordata; class Mammalia; order Carnivora; family Otariidae; genus Callorhinus; species Callorhinus ursinus. The sequence goes on from NW_027397068.1 coordinate 11,735,462, forward strand.
TAATAATGAATAGTGGTGATAAACAAACAGCTCACTCTCAGTGTTGTGATGTGTGGAACAGCTGCATTCAAATCTTACAAGCCAGTTACTTTTAACTGGTTTTAATTTTAACTGGATTTAACTGCTTTTCCTCCCTTCTGAAAAATCAAAATAGTTGCCCTACCGACCACAAAAACTGGTAACAGACCAGCACAGTTCCTGTTTTTCAGAGGGGACTTACTTTCAAACCCACAATATCAAGATGCTTAACATAGTGGAAATTTAAAATTCACTGTTTGATGTGGGAGACTTAAACCTGTACTCTAATTCAGATCCCACAATGTTACAGAGTAATTACATCTCACATTTGTCCTACACGTCTTTCATCTCTGGTTTCTGATCTAATACAGGACCCAAAAATCTACAGGAAAACTGGTTGTCTGGAACTCAGAACGCATTTTCCCATAGAGACTACACCATGCTAGTGAGACAGCGTTCCAGGACAGTCCATGAAACTGTCTCAAAGGTAAAATATGAGTGAGAGGTTAAATTTGCAACGTAAAAAGAGAAAATGGTACTATAACAATAGTTCCAAAACTAATTAAAAACAAAAAAAGCCTCCTGATTGACTGTGTTTGAGGAAGCATCTAATCAGAGGAAGATAAGGGGACAGTCTTCTAAATAAGACTTTTGGACTTGGTCTTTGGTTTCACTCTGGTTCTTTTAACATGGTTTAAATGATTAATTTCACTTTAAAATGCAAGGCATTCTCTTACTTTGGCATAATGTAACATTTAAAAAATCTTTATATTTATCAGTTATGAGCACTGATTTTTTTTTTTTTTGCTTCAAAAAAAAATGACCAAGAATTGGAAGAGAAAAATAGAAGGAAGAATGGCTACAGAAAGGGGATACTAGTGATTGAGGAACAGAAGGAAATGGGAGTCAGGGAGAAAAGAAGGCATGGAGGTATAACAAAACAACGAAGACAGAGGAAAGGTAGGAATTAGAGAAAGGTCCCCCACTAGACGGTGAACTCCCAGAAAAGGGTCCTCTTCCACCCAGCTGCTCAGGGATCTGACCTATACAGCAAAGGAAGAATGTCCAGCGGGACAGTTCCACAGATAGGCACTAGATGGCGCCATCAACTCAACATAGCATGGTTGCTGGAGGAGTTTGCCCTGGGGAAGGAGTGCTACGCAAGGCAGTTGAGACTCCACAACTGGGTATTTAAGCAGGCAACATGTCTATCTAAAATAAGCACGGCTTCATTAGTCAGTCAACTTCTCCAAATATGCAGATGTCAGCACCATGCTAATAGCATAGGGCATGCCAGTTTGTAAATGTATCAATTCAAGTTTTAGTAACAAAATAGGGTAGGGAGGCAGTTGAGTGGGGTCCGCTGCTTTTTCTTCTCCTAAAATTGAACGCTTAAGGATAATAGAGTATTTTGAGTTCACTGCTACTAAAATAACAAAAATTCCTAATTATAAACCAAGTGGCTTTTCCTTGAAGCTCTGTTTAAATGTCAAATAACATACCATCTTGTCACACAGGTTTGTGTGATCAGATCCAGTGTTTGGCAGAAGGAAGGCTGTATTCACTGACAAATGTATTTATTGTAACATTAAAAATCATCGGCCCTTTTTATTTTTAATATTGCAGTGGTTTTTTTTTTTAAGATCTTATTTATTTGACAGAGAGAGACATAGCGAGAGAGGGAACACAAGCATGGGGAGTAGGAGAGGGAGAAGCAGGCTTCCCTGCAGAGCAGGGAGCCAGATGTGAGGCTCGATCCCAGGACCCTGGGATCACGACCTGAGCCAAAGGCAGACGCTTAACGACTGAGCCACCCAGGCGCCCCTATTACACTAGCTTTTATCCTCTGCTTATCTATATCCTCTATCCAGGGTTGGATTTATAAACAGCCCTCCCTTCACTCAGAAATGTCCTCCAATAACCAGTTTACGAGTGTGTGAAATCTTAACGTTTCCATCTACAGAATCTCGCTTCTTTGGCTTTGCCTCCTATTAATATGCTGATGCTTCAGAAAGAAGTATGATACTAGAAATGCTGTTATTTACACCCTAGTAAAATTGGTTTCATAAAATCCCTTTCTGAGATTGGTTTTGAAAGGGAACAAGGGACTAGTTAAGGGCACTGGTGGCTGAAAGGTAGCAAAGTGCAGAAGGATGGAAAAGAAGATAGTGAAGAATTGATAGCAAACCTTGCCTAGCTTTACAGCTGCAGAAAGGATCATCATCCTTGACACTGATCTTCCCAAGGAGATAGCTGAAAAGTAAGGGTTAACTCTAAGTATGTCTACATTTTCTTCTTGCTGAATGGGTAATAATATCTTTATAGGTAATTTCATTTTTTTTCACAGTTTGACTCTTCAGAGCTCATTCATTTGCATAATATGGAATCTTGAACCCATATAGATATTCTACAAATCAATGCAAGTAATTCTCAGACGAAATCAGCAGCTTTAATTTAAGCTCATCATTGTTTGCATAGAAATCTTTATGCACTCATCTGCTTGATTTTTTTAATCACTTAAAACCTCCAACAGTGACACACTAAGCATCTCCTCATTTAGCCATCTCCAAAATTTGAACTAAATACTGAAAAATAAGCACAATACATTCATATGCTAGATCATTTTCCAAATTGGGCTTCAAATGTATGCTTGATGTTCTAGCAGCTCCCAAGAATAAAGCCTCTTGACTAAGGAAGACAACTTGGATGTCCGTCCCAGGGCAGAGCTGAGTCAGCATTCTCAACAGTGACCCTGCAAACCTGAGATAATCAGGGTCACTGCCAAACCAACTGCCTCGCTGAGTCCTTTAAAACCATTCAAATCCCCAGTTGAGAGTTGCAACATGCTAATCTGGCAAGATAATCTCTTCCTGAAATTGACCAGAATGAGAGCAAAGGTTACCTGCTTTTATCTGTTACTGTAGATAATATTTCTAATTAGGAGCTCTAATGGAATTGGTTCCGGATGAAATTCTTCCACCTCAGTAGAATAATCTACCTAGTATAGGAATGGTTTCTTTCACCTTTCCTACCTCATTAACAACAACAACAAAAAGCTAAAAACAAAGTCTTCACTTAACAAAAGGTAGAAGCTTGAACTACAAGAAAATCCTGGGGACAGAGCCATGGGATTCATGTTCTTTATCTAGCTCTTCTTTGGTCTTTATGTCACCACTTCTGTTCTCTGATCCCCAAATGGACAATTAAACCTGAGGAATGAAATTGCTAGAAAGTGAATCATATGAGAGACAAAAGATATTCATTCGAGTTCACTGGCACATTATTTTTCAATTTTACCTTTCAGATAGACATCAACAAAATAATCCAATATTGCAGTTGGCCTATATTTCCACTTCTGAGAACTGCTAGAGAGCAAAAAGGAAAAGCAGGGGGAGGGGAGAAGGTGGGGGCACAGAAAAGCATGGTGGTTAAGGGAAGAGGCTCTAGCATCAGACACCTAGTTTCCAATCCCAGCTCTACCCCTCATTAGCTGGGTGACATCTATGCCTTAGCTTCTAATGATCACACCTAGTTCTGGGTTGTTACAAGGATTAAATGAGTTGATATGAATAACACACATAGGAAGCTCCCAACATAGGTTAGCTATTATCAAAGAAAAAGAGTTTTAGCATACAATATAGTAGTTCGTTTTAAATAGATACTGTCAGTTTGTTTTAAATAGATACTCAACAGACTGAGCCACCAACTCTTGGTTTTGGCTCAGGTCCTGATTTCAGGGTCCTCGGATCAAGCCCCAAGTCGGGCTCTGCTCAGTGGGGAAACTGCTTGTGGATTCTATCTCTCCCTCTGCTTCTGCCTCTCCCCCTGCTTATTCTCTCTCTCTAAAATAAATAAGTAAATCTTTTTTAAAAATGCCTTAAAATAAAATAAATACTGTCAAAACTCCTAAATTGTGCTAAGAATAGTCTAAATAATCCTTCTTGGTCTTCAGAGGCTGGAAACCTTCCTGCTCTGAGCTAAGCAGGGGTTTCATACAGAAGCTGGACTCACATTTTCACTAATGATCCTTGCCTAGGTCACACACATACCTGCCAACTGGGAAGGATGTCTGTGTAACTTCTAATCATTTAAATGTCAAAATGACCCTAAATAGGTTCAAAATAAAAATGCTACCTTGAATTTCTTTCCAAGTATGAAAATGAACAGTATTCTTGGCAATTAACAATTCTGTTTTTATCAGGTTCTAAAGACACAGGTAAATAAATCAATTCTGGACTCTGTATACAGGAACCATTATTTGCCAAAATGGCCCCAAGGGTTATATCATGGTTTATGCAATACTCCAAAGGGCCAAAGATAGTAGTGAATTAATAGGATTAGGAGGTTATGAGGAAACGGCAAGCCCCAAGTTTCAGATAGGCCCTGACGGCAGCTCACTCCACTAATTTCTCAGGGAGGTCTACCCCAACTTCCCAACCTGGTGAAATCCCCCCATATGCCCTCTGCTGCATGGAATACCTTTGTTCACAGAACATGTAGTGGGTGATCTGTCACTACCTAATTAATGTCATCTCTACTTTTTTAAGATTTATTTATTTATCTGAGAGACAGAGAGAGAGCACAGCAGGGGGAGGGGCCGAAGGAGAGGGAGAGGATCTCAAGCAAGCTCTGTCTCCCAACTGAGCACGGATCCTGATGTGGGCCAACCTCACCATCCTGAGATCATGACCTGAGCTGAAATCAAGAGTTGAACGCTTAACTGACTGAGCCACCCGGGTGCCCTGTCATCTCTCCTACTTGATGTCGTTTTTCACTAGGACAGGGACCAGGACTGGGTTTGCTCCCCTTGAACACTATGATCACCTAACACCATGCCTGCCACATAAGAGATGCTCAGTATATGTTTATTTATGGAATGAATGAGGCATCTATCTCTAAAGACTGGCACTTCTGAACACTTGGGCCCACTTAGTTGCATCCATGTGGTTTTTCGCTTAGGAAAATACAGAATGGGAAGAAAATAAAAACTGCTAATAGTGTGTGGATACTAAGGAAACCTGCTGAGTATGTACCTTCCCCTTGTCTTCATGCTTGTAGAATGGGAATCACCACCCTGGCCTTTCCCAACTTTAAACTCCAAAGTGAAAGTCTAAGCCTTCTGAGCGAGACTCATGGAGGGTCCTGAGGAAACTCCAGAAGCATCTGTGGAAAGTGACCAGGGAGAGAAAAGAGAAGGATATGCAAGGCTACAATTGATGGAGGACCAGGAAACTCAAAAAGATTTCTTCTGCCATGAACCTGGAGTTTGTCACATGCTAGCTGCAGGCTCAGGAACAAATGAAAACAATTACGAGAAGCCTGGGAGCACTGGACAGTGGAGGTTTAAATGCTTGGGGAAGGAAAAGATGAAAGCTGACACAAAGACAGGAGCTCGCTTGCAACCAAGCGCCAGCTCTCAGGGGCATCTGCAGTGTGTCCTACAGCCTTCAAGAGATGCACAAAAAGGTCAGGGAGGAAAATGACATATCTCAGAACCAAAGGACAATTTATTACCAGGCTAGGGAACAAAAGAGAAGTTAACCAGGGGAATATGCTGGAGAAATGATGATTATGAAGTCACTGGGGAAGACTGAGAGACATTTTGGCTGTAATTCCAAGGACTACAATGAACGAGTACGTGAAATGCTTTCAGATCGGGGAGATTTATTATTTTGGAAAAAAATAGCTCAAGGAAAAACAAAGGCAAAATTCCTGCCTGATTTGTGAAGTAGTGCTACTAGTAGGATAAGGTTCAATTTCCATATTCTTTAGAAAAGAAATGGTCCTTGAAAAGGACAGAGAAGTGATTCTGAGGATACTTCCAGCATCAGGGAAGCTGAGCAGCATGCTGATGGTAAGATTAGGTTTCAGTTTTAGGTAGACTGACATCTGAAATTAACAAGAAGGAGAAAAGAAAAGGGGAAAAAAGTAAAAGAAAAAAATGCTGAATTGGCAAAGAAAACTACTTTTTTATGAAACGTCTTAGACCAAAAAAAAAAAAAAAAGGATATTGTGGGCAATCTATCTGAATTTACAAAATATTTAGTTCACAGCAGGTTTCAGTTTGGACTCGAACAATGTGTAAATATTTACATAAAATTTAAAGATGGGCCAGGACTAGGTCATACACTGTCACTGACAAAACAGGAGTGATTTTCTGTCATTCCCAAGGACTTGCTGCTGCTTTGCCTAACGTGGCTCCGGTGGAGCCAGAAGTTTATCTTCTTTTCCCCCAAAATGCAAATTTTTACAACCAGCCCTGGCTTCCAATCCTCCAGTGCCTCTGGTAGGGTCCTATGTCACTGGAGCTCCCTTAACATCCGGTTACGAAAAGGGGAGGAACGGGGAGGCAGATGCACTGTTTGCTGTATAAACGTAGGTTTTGACAAAGATGTTGCCTCTAGTATTGTTTTCTGTTCCCTGTACAGGAGAGTAGGAACCATGTCCTCTGTTTACCATGGTCCCCACCTCACACCTAGTCACTGACTCAGGGCTGGATTGTGTATACAGGATGCGGAATAACCTTTAGGCAGTCAAGAAAACACACACTGCATTCAGATGAAATTCTTGGCAACATAAAATGAGATAATTCCTCTTCTGTAGAATGGGCACAATGCCTACTTCACAGGGTTGCTTTGAGGAGCCAATGAGATACGTACAGGTAAATTAGTTAACACTGTTTCTGGCACATAATGAGCATTCAACAAATCATAGCTATTATTTTAGTGGGTGTTTTCAAATGTCAATTTCTTGTGTAGGTCCTCAGGCAATAAATAGCCAAGTTACCCCATCTGGTCAATAACAACTACATAGAGAACAAGGTTATTCAAAAGCAATGGGATTATGTACCTGCAGAGGATTACATGGTGCCCATGGTATTAAGTCTCTGGCCTTTCATGTCGCATTCTCTCTCAAAAAGAAATTTATCAATACCTGAGTGGGACTCAGTGTGGATTTCAAGTTTTGTTTTTCTTGCATCTTGCAACTTTTTGGATGGCTACAACCATTTATTTGGTGGAGACTCATAGATCATCTACTATGTGCCAGGCACTTAGAAAATAGCCAGATACAGAAATATTAAACAGTAAGATGTTTTAGCTGGTTCAGTGGTAGAAGACAGGCTGCCTGCAGGCCAGATCTAGCAACTGCGTATCTCATCCAACATTTAAAAAATTTTGAGCTAATATTTAAAAATTAAGAATTCCACGTAAAAGTCCAGATAAACAGCTCCTCTAGGATAAATCAGATGACATGGTAACACAAAGCCAGTATTCCCACCCATTCCTACCTGGCAACAGCCCACGACAAGAAGCTGAGACAAAGTAGTGGTTGCCTGCCCCTTCGTGCTACACCCCCCCTCCCCCACCAGGAGAGTGAAAAATGAAAATGAAGGGCTCTGAATTCAAGAATTATTAAGGATTTCAAGACGATTAACAACAGAAGATTCAACCAACTGTGAGATCCTTCTGAGCGGGGAGGAGGATGCAACAGAGCAAGCACATGCCCACAAAGCTGGTCGTACACCACACCCCCTCTGCAAAACAGGAAGGGTATTTATTTCTCTAAGTATTCTGTCATTCATTCAGCAACGAAGCCAGCATTTACAACAAGCCAGATACCATACCGCCTGAAATCTGAGGTACAAAAGGTAGGGGAGTGAAAGAGCTACACAGCTGAGCTAGAGAGCCTCTAGGATCCCTCTCCTCCCTTGTTAAGGCTGGATCCATACCAGAGACACTAAGCGTGAGTTAATCCAAGTAAAATTAAACTGCTCCCAACAATATAGATAGGCCTGAGCCCTTTTGTTGGCATCACAGGAGTCCCTGATCATACATTCTGCAGAACAGCTCACAAGCGCTAATGAATAAGTCCCGACGGCATGCAGACAGTGGGCCCAGAAGTGAAGGGCTGGCCTAGGAGAGATTTGAACATGAACCTGACCATCTGGCTCTCTGCGACTCACTTTGATCACAAAATGAATTGCAACAAATTGAAGAGCACATGGCTAGAGTTAATTGTCTCATCTGTAATCTGAACCTACTTTTAAGCAGTTATTATTACCCTCTATCAGGTGGAAACGTTTCCTACCATCACTGCAAAGTGCATTTCCTGATGAACTGTAATGGATCATTAAATTCCATATCTGAATAACAATACTTTGCACTTATGCAGTGCCTTTCATCCAGGGATTTCAAGGCAGTTCGCAAATAATTAAGCCCCTCATACAGCAGCCAGAGGTTGAGCCACTGGAAGGGACTTGCCTGAAGACACTGAGTCAAAGGCATGATTCAATAGAAAGAGAATAAATGGTTTCCTCCCAGGCATTAGTGATACTGAAAAGTGAATTGGGGAGGGGGGGAGTGGGTTGTTCTGATTCCCTCCCTCCCTTTCTGCCTTACTCCTTCCCTATGGCAGATCCTCACATGCAATCTACAAAGAACAGAAAAGTAACTAAAATGGGTATTCATAATTTAGCTGAGAGTTCAGACATACACATGTATGAAGAGAATGTTTTTCCGTGTAATCCTGGCATATACAATACGAACTGATATTTCGATCCACCTGCACAATCGACAGATACCAGAGGAATTAACTCAACACACTTAAGATTACCAAATGTCAAACCTAAGGCCTTCCAAAATCCGAAATGAAAATATTGCTCTGCATAAATAAAGTGTGTTCTAACAAAAGTTTTTCATTTCATGGTCGTATATTCCATTTTGGGGACCCCCCCCCCCCCCCGTGTATGACATTCCAAGTTTCAGGAACAGCAAATAGGGCAGAATTGGGCAATCAGTGTATTGTCTAAACCAGAACACTGGAAGGGAAAAACACTTCAGCCACCACAAGTTTTGTGGTGAAATTATAAACTCCTGAAAACCTGAATTTATAATGGAAATGCTGACAGACCTTTCACTGGAGCAGTTTGAACGCAACACTGTAATTTAGCAATCTCTCTTACAGACTAAAGACTAATTCTAACAAGATGTCACTTTGACTCACGTTTATTGCTACCTGCAAGAATGAAAAATGCCATTTACTCGGGAGCTGCCAGAGAACCAGGGTGGGGCCATCTCACATTTTAAGCAAGACGCCCGCTGCCTTACTAAAATAGCCCTCTCCGCGGAGAGAGTGGCAGCCTTTCACGCGCAGCTTCTTTCACGTCAGCCAGAGCTTCGCGGCTCGACATGCCTTTCCTACATGTTACATTTTAATGATCTGAGAAAACCGTTATCAGAGTTAACATCTCTAATTTTACTCTAAACAGACAAAAGCAAAATATCTCATTAGGCATCATCTCCGCCAAGGTTCCCACTAGGCAGAAAAGGATTTTTATCTGAAGTAATTACCCTTTTTAGTTAAATACGCTCAACAGATGAAATTTACACACATAGTACGACTGCAGCCCTAGACAGTGAAGGTGAAAAGTGAGGAACGCAGCGTCTGGCTACCCGCGGGACCGCCGGTAGTCTGCGGCTCAGTAGGGGGTGGGGCGCCCTCGTCCCTCCCCTTTCTCAGGGGCCACGGGTCGCAGCGACCGCGGTGACCGGGCGCGAGAGCTGAGAGGCGCGCCTTCTCCGGCCACAGACAAAACCATCGGGACAGCGCCTACACCGGAACTTCCCCCAAGTTGTCAAACTCGCCTACACGCGAGAAGGTGCTGGGGATACCCGGCACGTCCACAACCCCCGAAGCCAAGGGTACGCGGCCCTTTTCACAGGCATACGCTCGGCCCTGCCTGCTTCCTCCCACGGTTCGAGTTCCTGCAAATCCTAGGCCAGACTGAGGTGGACGAGATGCTCACTCGAGTCCCCTCTCGCGAGCAGCTGGGGTAGTCCATGAGCGCCGCCCGCCGCCCTCTTCAACCTCACTGGGCTACTGAGCACACCCACCCGTGAGAGGAGTACGGAGCGATCACAGGGAGCCTTGGCGCGGGGAGGTGGAGAGGCGTCTCCTCGATAAACTCCTCTCCTAGGTGGAGCTTGGAGACTGAAGTGTGGGGAGGAAAAAGTGTGAGAGTGTGAGAGAGAGTGTGTGTGTGTGTGTGTGTGTGTGTGTTGCACTTTGATTTCATGTCGAATCTTGGGGGGAGGAAGGTGCAAGGTTTCCCAGTCGGAAGGCACGAGCCCCGCAGTTCGAGCTCCCAGGGACGCATTCCGATAACGCGGTCATTCTCTAGTAGGGATTCCACCCAGCGCGCTTCCCGCGGTCTGTGCTGCGAGGCCCCCAGCTTGCCTCTTCCCGGGACCCTAAACTTGGGCTTTGATGCCACGCCAGTCGCGGAGGTCCTAGCTACCCAGCGGCGACTGACAGCTGAGCGCGAAGGCGCGTTGGCCGCAGTCACCAGCCCCAGGCGCGGACGCCGCGGGCAAGGAGGAGGCCGCCGGGCCTGGCGCGGGGATCGCGGGCTGGGGGCCGGGAACAGGGCCGTGGATCTGACAGCTGCTCCGGCTTGCGCGGACGCGCGCCTCCCTCCAGCCCGCCCTCCCCACGCTGACTTATTACCCTCTGCTCCTCCTCCCCCTGCTGTTCCAAAACACCCGTCGACGCGAGCAAAATACAATGCCGCCTCGCCTGCCGTAAACAGCCTGGCGAGAGAGCGCATATTCGCCGCGGCGCGTCCGCCGGCTCGGCTCCCACCCCCTTCCCGTTCCTAGAAAATGCCATAAAAGCGGGCCGCGCGCTCGACTGGCCGCTGCGCGCCGGGCGACCGCAGCTCCCTTCCCGCGCCGCTTCCCCCACGCCTCCCCGCCTGCCCCGCGCACCCCGCAAACTTGCCCCGCCGCCCCGCCCGGCGCCGGGGCCCGGAACCCGGGGCCGGGGACTCACCTCGCCAGAGAACTTTGCGTCCTTTTCCGCCTCCTCTTCCCTGCGTCTTCCCAGCCTGCAGCCCCCTCCAGGGAGCCGGCGCGGTGGGCGGTTCGGGGGGTCACCAAAAGCTCACCGAGAGGACGCGCATCACATGGCAGCTCGCTCCCAGCCCCCCGAGAGTGCCGGGTAGGGGGAGGGGAAGGGTCGAGGGGAGGCCGGAGAGAAAGCGAGAGCCCGGCGGCAGCTGGAGTAGTCAGGCGGGGTGGCGAGGGCGGCGGCGGGCGCTCACGTTAGCGCTGCTGCGACCGCAGCCCGGGTGTGCACGATCGCTGCTGCTGCTGCTGAGGCGGCGGCGGCTCGGCGCTGTTTGCTCCGCGCCGCGCGGCTCGCGCTCTCCCCGGAACGCCCACACTCTCAATCGCTACATTGTTGACATTCGGCGCTGACGTCACCCGCTCCCCATTCACAATAACTTTACGGGAGCCGGGCAGCGCACCTCCCCGGCCGCTGGGGCGCCGTACGCCTGGCGACTAGCGTAAGCCGCTCCGCGAATGGCGCTCCGGGGGCTGGGGTGGGGGGCGAGGGGCGGGGGCGGGCGCGCGCGCTCGGCCGGCTCGCGGGAGGGGGCGCGCCTCAGCCGCCGCCGCACTCCCCGCTTTGTGCAGCAGCGCGGCGGGGAGATCCCCCTGCTCCCGGCCCGGCTGACCGCCTGGCTGGGTCCGGCCTTGTTCGGGACTCGCAAGGGCCATGAAAGGCAAGGGTTGGGGGCTTGTGGGGTGGGGTGGGGGAGTGGGGAGGGCTGGTGTGGCACGTGGGGAGGGGTGCAGAGCCCAGGGCCATACCCCCCCAGGAAGAGGAGCCAGACGTCGAGACCTGGGATTCCTGGGTTGTCTAGCGTTTCCCAGGAGGGGCGGGAAAAGATGCTCCACGGGACCCCACAAAGCTAACTGGGTCCCCCATGAGTGGGGGTGGGGCGAGGAAGAGTAGCTTCCGACCCCCAGCTGTGTTAACGTTTGAATCCTTCACCCGAGGGCCTCGGCCCGTCCCACTGAGCGAGTCCATGAGCCCCCACGACTTGTTTTAGAAGGGTCGAGAGCAGTTGCGAAGTGTAAATGAAGAGCCTCGCTCTCAGCTTCAGCCCCAACTCCTACTGTGTTCCACGCTCTCCGCTGCCTCTTACTCTGGAGGCTGCCAGGGTGTTGCTGCTGCACTTTAAGGCCATCGTGTGGCTGCCCTGTCAGAAGAAAGCTTGATGGTGGTGAGGATTTTACAGAAAGTAATTAGGACTTAGACTGAACGAACATTGCAATAAAAGAAGGTTGTGTTAGTGCAGTGCTGGTGCCTGCAACTTTACCCTTGCCAAGGCCAAGAAATTCTGCCACTTTCCCTGAACACCTATAACTTGGCCCCCTTGTGTACCGGCAGTGTTCCATATTATTACATGTGGTGCTGATTTTTAATGAATATTATAAAACTTTGGCTTGCTCTACTGAGAGAAGGATCATAAATCCCCCCCTGTAAAATGGGCACTGGCATATGCTGAGGAAGCAGTGAAGCATTGCCCTGGGAGTCTTGTGATATCAGCCAAAGTGTTACTCTGAACCACCTTCTTTTGAGGCAGAGTTTTAAAAGGCCCAATGTTGACCGTCTGTGTGGAAAGCTAAGAGATGGACGAAAGGAAGCTGAAGGGGCCAAGCTGATTTTCCTAACAGCATTGCAGGGCCTCTCATGTAGGTCTGGAACCGCATGGAGAGTTTCTTTCTGTTAGCTTTTACAATTTTCAAATGAAGAGAAGCCTCAGAGCTTGGAGCAGGTCTCAGTCTCCTGACTTTGGGTCTGGTGCCGTTGTTGACAAAACACCCTGCTTCTGAGGTCCCTGTCTGGTGCCCTGGCAAGGACCGAGAAGACTGATCTCCGGTCTGCCTTGGCAGGGCCAGTTCTTAGTCTTGTGGATGGTGATGTTTCTGCATTCCTCATTCCTGTAAGTACATGAGCGCCAGTGTGATAACTTTGTGCATTTTAATAGCACCAGTCGATGTTTTCCTAGAGCCAGGCTTGAGAAGATCCCTGTGAGGGCCATGCAAATTCGTTTCTTTACAAGCCAGCCATGGCTGCCCAGCTAGGAGGAGTTGGGCACATCGGTGTGGGATGTGGAGGGGGGAGGAAAGGGATGTTACTGCCACCTTGCTTCTGGTCCCAGATGGGTCCAACAAAGGCTATTAGGTCATTTCAATTAGTCTACTTGCCAAAGACTCAGACTGCAGTTTGCTTCATTTGAAATTCTCATGTATGAGATGGAACAGCAATTAGAGATGAAAAAACCAAACGCAACTGTGATAGGTTGTATTACCTAGTCTTTCAAGGTGGTTGGATTAGAACTGGTTGACCTCTAAAGTCCTGTCTAGTACTGCAATCATGTGGCTCTGTGGCTGTGAATAAGACAAAACCGTTGCCTTTGAGGAGCTTGAAGCCTAGTAAGGAGTGAGTTATTTCCTTTTCAATGGTTAGAAGTAGGTTACTTGATTTAAAGCCTATAAAAACATATTCAGAATTATATGAAATTAGTACTGGACACTCTTAACAGTACTACCTCAGAGGTTAGGCTATGGACGGCCTTAGCACCCTTATAGTGAGTATTTGCTGGCCACTCCCTGGGTTTATGGTGCTGCTCTGGACACTTCAGGCATTTACAATGTGAAACAGATGCAGGTTCTTCTCTCTGTGTATTCGTGGCAGTAACTTAAGTAGAGGTCAGTTGATTTCCCATGTCTGCAACATTCAACCTTTTCTGACATACTTTTTTTCCCTATATAATTACGTGTGTGCACTGATCCAGAATATGGGTTCATCTGTGATACATTTCTAAGCAGGATATGATTTCCGGGGATAATAACTTTGAACCATAGCGTTGAAGTCAGTAAACATTATTTCTATAAATCTCCTTGATTTTGTAAAATAAGATAGGAAGAATTATTCAGGAAACAAAAAATGAGCAAAGGAAGACAGAAGAAATGAGCAGTTCACAAGTCCTTGATTTTCTTGCTCTCCAGCACCCAATTAGAGGATCTGATGATGTTGAGAAGATATAATAGTTTCCCTTAGGCAGAACAGTAGGCAGAATTTTAAATGTGGTACCTTGAACAAGATATAGCAGGACAAAGTTAATGTCCAATGAGAGAACAGAGTAAGATGTTTAGAGGGGGAGAATGCCAAAACCAGGAGGAACAAATGTATTAAAGGAAGTTCTGTTAAGAAACTGAGTTCTACTCATTGGGCAAATTCCTCAGAATTGTGAGTAGGCTTTATTATTTCAAAATCTGATGTTTCAAAATGTATCTAAACCATAAAACTCCAGCTCAGCAACTGCACAGGTGACACTTGGGAGAACTGATGAAATTTGAATAACTTTGGTGATTTGTTCAACAATTTTGGAGCTACCTGTTATGTGGTAGGCACTGTTCTACAAGCGGGGATGTTGAATTCTTATTCTAGTGATGAGATGGGGGTGGCAGAGGGAGACAAGACAATGAGCCTGTGTGTGTGTCTATGTGTGTGTAATATATAAATATACATATAACTATATACAATAATATTTATATAAATATTATATAATATCAAGTTGTATGTTATAATATACGGGGGTGAAGAGTGTTGTAAAAGAAAATAGAGTATGTAAAGGAGCTCAGGAGTGATAGGGGTGGAGCCATTCTTAAATAGGGTGGTGGGGGCAAGGAAGGAGTCCCTGATGAGAATATTTGAGCAGAGATATGAATGAAGTGAGGGGCAAGTTCTGAAGCTATCTTGAGGAAAAGCTTTTCAGATATGGAGAAGAGCAAGTGCAAAGGCCCTGAGGTAGAGAGGACTTGGCATGCTCCAGGGATAGCAAAGAAGCTACTATGCCTGATACAGAAGAATAGGAAGGAGAGTAACAAGAGATGATGCCAGAGGGATAGCCAGTAGGGTTATAGTTTGGTGAAACGAGAAGACATTTTTAGGGATTTCTGCAGAGAAAGGGCATGACTGGCCCTGACTCCTAAGAGATCATTCTGTTTGTGAAGTGGAAGGGGAGGACGAGTATGGAAGCACAGACTATTAGGAGGCTATTGAGGTTATTGAGATAGGCTAAGAGAGAGGTGATGGTAATTTGGACTACAGTGATGACTATAAATGGAATCTAGGTGTATATTCAAATTAAACCAGACAGGACTTACTGATTATTCAGTTGTGGGATGTGAGAGAAAGAGGAGTCAAAGGGAATTCTGGATTTGGGCATGAACAGTTGATTAATGGATACTACATTTAGTAAGACAGGGAAGGCTATAGGAGGAGCAGGTATGGAAGGAAAGCTCAAGTATTTGGGTTTGAATGTAGTAAATTTTAGATGCCCATCAGACATCTAAGTGGAAAAGTTGAGTAGGCAATGAGACATGAGAACCTAGCCTTCGGGAGAGAGGTCTGGACTAGAGACAGGAATCTGTGTGTCAGTCAGCTTAGAGAATCTGGAAACATGAGTAGAGAAGAGAAAAGAAGAGAAGAGGTCTGAGGATTGAGACCTGGGGCACTCCCAACATTTAGAGTTCAGCGGATAAAGAAGATGAAGGAGATTTGGCCAAAGTGACTGAGAAATAGCAGCCCATGAGGGAAAGGAGAGAAAGAATTGGAGCCAAGTGAAAGAGAATGTTTTGAGAATCAGGGAGTCATCAGTTATGCCAAGGCTGCTGACTTTTCAACTTGGTCACCTGGAGGGTATTGGTGTCTTTGATAGACGGGAGTGGTAGGGACCACCCCTGGCTGGAGTGGATTGGAGAAAGCGTGGGAGGAGAGGAAGTAGAGGCTGTGGGTATGGACCACTCCCTTGCTGTGCTGGGAAAGTGAAGATGGGGAAGTGAGCAGCGGGCAATGGGAGAAATGAGAGCTCGTTCGAGAGAATAATCCAGGCTAGAGGGGAAACTGTTGATGCACAGAGAGAGGGGATAACTTCTGGAGGGAAGTTTGTAGGGTTCTTGAGTTGGGTGGGGCCTGTTCATCCCTATCAATGGGAGAGATGGCAGCTCAGGTTGTGGGGTATGGGGAAGCTGGACTGTGGTTGTGGGAAATATGAGCTGTCCCTATGTGAGTGATTCTGAAGTCAGATGATCAACTGATGGTGGAGGAGGGAAAAGTGTGGAAGGGGGAGGAGAGAGGAAAGGTGTGGTCTAGTGCAAGGTGATGTAGCACAGAGGAAATCTGAGGGTCACCACTCGAGCCTGGGTGGACATGCCACTGTCAAGAAGAGTTATTTCTCATTGTATAAAATCTCACACAAGTTTTGAAAAATAATCAGTGTGTTCCAAACTGGAGAGCATTGTAATTTTCCAGAGTAACTAGGATCATGCAAAAATTTTACTCTAGCTATTGTCAAATTTGGCTGGCAGCCTTTTTTCTTTGTAACAAACCATTCCTCTTATCTTTATCTCCCCCCTAAAATCACCTCAGTTCTTAAGAAGGACTTTGGAAATAGTCCTTAAGAGGAGGGGATGTTCTTACATCACTATCTGTAGTGACTAGCCCAAGATCTGCTTCTACAATAAAGCACTGATGCCACTCTTATCTAAAAATTTAAGTGAAATAAAATAATTCTCTAACATGCACAACTGAGTATCGGTTGTGCTGATGAAAGATGAGAAATTGGAAAACATTGGATTTTATCCTCAATGAACTTAAAAAAATCTAGGCAGGTAGTCAATGAAACAATTGACATACTGCGGTGATTTTATAGTTAATTAATTTTATTATTTTTTATTATTTAAAGTGTTTAATCAGTAATACTTAAAATTAGTTACATAGAAATTCTACTTATTGGAATTTATATTAATGTAAAAATTAAGAATATACAAAGATTTATTTTTTTATTTTTAAGATTTTATTTATTTGACAGAGAGAGAGAGACAGTGAGAGAGGGAACACAAGCAGGGAGAGTGGGAGAGGGAGAAGCAGGCTTCCTGCTGAGCAGGGAGCCCAATGCGGGGCTCGATCCCAGGACCCCGGGATCATGACCCGCGCCGAAGGCAGACGCTTAACGACTGAGCCACCCAGGCGCCCCCAGAAAGATTTTTTTAATGTATGATAGCAAAAACAAAATGGAAAAATGTAAATGCCTTACAGCAGAAAACTGGCCAAATTGTGGTTCATCCGTAAAATGGAGTACCACAGATTCATCAAAAATTATGTTGAAGAAGTATGTATATTGGCATTTTAATGTTTTATTAGTACATTTTAAAAACAATTTGTGACACAGTGTGATCCCAGAAGTGGGAAAACTGTCTACGCATGAATAGAAAAAAGTTTGGAAGGATATTTAGTGTTAAAGTGGTTCTCTCAAGATGAAGAGCTTATGAGTGGTTTTTCTTTGTGCCTAACTGGTTTTTAAATTTTTTTCTCTAATATAAATGTATTACTTCTCTAATAAAGAAAGCCAATAAAAGTTATAAAATTCAAGACATGTGTAATTAAATTCTAATAAGAACTTAAGTGTTGTAGGTGTTAAGGGGGGGAAAAAATTTATGAGGGCTCGAGCAGCCAGGAAAGGTTTCACAGAGAAGGCAAATTTGAGTCAAATGTCAAAGCTGGGAAGGATTCAGAGAGGAGAAAAGGTGGCTGGACATTCAACACATCTTTGCTCAAAGAAACTTGAAAAAGTTCGGCTGGAGACAGAAATAATCTGACAATTTTCAAACGACGTGAAAAGAGAGTCTTGATGATGTTAGAATAACATCATCATTTTTGTTAGAATAACAAAAATGTCGTTGAAACGGAATTGTTTTTCTCAACCCAGCCAATGATTCTTTGCGGGGCACGGAACTGAGTTCACTAACTCTGTAGCAATTTCCTCCTAAAATATATGACTCTACTTACAGTTTCTAACCTATTTAGAACAACAACAACAGCAGCCTGTTTATGTGATAGAATTACACAAGGGCATCCAACCTGAACACTGGTAACAGCTATGTGTTGGTCAGCACAGCTGTCCTGTCCTCACGTGTATACGGCAGGCACAGCGCCTGTGCGACTGGCGGAGATTTGGGCCTCATCTGTCTTCATTTTTCCAAGATGTTTCCCACATAGATCTCCCACAGCACCACACACCGAGAAGCTCAGTTCAATGTGTTTCAGGTGGTAGGTGCGTGTGGAAACCCAGTGACTCATGCCCAGACTTGAATCAGGCCTTCGGTGATCTTGCAGTTGGATGAAAACATCAAGGCGTACTGTTTGTTCCAGTTTCACTTCAGCACCCTCTAGATTTACAGCTTTGCCCAGGTCTGTCATCATCGCAAGCAAGATCCTATTGGTAGGTTTCCGCCATCCTCAACTTTCTGAAGTTGAGAAGAGCAGTGTCAGGGGGGTGGGTTGGTATATAATGTGTCTCGGGATTGGTGCAAGGCCATGCTTCAGAGAAAGGACCTGTGTTCCCAGACTTGATGACCAATTCATGCTACCCAAAGCGGATGCTGAATCAGAATGCTTAATTACTAATTTATTATAACCACTAGTGGGTTATTGGCAGGATACTATATTTCATTCTGGAGAGAGCTAAATGAACACCAAAAATTCTTTTCTCTCAAACTTTTCTTTTTCAAATTCAGTGATAGATTAAATGTGTGTCTTCATTTCTGGTCTCACCTCTGTTACTTACTGCCTCGCCTGTGGGCTCGTTTCAATCATAGACAATAGATTTGAAAAATAACTTATCTTGAAATAATTTCAAACTTTTGGAAAAGTTGCCAGAGTAATACACAGAACTCCCATATCACCTTCACCCAGGTACCCCAATTGTTAATATTGTAACACATTTGTGTACTCCCTTTCGTCTCTATCTACATACACGGTTATCATAATTCTTATTCTGAATATATAAAGAAAGTTTTCAACAGGATGCCCACCAACCCCTAATTGCTTCAGAACATATTTTCAAAAGGCAGTGACACTGTTCTATGTAACCACAATATATATAACAGCCAAATCAGGAAGTTAGCTTTGACATGACCCTGCCATCTGATCCAGAGACCCTATTCAAATTTCACCAACTGTCCCAGCAACATCTCTTTTTGCTTTCTGGCCCAAGATCTGGTCCAGGATTACAGGTTACATGTAGTTGTCCTATCTCTCCAGTCTCCTTCCATGTGGGGCAGCTCCCTGCTGACATCTCCTCAGCCCTCAGCCCCACCGGTGGCTTCAGGGGAAGGGAGAAAGGGGTAAAGGAAGCACGAAAATACCTCTCTTGACTTTTACTTGATTCAAAGTGTTGGTGCTCAATGTACTGAGGATTCATTAAGGATTTGTGCGATCTTTGTAAATTATATATATATATTTAAAGATTTTATTTATTTATTTGACAGAGAGAGAGACATAGCAAGAGAGGGATCACAAACAGGGGGAGGAGTGGGAGAGGGAGAAGCTTCCCGCTGAGCAGGGAGCCCGATGCGGGCACGACCTGAGCCAAAGGCAGACGCTTAACGACTGAGCCACCAGGTGCCCCTGTAAATTATATTTTTAAAAAAAGAGAAAGAGAAATAACCAGGTAAAAACAAGTGTTTGTACTTAGTTGATAATTAACAGAAGCATCCCAAGTAAATGAAAGTGTCTCACCTCACAAGGACTTTGTATATACTGTTTTCTTTGCCTCTTTTCTTTCCCAGAAAACTCTTACTCATCCTGCTATCAACTAAGTGAAAGTTCCCTCACCACTCCCCAGGTCAGATCCACTCTATGTGAACCTTGGACCTTCGTCCTTTGCAGCAGCATTCATTACAATTACAGTTATATTCCCCTTTCCTTTTTAAATTTATTTTAAAAGATTATCGTACAACACATATAACATAAAATTTACTATCTTAATCATTTTTAAGTGTACAGTAGTTTTAAGTACATTCACATTGTTGTGTGACCAATCTCCAGAACTCTTTTCATCTCGTAAAATGGAAACTCTAGACCCATTAAACAGCAGCTCCCCAGTCTCCCCGGCCTTCAGCGCCTGGCAGCCACTCTTCTACTTTCTGCCTCTATGAATTTGACTATTCTAGGTACCAGTTTTTCCACATCCTCACTAACATTTATTTTTGTTTCTGTGTTTTGATAGTAGCCATACTAATGGGTGTGACGTGGTAACTCATTGTGGTTTTGATTTGCATTTCCTTAATGATTAGTGATGTTGAGCGCTTTTTTCATGTACTTGTTGGCATTAGTATATCTTTCGTGGAGAAATGTCTATTCAAGTCCTTTGCCCATTTTTTTTTTTTAGATCAGGTTATTTGGGGTTTTTTGTTGTTGAGGTGTAGGAGTTCTTCATATATTCTGGATATTAACCCCTTATCACATGCATGATTCGCAAATATTTTCTCCTATTCTGTAGGTTGCTTTTTCACTCCATTGATTATGTCCCTTGAGGCACAAAAGTTTTAAATTTTGAGGTAGCCCAATTTGTCTGTTTTTTAAAACATTTGTTGCCTGTGCTGCTGGTGTGATATCCAGGAAATCATTGCCAAGTTCAGTGTCAGTGAGCTTTCCCCTATGTTTTCTTCCAAGAGTTTTATAGTTTTAGCCCTTATGTTTAGGTCTTTGATCCATTTTGAATTAATTTTTATATATGGTGTAAGGTAAGGATTCAAGTTCATTCTTTTGCATGTGGATATCCAGTTTTCCCAACACTATTTATTAAAAAGACTGTCCTTTCCCCATTGAATTGTGTTGGCATCCTTGTCAAAAATCACTTAACCGTATGCACAAGGATTCATTTCTGGGCTCTCTATTTTATTCCATTGGTGTATATGTCTGTATTCATGATAGTACAACATTGTTTTGGTTACTGTGGCTTTGTAGTAAGTTTTAAAATCAGGAAGGGTAAGACCTCCAACTTTGTTCTTCTTTTTCAAGATTGTTTTGGCTCTTTGAGGTTCCTTGAGATTCCATATGAATTTTAGGATGGATTTTTCTATGTCTGCAAAAAATACCATTGGGATTTTTTGACTTAAACATTTTGACTTAACAACATTAAGTCTTTCAGTCCATGAATACAGAATGCCTTTCCACTTATTTGTGTCCTCTTTAATTTCTTTCAGCAATATTTTATAGTTTTCAAGTGTACAAGTCTTTGCCTCCTTGGTTAAGTTTATTCCTAAGTATTTTATTCTTTTGATGATATTCTAAATAGAATTATTTTCTTAATTTATTTTTTGGATTGCTCACTTATTTTTTCTATTTGGAGTGGAATGATTTGTTCAATTTTTATCTCTCTATGGGCTAGAAGCTTCAGGAGTATAGAAACAGTGTCTGGTTTTGCCCACAGCTGTACCCCTAAGGCCTTTGTGTAGCGGTAGTCACTAAGTACATGTTAAATAAATACTTGTTAACTTTTTCTAATAGTCAGGCTGGTTTGGTAGGCTTACTGTCTATTTTTATATGTGAATAAAGAGTATACTGACTTTTGAGCCCTCCTTGACTGTCTTTTGAGCCCTCCTCCCTTTAAAAAAATTGCCTAATATTTACTTACTGCTTACTATATGCTATATCTTTGTATATGTTACTTTATTTCTCATAGCAATTCAGTGAGGTGGGCAGAATACTTTGTTGAAAGTCTGAGTTCTGGGGTAGACTTCTTTTGAATCTGATTCTGCCACTTGCAAGCTGTATGACTTCGAACAAGTTACCTCATCTGTCTGTGCCTGATTCCTATAATATGGGATCCCTAAGATGCATACTTCTTTGGTTTGTCATACACATTCATTAAAATATCATAGGGCCACCAGGGTGGGGTAGTCAGTTAAGCGTCAGACTCTTGGTTTCGGCTCAGACTGTGATCTCAGGGTCCTGAGATTGAGCCCCACGTAGGGTTCCACACTCAGTGCAGATTCTGCTTGAGACTCTCTCTCCTCTCCCTCTGTCCCTACCCCTCATGCTCACTCTTGCTCTCTAAAATAAATTAATCTTTAAAAAAAAAAAAGGTATTGTATGTCAGTTGCTTAGCACATAGTAAGTGCTTACTACATCCTAGCAATCATTATCTCAACTTTGCAAACATAGGAGCTGAGGTTTAAAGAGGATAAGCTGCCCATGATCACACCTAGGCAGTCTAGAATCACTAATTACTTAAGCTCCACACTAAAGTGCCTCCTACGTACACCGTTCTCCCCTATATCTGAGACCAGGCAATGAAGAAAGTCATAAACCCCTAAGGGATAAAATGTTTAAGGAATTTGCAAGAAATGGAACCTCCCAGGATGCCAGATCAGAGTGTGCAGGGTTGGCCCTTTCATCCTTCAGAAATGCAGTTGGAACTCCTGGAGAGACTCAGGGTGTCCTGAAGGGAAATCTGACTCCAAAGATCAGAACTCTTCTCTCAGTCGATCAAGCTCTGTCTAGAGACCTACAGTGCAGACCAGCCAGATGGCCAGCATGGCTCAGGTGGACCCATCCTAGAGTGGGGAGGTCTTTAGTGAAAGGGAGGGGGACTTCTGGCATGATTCCATGACCAAAGAGGAAGCCGGAGTCTGGCTCTTCCTCCCTCTGTGCACAGACTTCCCTGGCACCACAGGCACACCATCATCCTCTTTGCCCTGTTCCCAGGGATTCCAGGGTTTTGGAGAAATAGAAGTGGTCTTGGTCCTTCGGAAAAAACTGGGACCCTAGTCCCAGACCCCCAGGGGAGACAGTGACCATTACAATAGTCACATTCTCAGTGGGCTTACAAATCAGTGGCTAACATTTGTTGAGCACCCACTGTTCTTAGTGCTTTGACTGCAATATTTTATTTTATCCTCGGGTGACGAACTCGTTCCAGTATGCCCAGGACCTTCCCAGTTTCAGCACTGAAAATGGAGCATCCTGGGAAAGCCGTTCAGTCCTGGGCAAACCAAGAGCCTTGGTTGCTATGTTTTATCTTCACAACCACCCTGTGAAGTGGGAAACTTGGCACGGAGGAGTGGAGTGCTTTCCTAAAGATGCATCCCCATCGAGTATCAGAGGCAGGATTTGAACTCATGAAGACTGACTCCAGGGCTTGTTCTCCTAACCAATATACAATGCTGCCTGAACCAGTAAAAGCAGCTTCTGCCAGTAAATGCTTGGGTTTGGTCCAGATACCAAATGGATGGCAAATAGTACTGGCAGCTGTGGGGGAAATAGTAAATTGTGCAATATGAAATTTCCCAAAATTAAAAATGGAAACTCATACTCTATTGCTGACAAAATGCCAAAGAATGCTTTCGAGACTCAACCGGCTCTTAGATTTGATGCCTTACTTTGTTCTCATTTTGGTTGTGCCTTTTATTTCGGTGAGAGTAGGGAATAGGGACCAGATCAGCATTGTTGGCAGGTAGCCTTACGGTGGGGAGGTGGAAAATGAGATTGTCATTCTCTTTAAAGGGCTTCCATATCCTCCACTCCTGCTGTCATCTCTATGGAACCTTGCCCACTTAGCTGCCACCTTATCTGCTAGTCTTCTTTTGCTTCTTTGCTTCTCCTGTTCTTCCACTTCTTGTGCATTTCTTCTCTGCAGCATTTTTACCTCTTTTTTCTGCTCCGCTCTCCCACTCCCAGGAGCACCGCCTTGGTAATGCAACATTCAGTCCACAGCATGTAGGTGTAAGTGCTCCGTGGTCAACCTAGATCCTTTCACCCCGGAAATTACATTGAGACTCTCTCTCTGGTACAACCAGCACTAGCTGCAGCATCCTGAAGTCCTGTGTTCTAACTTCTGCTCTGTAACTTCCTAAACACCTCATTTAACTTTGATGAACCTGTTTCTTCACTGATAAAACT
Source organism: Callorhinus ursinus (assembly GCF_003265705.2). Taxonomy (NCBI): domain Eukaryota; kingdom Metazoa; phylum Chordata; class Mammalia; order Carnivora; family Otariidae; genus Callorhinus; species Callorhinus ursinus. The sequence continues at coordinate 11,759,084 of NW_027397068.1, forward strand.
ACGATTGTAACTCTACTTGGGTAGTCACAAAAGATTCAATGAGATGACAAGTATGACAGCAACCAGCGAAGCGTCTTGAGCATTAAGAGTGCTTGATTAGATATACTTTTCTCGGCTCTGGGGCCCATGTGAAACTTGATTCAGACCAAAAGTGAGCAGGATGGCACATTCCAGCTGAAGGAGAGCGTGAACCAGTTATCAGGACAGGCCCAAAGATAGGGAAGGAAGGGACACAGGCCAAAAAAAAAAAAAAAAAAAAAGAGCACCAGTCACACATGCAAACACCAGCAACTTAGTGATTTCCTGGAGGTCGAAGTAGAGATGGAGTTAGTTCTTCCTTGAATCTTTTAATTTTGTTGCTGAATTATATTTTTTTTCACTTGCAAGAAATAGAGACCCATTCAAGGCAGTGCAAGAAAGGGGTGGGAGAAGTTATTTTAAGAAACATATGGACTCAATTTGAAACTAGAATTTCAAAGCTGTCAATAGTCTTAGGGTCAGTCTCTCAAGGGCTCTGCTTTTCTCTGAGTGTACTGCTCCAGTCTCCTCACTACTGACCAGCTTTCTCTGCTAACTCAGGAAATCCTGATGTCCCCTCAGCCCTACAAGCAGGAGTTTCTTGAGTAATTTGTCCCTGGATTCATTGTGTTAATAGTTACCACTTGTCAAGTAGCAAAATCTCAGCTCTGTCCCTTCTCAGGGTATGTGTGGCTTATTTAGTTCCTGTATTAGGGTTCTCCAGTGAAACTGGACCAATAGGAGATATTGAGAGAGAGAGAGAGAGAGATTTATTCTAGGAATTGACTCACCTGGTTATGGAAGCTGAGAGGTTCTACAATCTATTGTCTGGGAGTTGGAAAACTGGGCAAGCCTGTGGTATAATTCAGTTAGCATATGAAGGTCCAAGAACCAGGAGCTCTGATGGCCAGGGGCAGGAAAGATGGCTGTCCCAGCTCCAGGGAGAGAGAGAGCAACTTCCTCCTTCCTCCACCTTTTTGTTCTATACAGGCCCTTGAGGGCCTGGATAGTATCCACGCACACTGGGAAGGCCGATCTTCTTTACTCAGTCTACTGATTCAAATTCTAATGTCTTCCAGAAACATCCTCTCAGACACACCCAGAAATGATGTTTTAACCAGCTACCTGGGCATCCCTCGGCCCAATTAAGTTGATACATAAAATTGATCATCACAACTTCTCAGCTCTGCCCTCTGGCTGCCACTTTAGCCCTCCCTGAAACATTGCAGTGGCATCGCCAAGCTGCTCCACAGTGGAGCTGACCAGCCTCGACCCCTATGTCCCCCAAGACATCTACTTACTCATTTGTGTGCTGCTCTCTCCTCGTGAAATGCCTTCTTCTTCTAGCCTCCTCTGGTCTAGGCAATTTGGAGATGGGTGTGTACCATGGCAAACAATGCAGCTATTTCTGTTGTATTATGTGTACCCCTCCAGAGGGGGGAGGGGAGATTGCGAAGGAGAGCCTCACACTGGACCTAAAACCACTCTTTTTTTCCCAGTACCCAAACTCTCATGTCTTTTTCCAGCCCACCCTACTGGATTTCTCCATTGCTTATGAGTTGTTTTTTTTTTCCACTCGGATTCTGAGATCGCTGCCTGCAATATAGCCTCTGTTATTCTCCATCTGTCCTTCCTTGGCTGGTCAGACATGCTTGAGCATGTGCAACCCCAGCAAAACCGGGGGATGTTGTCAGATGCTTACTGAGGGTCCTCGCACATTCTGTGAACAGGCAGAGGATCTCTGAGGCTCCTCCTACTTCACACACAAGCCTGTCTGAGTCTCGGCTTGGAGCCCAGCCAAAGATACCCCTGTAGGCTCATAATTTCTGTTGCCTACTAATTGCAGGAGTAAATGTTGCCCTTGTCAAGGTTCTGACTCTTCCTCAGGACATCTTATGTGCATCTTTTCAGCTTAAGCTCCTATTGTCTATGTTCTTATGTGCAAGGTCTTTCTTTCAAATTTGTGAGAGAAGAAATCCAATTGGCCTGACTTGGTTGATGGCCTGGCAACAGATTGGCTGCCTTGGATGGGCCAGGGGCCTACCAAGTTGGTGGGAAGGGTGGATGGAGAGAAGGGAAAGATGTCATAAGGAACAAATCCTGGTCACCAAGGCCTTTACCCTCCAGCAACCTATGTGTGTAGATCATTCTCTCTTTATAGGTGCTATTGGTGGGTAAACACAGTGATCAATATCTCAATACATTCCTATTTTTAAAATGAGCTCTTCTTTGAAATACCAACTTGGGACGCAGCTCCCCCTTCCCCTACATACATTAAAACTTTCAACTCTGGTGTGTTTTCTTCTTCTTTCTTCTTTCTTCTTTCTTCTTCTTCTTCCCCTTCCTCCTCTTCCTCCCCTTCCTCCTCTTCCTCCTCTTCCTCCTCTTCCTCCTTCCTCCTTCCTACTCCTCTTCTTCTTCTTCTTCTCAGGATATGACAAGTAATGCAGAGGAGAAGAGTTTTAGGGGGACATCCTGTGTTGTTATCTGTGTTTTTGTCACTTAGATGATCCCCATGTAGATTTCAGTGCCATAAAATTTCACACAGATAAATAATGATTCACAGCTTCAGAAGAATACTGCTGTGTCCTTTTATGCTGCCTTTCACAATAAGACTTCAACTGCTCTTAAACACTAACTAAATCTCATTAACATTATCTCCAACATGTTAATAGCAAAAACAGGCCTGTAGAACAGTGACATTTTATGATTAAAAACACATTTATTTAAATGGTTGAATTGCCTCCATTTGAATATTGTCCACCACTTCCACAATAATAGCAGAACTTTTTCACAGATGCTTTTTAATAGGTAACCTCTGCTATAGCTCTACTAACAATATAAAACCTTGAATAACAAGCCTTGATTTGATATGTGCTAATTGCTTATCAGAAATTAGTCAGTTGTAGCCCATCACTGCTGAAATTACTTCCAAAGAGAAAAATGGGCAATTTTGGTAGGTGCATTAATGCCATGGGGCCACTAATGTCATATTTAGTATTCCAAAACAGTAACTGTCATCGTCTGAGTCATTGCTGATCCAAAGGTATCCTATGTTCACCCAAAGAGGAAGGTACAGAGAGAATCTGGTCCCAAATGTATCATCAAATGCAATAAAATTGTTCTGTTATTGGTTTATTCAAAATCATGAGCATATCAAAGCAGTTGCTGTTCTTTAGCTGAATAGACACACTCTGTATTCCATTGTAAAAGATATCAGATAATCAAAACCTTACTAACTCAAAGTTTTGTGGAGTGGTTGTATGTGTGTGTTTGTGTGTGTGTGTGAGATAATGCTCTTGCTTTTGATCTCAGATAAATGAGGCTACATTTTGTAACCAACTCTGTGGTGTAGTAGTGCCATATTTTGTATTGAACAAGGCTCAAAATGTTTTATAGTTAATTAGTTCTATTTAGGGTTGAAATAATCCACTGGGGAACACCAAGTGGGTGGCAGTTTGATGATTGAGAGGGTAAAGTCAGCAAAGTAAGTGCATGAACTTCCCCAAACTCCAGTTCATTCGGGATGCTTGGGCTGGGCAGAGAGGACCCATGACGGCCGCCTACACAGATGTCCCCCTGTGGGCTGGGAGGTATAGGAAAAACACAGGCCTCTCTCAGCTTGAATAGAGGCACAGGGCTGGGGCAGATGGCATTGGAAGAGGGCAACCACAAGGGCAAAGGACAGGATTAGGTAAAATGAAACATTGACTCACTACAATAAGGACAGTGGGTTGGAATGATTTACATTTCCCTTCTTTGCCACCATTCTTATAGTATCCATTTGGCTTGTGTAACTGGAAAGGGCACTGCTAGCCCCAGACTCTGATGATATGGTCTCGGGCTCTCTCGCAGCTCCATTGGCCTCTTTGTTGTTCTCATCCTCAAGCAAGTGCTCTCTCTGTGAAGGGAAAGGTGGTCACCAACAGCTTCAGGCTCACACAGTCCTTACTGTTAGGCATTTCTTGGCAGAGGTAACAACACTTTCTCTTCTAAGGTCCACATATCAAGCCTTTAAACAGCCCCCCTGGGTCATGTGCCCATACTATGGACCCATCATTTAGGAAAGGGAGATAAAAACCATGATTGGCACATTCTCATCTTGAAAGAAGGAGGGGTACTGGGCAGACAAAAAGAGCCAATGTCCACCACAGTTTCCTTGGGGTGCTTTTCTTGAGCTGGGATGTGTCTAATTCTGATAGGAGCTCAGTTTTTGTGAAAGGCATTGAAGAGGAGCAGCTGTGACTTTATGTGGACCATCCAGGCATGGCTTCACGTTCAGTCTGCTTACGTGCAACCAAATACCCATTCCCTTGTGTCTGTTCTTTGCCCATGGTCACAATGTCACACCCCCTCTGTGGACTGTCCTAAAATGTGCTGGTGTGTATGTGGCAGAGGATCTTCAGTGCCAGACATAAATGTTTGCAGTTAATTTTTTCATTAACAGGGAAATGTTGATATTTTCTGAGCCTGGGATGAAATGTCTGGATTTCTCACTTTGGGGAGATTAGTCAAGAAGTAGTGCCGGGTAGGGCGCCTGGGTGGCTCAATTGGTTAAACGACTGCCTTCGGCTCAGGTCATGATCCTGGAGTCCCTGGATCGGGTCCCGCATCGGGCTCCCTGCTCGGCGGAGAGTCTGCTTCTCCCTCTGACCCTCCCCCCTCTCATGTGCTCTCTCTCTCTCTCTCTCTCTCTCATTCTCTCTGTCTCAAATAAATAAATAAAATCTTAAAAAAAAAAAAAAGAAAAAAAGAAGAAGTAGTGCCGGATAGATTAGCAGCAGAGACAGGTGGTCAGGGGTTGAGATAGGAGATTCTAACAGTAGTCTAGGCAGGAGGGGAGGGGCCTGAATGAAGATGGGAAAAGAGAAGGGTATAGAACTAATGGTAGTTTGGGAGGCAAACTCTCAGTTCTTGGAAATTTACTTGGCACTGGATAGCAACAAAGAGGAAGGTGAAATTTAAAAATAATGTTATTTCCCGAGTTTTGGAATTGAGAGTGGAGAGGAGGGAGATTTGCATTCAACATACAGCAGGTATTGGAAATGTGGATCTGGGATTCAGGACAGGGGTTAGAGCTGCAGAGAGAGAGAGAGAATCATGAATACAGTTACAGCTGAAATAAGAGGAATAAGGAGATTATATCCAAAAGACTGTGGAGAAATAGGGGTCAGCAAATGACACTAGGTCATTAGTTCCAGAGACCTGGAGAGTTCCGGAGTCGTCCCTGATCCCTCCCTCCCCCTCACTTCCCTGTATTCTCTCTTCCAGTCACATTTGACAGTCGGTCTTCAAAATTTACTTTGGATCTGTGCTTGTCTGAATTTGCACTCTCTCTACCTTGGTTCAGGCTGTGGACTCTCCCGCCTGAGCTCTGCAAGTACAATGGCTCCTAAACATTCTCTTTGCTCCCACTGGTGCCTACTTCCAGTCTGTCTTCCCATGGCAGTAAGATGATTTTCTTCAACATGATTGTATCATGTTACCCTGCTAAACCCCTTCATGGCTTCCCTCTGAGGTGAGAGTACAATTCAATGTCATGGCGTGGTCTACAGCACTTGGCATAACCTGCCCTTGCCCCTCTCCCCAACTTGCTATCATTCTCCCCTTCATTCACCACCTTTCCATCATGCTCATCTTTTCGTTTCTCAAACATGTCAAGCTCTCTACCAGTTCTGCTCTAAACTCCTTCACCAGCCCTAGTCCTCCCTCTTCTCCTTACCTTCCATCTCTCAGCTTGTCTCTTCCCACTCCCTTAATCCTCCCAAGAACACAGAGGGGTTTCTTTATTGCCTGAAGAGTCATATTTCAACAACACAGCCCTCCATGGCCACCCCGCTCTCCCACCTGGTACTAGCTGAGTTGGAACAAGGTGAACATTCAGAAACCTCCTTAGAGGCTAAGGGGTAGGGAACCCTTAGGCCCAACCCATTACATAATGCTGTAAAAATCACATACTTGCCCTTTTAAAATGTGCTCTAGTTTTAAAGACTATGGAGCTAAAAATTGAATTTATTTTAAAAAATAGGGTATAAAAGGATTCTTTACTTGACTGAAGGATCCATCTCAAGGTTTCTTAAAATACTGACTTTTTTCTAATATATTCAAAGCTTCTAATTTTATTTTCCACAATTCAATTCACACAAGTTTTCAAGGGTACTGCAATTACAGAAGATTATTAAAGCATGCTTGTATTATTAGATGGCGAAATTGAGTCCCAAAGACTTGCTGAGAATGACAGAGACTCCTTAATAGAGTCAAGGTTAGCAGCCAGAGAACTATTAGCTTTGAATCTTTGCTCAAATCAAAGACTAATTCCATCTCTCCAATACTTTCCTCTTAAAATACAGATTAAACTCCTGCCACTGTTTTCCAGTACCTGCAGTGGACTTGAGCATAAAAATCTTGGTGATTTTTTTTGTATAGCACTGGGTAGGGGATTCCCAGATTCTGGGTATTTCGTTCCTTAGAGCCCTTCTCAGCCAACGTTACTGGCTGTGTTGAGCTGCCTACACCGAGGCTATTTTTGAATATACACTTGTGTTTTATCCAGTGAGCAATCAGGCAGAGAGGCAGTGCTGGGACAGTTAACTTACATTTTAGTGTAATTTCAAAATGTGAATAACAAGTTCTTTTTTTAAATAAAAAAGGAAATGAAATTAAAAACAAGACTTCAATTTAATCTGGGAGACTTGAAATGGCAAGCTTGCCCCTTGTCAATTTTGTTCCGGTTCACCAAGTCTCAACTATCACAGCAACAGGGCAAATGAAGGAGAGGGTGTCACTCTACCCTTGAGCCTCCTTGCATTTGTGGGTAATCTGGACTCCAGTGTGATTTTAAAGGGTTTTTATGTTCAGAGATTTCTGTTTATGTTAACAAAGTTTGTATAGACATAGACCTATTTGATGCTAAGCAGAAAGCATATGATTGCCATAGGGGTAATTTACAGGAAAAAAAAAAACCCACCCCAAATTCTTAGATATTTATTTGAGTATACACAAGTAAAATTAAGATCTGTGACGAAGCCTGTCCACACACAGCATCCTCATATTTTGATTTGGTTGTAAAAATTAAAACTAGTCCTTGCTCAAAAGCATTTTAACATTAAGACAGGCTAACCAGCTTGATTGTTCTTTTCACCTTGTCTATCCTCCTGTGTGCGCTAGGACAAGGGTGATAAATCCTACTTAGGCAACCATTGTAAAGGAAATTGAAGGCCATGTAAATCCGGGGTTTATATTGACTGCCAAGAGCTTAAGCGCCAACAGTCAGTACCTACTTTGAAGCCTACGTGTTCCACATCATTCTCAAAAACTGGAAGGGAAAAATGCCAAATCACACTCTTTCAGCACGTAGAAATCATATATTGGTCCTGAAAATGTTTTTAGGGCTATCATGGGAAGATAAAGTGGTTTTTGACCAAAACATTCAGTTGTGCCTTTAAAAATTTTAAATAATTCCAAATGGAAACACAATTTTTCCTCAGAATTTCTCATCTTGCGGTAGGAACAATAATAATTACTGTTATTTGAGGTAAACACCGGACCAGTACTTCATATTTATTATTTGCTTAATCTTCACAACAACCCCATAAAGTAGGCTTCATTATCTCTTGTCTATAGGTGAATAAACTCAGAGGGGTTAAATATGCCCAGCGTTAAGCAGCTAGCAAGTGGCAAGTTCAATATGCAAAAGCTGACTTCCATGATTTCACACTACTTCTCTTGGAAATGGAGTTCCAATCTTGTGGCAGGAGAAATTACATCGCTTTTATTTTAACCTTCATGGCCCAAATCTGTATCTTTATTTATTAATCTTTAAAAGGGGAGACTAAGAAAAATGGTCTGCTCTGACGTTTGACCTGACCCTAAAAACGGCCATCTTACATGGCCATGCCATCTTGTTAACATTCAGTTACACTTTCCCTTGACTTAGTTTTCCTTCTTACCTCCCATGGCCTCATTTGAACTCATAGAAACTGGTTCTATCCTGTACTTTTCCCCCTCACTCAGTTTTCTAGCATGCCATCTGCGAAAGGTATAGCAAACTTACATACCTGTATGCACATTAGATTATTTGTAATGAATGAATTTTTAGGTAAAGTTATATGTTATAAAGGTAAATTATAACATACTTGTAAAGGACACAAATCATAAGTTCACACCTCAATGAATTTTCACAAAGTGAACACACCCATAGAACCAGCACCCATATCAAGAAATATATTATTACTAAACTAATGATATCTTAAATGCTGAAGGGAACATTCCTATTTCACAGTTTATGTACATAATCTTTTTGTAAAGGTAGGAATGCATTTGAAATGCGTTTCATTATACCCCACTTTATGTTTTACGCATTCTGAATTTCATACCTGGTGTTTCCTTAAACCCATGATGCCTTTAAAGAGAACCCATGTCAAACAATATAAGCACCAAGATAGGAACACCTCCCCCACTCCAACCCTCCATCAAAACTCTAGCACCATACAATCCTTGAATTGCCTTCTTCTGATTACTAAATCAAACCCTGTCTTTTTATAATAAACAGCTAGTAAAAACATTTCTGTTTTGAATTTTTAAAATTTCCTTATCTTCAAGAAGCAACTTCTCTATGAGGCCTTTTCTTTTTTGCTTATCAGTGGGTCCTAGTTTCATATTCATGGGAGAAGAAAGTTCCCGGTAAAAGCTGAGATATATATATCATCTGTTGATATTGTTGTAGGTACTAAGGCTACTGTTGACCAAAAGCCTTATAGATGTCATAAACAGTTGATTAACACATATTTTGTATGTTGTGTGTATTCCATACTGTATTTTTACACTAAAGTAAGCTAGAGAAAAGAAAATGTTATTAAATCATGAGGAAAATACATTTCCAGTATTGTACTATAAAAAAAAAATCCACATATAAGTGACACACAGCTCAAGCCTGTGTTCTTCAAGGGTTAACTGTGTATATATGTCACATTTTCTTTATCCATTCATTTGCCAGTGGGTTCTCAGGTTGTTTCCAAATCTTGGCTAGAGTAAATGATGCTGCAATGGACATGGAGGGGCAGATATCTCTTCCAGATTTTATTTCCTTCAGATACATACCCACAAGTAGATTTTACTGGATTATATGATACTTCTATTTTTAATTTTTTTGAGGAAGGTTCATACTGCTTTTCACTGTGCTTGCACCAGTTTACATTGCCATCACCAGTGCAGGAGGGTTCCCTTTGCTCCACATCCTCACCTATGCTTCTTATTTTTTATTTCTAAGCTAAGAAAACCTCAGCTCTCCAAAGTCTATGAACTGCTCCAATATTGGGTCATCCCCCAACATAAGATTATTGTGGGAAAGGACAATTATAAAATCATTAAATTTTAGGGTTCAAAAGAAGCTTAGACATCATTTTTCATGGGAAGAGCATGCAGGCCAGTGGTGAAGTGACGTGGGCTTTGCCATCCAGTGATGTAATCGTGAAGCCAGAATGAGAAGAGAACAGTCTGACGCCGGCCAGCTTAGAGTTCCATATAATACTTCCATTCTGTATCTCTAATTTAAAATCCAATTATGTTGTGTTTAGAGTTACTTTTTTTTTTTTGGCATTAGAGTTGTTTTGTGCACAAAGCAAAAATTTAGAAAGTATGGACATGAGGAAAAAAATTTAGTATTTTAATTTATTTCTTTGACATCTTTTTGTGTTTTGTACATGTTATTTTGTACATACTTATCAGTGTTTGTATATAATTCTGTATCCTGCTTAAAATGCGTTTTTAAAATCACACTATGGTAGGCTTGGTTTTACAGTAACATTAAGCTCCCAGTGAAAGTAGTTACATGTTGAAACCAAGTTTATCAATGTTATAAAAGCTGCAGTGGTTGCTAAGAGAAACTGATACTTTGTTCCCATAGGAACTGTTGTTTTAATCCAGAATCTCTAGATTCAAAAGGCCAGAAAACTTAAGTTTGTGATGGGAAATATTTTACCCTTCCTGGAAAAATGTGAAAATTACTATCCTTTTATTGAAAAGCATGGTCATGTGGTTGCAATCTCCTGAATGGGTGAAATGTTCTAGGTGGGTATTTCTCTTTCAGTTTTCCTTGTGCTGATGGTGATGATAGGAGAGTAAGGGAAATGACACTAACTGCAGGTCAGCCACTCCTAGAGTGGAGAAGTTGTTAGAAAAAGCAAACCTGCACCTTGCGTTTGATAATGTCTAAGCTGGTGTTTAGGTTCCCTTATGAGAGAAGGACACAAAGGGGAGGGATTTTTATACGAACTTGCTCTATAGCATTTAGGCACCCGCATGACTTTTCGTCCAGGCATTGACTCTTCACTTTAAGTTAAAGATAATGATTTTGAGTGAGCAGAAAAACAATTCTACCCAATTCTCAGAAACCAAGGATGAGGATGAGATGGAATTGAGAACAACTTTCGTTTGTAAACTCAGTGGCAAACAGTTCCCGGATGGGCGCTCTTCCCGGAACCCCACTTTGAGCAGCACTTGTGTACATTGCCATGGGCAGTGGATTAACCACCTTCCCTTCCCTGTCTGATGTCTCCATTCTTATACTGATGTTTCCAACGTCTCACAAAAAAACTACTTAACATCCCTGTGGTTGTCTCGGAGTCTGCTTCTGAGAGTGTACAAACTAAGACATACTAAAAAGCCCAAAGAAAGATTATGACAATGAAATCTGAATGGTATTGCGAGGTGGAATGATCACTGGAGCAGATGCATACAAACACATGTATTTAGTTAATCCTTGTGATGGATGCTATGTTGTGGGTCCCCACTCTCCCCACCCCCCATTAGAGACTTATTACCCCAGCTTTTGGGAATGCTGCTGGAAGACAGTCCTCACTGGTGGTGCCGCTCCAGGATTAGTGTTGGCTGAAGATAGCTGCTTCCGTCAAGGTCACACCTCCTTCCTGGCTTGGCCCCCATCCAATGACAGATCCAAGTGGGAGTATAAAGTCCCAGCTCTCTCAACTCATTTGGAGAGCTCTGAAGGATCACCCTGTTTTCAGAACTCCCTGCCAGTTCAGGGGAGGCATTCCATTGAGACTGCACCAAGGCTTGACTTCTCCCTCTGCCCAGCCCTGCTCCTTCCCATTCCTCAGGTAAATCCCAGGAATACTCCCTAAGAAACCTCCCACCTGCTATCTCCCTCTCAAGAGTTCATTTCCCTGGAAACCCAACCTGTGACAGAATTGATGAACCCCTAGGCTCTAGACAGTATTCTGAAGGATACAGTGAAGACCAAATAAGCTTTCTGCCATTACATTTGATTTGGAAGGAGTTCACATTCTAGAACAAGGGTCAGTAAATGTTTTCTGGAAAGGGCCAGATAGTAAATATTTTAGGCTTCACGGGTCATGTGGTCTCAGTCACAGCTACTCACAGCAGCTGTACCATAAAAGCAGCCTTAGGAATATATAAATGAATGGGCGGGGCTGTTTACTGCTAAAACTTCATTTACAAAATAAGAAGTGGGTTGGATTTGGCCCTTGAGCTATAATTTGCTGACCTTGTTCTAGAGAGAAGGAAATAAGGAAACCAATAACTAAACAAGAAAACCTCAGACAATAATAGTACCATAAAAGAAATAAATTAGGGTGATATGGTAAAGAAACACTATTATCAATTTGTAACTTTAAATTATTTTTTTGATAAGTAGTATATTCACATGATTTAAAAACCAAAAGTATTGAAAAAGTACTCATTTGCATATCCTGGTTCACTTTGATCCCCAGTAGAATAATTTTATTTATTTACTTTTGTGTTTCTGTTCAATATAAACAATTACAAATATATATCCTTATCCCTCCTTTCACGCAAAGGTTAGGATATAATATATCTTGTTTTGCATATTACTGTTACTCACTTGGTATATCTTCGAGATCTCATACAGATCATCTCCATTTGTTTTTCTATATCTGAGTACTATTCCTAGTGTGCATATGATAGTTTATTTAATCAATTCTCTGTTGTATTGGGGTTCTCCAGAGAAACAAACCCCAAAACCGTGTGTGTGTGTGTGTGTGTGTGTGTGTGTGTGTGTGTGTGTGTGTGAATTGGCTAATGTGATTATGGAGGCTGACAAAGTCCCAAGATCTGCAGAGTGAGTTGGCAAGCTGCAGACCCAGGAGAGCTGACGGTGTAGTTCCAGTCTGAGGGCTGGCAGGCTTGAGACCCAGAAAGAGCAGATATTTCAGTTCAAAGGCAGGAAAAAGATGACTGTCTCTTATTGCAGGGAGGGGAGAATAGATAAGGGTCAGCCTTTTCGTTTTTTTCAGGTAACTGGATGAGGCCCACCCACAACAGGGAGGGCAATCTGCTTTACTCAGTCTACCAATTTAAGTGTTATCTCATCCCAAAACACCCTCACACAAACACCCAGAATCATGTTTGATCAAATATCTGGGCGCTCTGTGGCCCAGTCAAGCTGACACATAAAATTAACCATCACATGCACTTGGGTTGTTTCCAAATTTTTGCTATTACTGCAATAATACTGCAGTGAATGACCCTGTATATATATATTGTTTCATTAAGTGTGCCGGTGTAGCTGTCTGTAGGGTAAAGTCCCAGAAGTGGGATTACTGGGTCCAAGCATGTCACTTTGATAGGGATGGCCATGTTGCCATCCATGTGACTTATTCTAATTTGCAGTCCCACTAGCATTTGTAAGTGACTGTTTCTGCACATAATATAACAATTATATTATCAGACTTTCAGAAATGTTTGCCAGTTTGAAGTGGTATCATCATTTAGCTTTAATTTGAATTGCTCTGTGTGAATGAGGTTGCACATCTTTTTTTTTTTCAAGGTTTTTTTTTTTTTTTTTTAAATTTTTTTTTTTTTTCATTAGAGAGAGAGAGGGAGGGAGAGAGAGAATCTTAAGCAGGCTCCTTGCCCAGCATGGATCCCGACACAGGGCTCGATCCTACAACCCTGAGATCAGGGCCTGAGCCAAAATCAAGAGTCAGTTACTTAACTGACTGAGCCACCCAGGTACCCCTCAAAATTTTATTTTTTAAGTAATCTCTACACCCAATGTGGGGCTTGAACTCACAGCGCTGAGATCAAGAGTCATACACTCCACCAACAGAGGCAGCCAGGCACCCCTGCACATCTTTTTGTATGTTGTAAGAACCATTTGTATTGCTTTCTCCGTGAATTTTATGTTTACATCATTTGTTCAGTTTCTAGTGGGTTTCTGGACTTTTCTCAATTTGTTAAGACTCACTAAACATTAAAGGGCTTGACCCAGTAGCTTTAGGTTGCAAACATTTTCTTAGTTTGTCACTTGTATTTTATGCTACTGTTGATTTTGTATCAATTTGTATCAATCTTATCTTTTCTTTTACGGCTTCTGGATATTGAGCACTGACTAGAAGGATCTTTGAGGGGTACTTCAGATGGGGTGCTCAGGGCTGGTAAGTCCATCCCAATTGTTTGCTTGTATGCTGGGGAAAATCTGTTTCCGCAGGTAGTGCTGTGGAAAACCAGAATGTAGATAACTCAACCTAAATGAGAAAGAAAACTAAAAATAGCTTTTGATCCACTGTAAACATTAAAAGTAAAGTAAAACAAATAATATCAGAGAATCACACATAGTAAAAGTAATTATATTGAGTCCAGACTTAAGAAATATAATCTTTTGGCGGGAAAATTAGGGTTCATAATAATTTCTCCCTCTGAGCTAGGAATGCATAGATTTGATGTGTTTTGATAAATACAGCTTGCCTAATTTAAAATTGATTTTAAAATCTTGCTGTTTCATCTTCGTAAATTGAAAAGCAGGTTTGCTTATACTGTTAGCCTTTTATGGTACTTGAATAGTGGTCTGACTACTTTTGGAAATGAATAATGGATTAAAAGTACACTTTGCAGCTTACATTAGTTACTTTTGTAATGCAAAATAGAAGCATGATAATGTACTATTCAGCATGCTTTAATATGATTTATACATACACTACACAGCATAAGTAATTCATTATGCCCTTCACAGTGCATTTCCTGGGCACAGAAGCTCATGTTTACCAGTATTTCATCTCATAATCAGGTGGTCTAATGGAGGGAATCTGGGCCTATGAGTGAGGATTCCTCACTCCACTTGCCCCCTGACTCATTCAAGGACCACAGGCAATACTCTTCTGGGTCTGGGCATGTGTGCTTATAAAAGTGAATGGATAACACCTTATGGATCCAGCTCAGAAGGGACTGTGGACTAATAACTTTAGGACTGTAAACAGCTTTGAATTCTGGAATTAAATAGGCTTCACAGTATAATTATTATTATTCCAGGAATTATCCTTCTTTGGAAATAACACTCTACAATGGTCATTTAATAAGGCAACAGTTCTTTTCTCTGCATTTGGGAAGAAATCATCTATTGCTCCATAAATAGCACCTTGTCACACACTGTATTTTTCTATTTGCAAAGTGTGGATTTACTGAATAGCATAGGTTACGGCCCTCAAGATCAGCTGCCTTTAAAGCCAATTGCATTCCATTTTTAGAATGAACATGTACAGATTTTGATTGAAGCTTGTGAGTTGGAAGCGGGGGAGTGGCTCTTAGAGGCAGACTTTCCCCTAACATTTGTGGGGCCTGGGGCAAGAGTACAAATGGAGGCCCACATACCATATGTTTAAATATTTAAATGGTATAGATCAAGCTAACAGACTGTTAAATAAAATATGTTCTATCCTCTTTCCTCCACAAATATATCTTCATAATGACCTGGAAGGCCAGGTTTGAATTTTAGATTTCTCTGAAGATCCCAGAAAACTTATAAATCACACTTCTCTTTTTTGCCCCTATTGCCTGGTGTTAGTATGATAGCAACCGGTAACACTCTCCAGACCAGATTTTGAACACACACATCCTGAAGGTATGTTTCAAACTCTGTACCTATTTATGATACGCAAATCATGTTTCTTTTTTGATAATGCTGATGACTGTCTCTATGAAAATGGGAATCCATTAGAATAACTGAAACCTCTGAAATAGTGAGATTTGTGCCTTTGAAAAATGCTTTGACACAATTTGATTCCTTCGCCAATCTGGATTTTGACCTGATCTATTTAAATTCTGCTGGGAACATGAGTTCACATCTAACTTCCACTGTAAATTGTAGGATGAGTAAAATGTGCATGTTTGGCATACAAACTTATTTTTTTGCCTAACACATAAACTGTTATTTTAGATTCAAAGGAATCTTACTGGTCAAATAGATCTAATAATGGGGATGATATAATAGAAAAATTTATATCCTTAGAGAATGCACCTTAAGCAGTTTTATTTTAAGCTGATATTTTTATTTTTGCTTGGGTATACGATTCTTGTTTATCAAGACTCCACTTTCTTTGTTAAAATGTAAAATGCATGTTGGGCAAATGCTCCAGGGGAAATTTGCATAAAAAGTGATGACAAAGAGCAATTAGTACTTCATTATTATGCAGTGAAATGCTACTTTGCTCAAAAGTGACTGTAGTTTCTCCCCCTTAACCCCCTTATAAATCTGGTACAGCATTGTTCTAAAAATAGTACTTAAGAAACCTCTGTTTGTAAATCAGTGTCTTTGACTTTCCACTAGAAATCCAGGGGGAAAAAATGCAAGCACTAAATAAAGTTATTACCCCAGATCTTTATAATGAAAAACAAGCACCAGAATTCTGTTAGGTAAGACAGGTCAGAAGATTTTAGTGTCTCATCAAATTAGTTCCATATCTTATTTTACCCCTTGGGATCAGCCTTCAAAGCAGGCTCAGATCATACATTGATAGCAACATCCCCCTTCCCCCCCACACACACTGTCTCCCATGCACACTCAGAAACAGGGTCATGCCACACACGGCTACCCTGCAGAGAGCAAATAGTCCCAAGGTATCTCTAGTTAGGAAGGCTTGATTTTTGAGTACAGATTTCATTACCATGAAATTCCTTTAGGGTACAAAAAGAATTGCATCAAAGAAGCAGTGTGGGAAGGCCGACTTTGTAAATGTCCGCCCCATCACCTGTGTTACCAGGCTCTGCCTGTCTTTAATTTGCCAGGAAATGCTCATTTTTTTTCTCTTGTTGAGCCAACATATTATCTAAAACTCTGCAAGCCATAATGTGCCAATGCTCTTTGTGTGTGTGTGTGTGTGTGTGTGTGTGTGTGTGTGTGAGAAAGAGGGAGTAAGAGAGAACCTAGTAATTGGATACTGGCAGAATGAGGAGACACGGGAAACTACGAAGCCTTTAACCTTTGGAAAATGACCTCATGAGGCTGGAGATGGACATGGATTGTAATATTTCTCTTTGGAAGTCCCAAAGCAGTCTTGGGGAGGGGGGCAGTTAGGAGTAGAGGTGGGAGGTTGGTAGACACTGCCTTATTTTAGGTTCTTCCTATGTTTGACCCTCTGTGGCCCAGACCAGATCAATGCAGTTCCCACAATCACAACCCTGGCTGGCCTGGCTCCAGGATGGCTGACCTAACCTACTTTGCTTGCATCCTGAGGGGTCTGTTAATCCTAGGAGGCTGGGATCAGCCTCACCACCTGCAGTTTAGGCTCAGGGGCTCAGGGCTGTGTGTGGCAGGCCTCTGAGAAAGAAGGGGTCGGGTAGACACTTGGGCACATTGCTTTATAAGCAAAAGTAACTTGGACAGCTGAATGTCCTTCACCCAGATTTTACTTGCTCTCTCCTTTGTTCCTGTTCTCAGGCCACCAGTGAAAAGACTGTCGGGTCACATAGCTCATACCATTTCAAGGATTCATTGTCTAACTGGAGGTAATGTATGATCATTTTATACACTGCCACAGATTCATTATTCATACAATTTTCTATTAATTTTTAATGCGTCCAAGTTCCTAGTTATTTAACATATAATGCAATTGGCCAGACATCTTCATAAAGCTAAGAAAAGTGGCTCTGAGGTACTCTTCTAAAGCATCTCAATCTATTAACCACCTGATGAGACAGTACTACTCTTAGTCATGGGCAAGAGCCCTGTCTTGGATCCCCACACCTCACAAGTCCTCATGATTTGGATGCCGTTCCTTGAAGTCCTCAGCTGCTACTCTCTATCCAGCATGTAAGTTTGACCAGATATTTAGAGGAGTTCTGGAACTCATACTTATGTATTGTTTTAGAGCCAAAGTGGGGCCTAATTCAAGAGAGCAGCTTGGTCAGCATACATTCCCACTGACACTGGCGGGCAAGTTATTTCTTTTGTAATATTGCATGACACTGGACCTGTAGAGTGGTGCTGACATGCTGATTTGGGGTAACGCTCATTCACAGGGGTTGAGGAAGATAAGAACGTTTACATTGGGCAATAAATAAATACCCAGTATTCCAAATCTTCATCAGTAAATCACTATACCTTACATGGGTTTATTTTCCAATAAAATTGCTGAAACACAGATGCACCTGCAAAATACAGTTCCCTGGGGCTCATATTCCCTGGGGATAGCCATACCCTGGGGAACCACTGTAGGTTCTTGAACAGGGGCTGATGTAGACTGGGTATTTAGAAAGGGAGACACTGGCCCTGGAGAAGAGCAGGGCGAGAGCTATGGCATTTACAAGGCTGAGAGGAGCCAGTGTAGAGAAGTGAAAATACCCTAGACTGAGTACTTCATTTCCCTTAGGAATCTCCTAGCTCTAAATGTTTGGGATTCTATTGTAGGGCTGAAGCAATAAAGGCCTCAGTGTGATGCTGCTGGAGCCTACAGTGGAAGGAAGTGAAGAAATATTTTAACGTAACACCAGCGCTGGTAAAAATGATAGCTCATGTGGAACCAAGTGTCATTCTGACACTTGACACACATGGCCTTGTTCAGTCCTCATGTCAATCTTTATTATTCGCATTTCCAGATGAGGAAACAATTAGAGAAAGTTGAATAACTGGCCAAGGTTAAATGCTGTTATTATTGGCAAATTGGGTAGAGGAGCTGAAGACATGGGAGGAATCGCAGGTGTCCCCAGGTGTTCAAGGCTGCAGGGCAGGGAACACAATTTGGATGGTTTTGTGGTGAGTTTGCTTGCTTTGTTTTGTTTTCTCGTTGGTTATGGCTGTGAAGGCATTGAGATGATGAGTGTCTAAGTAGCTATGATCGCAGGTCGCTTGAGTAGCCCTGTCGTGGAGAGATCTGGAAATACCCCCCAGAGATCAGATGAGAGGTTGGGCTGGAGGTTGTGGATTTGGGATCATCAGAGATGAGAGGTGCAGTTTTGTGAGTGGGAGAGGCGACTAACCTCCGGGTTAGAGTGGGCAGAATTTCTTAAGAGAAATTCTTGGGAGGGAGAGCTCAGTGGGCAAGACTCCAGCATCAACTCAGCAACTAAAATCCCCAGCCACTTTTGAAGAGCTGTTCTATTATATAGTTTGGTCAGCAGCTCAGCTTCATATTTTCACCCACCAGAATGTTCAGATCAATACTCCCAGTCCTCATGATTTACTGAACCTGAATTTCTCTAACTGCTCCATTAACTCTTTGGAAAGGTTTCTCCCTCTGTTAGCACTGGATCATGATTTTCCATAAAATTTGCCCTTAAGCAAGCATTCTCTCATCATTCTCACTAGGGAAATTGTCTCCCCCACCCCAGCCCCCACCACTCTCCATCCTTCTTCACTTTCTTTAGAGCTTTGTTTCATGAACCTGCATTTTGCCTGCTAATTAGTGTTTTTGAATATATACTTGCTATTGAGCTTGGAATCTATGGGTTTTTTTCTCATGCCAGTTTGTGAGTTCCAAATTCTTTGTGTCAGTTCGTATTTTCCTAACTTAGTTATTAATTTAGGATCTTCTTGTTTCTGTGTGCAGTAGAGACATTCTGGTGCTAAAGGACTTGGCGCCATGGCCCCAGTCTCTGCATGCCCAGTCCTGTGTCCATGTTCATGGTGTTGCTTCCCTGCATGCTGGGTACACAGGGGTCCAGTGGCCAGACAGCCATCATAAAAGGTGAATTCACACACAATATGCCCCTTTGTTCCAGGGAAAATTTCATTCCTCTGATCCTCAGCTTCAGCATCATGAAAAAGCATTTGTCAAGTCCCTAATTGCCAGAGTGCTGCACTAAGCACTCCATAAAGAGTCTCACTGCCATGGTCGGGCCAAGTGTGACAGAGCCAGGCCTGGGTGTGGAAGGAAATTGCTAGGGCTCTGGCCCTCAGACACAGAGTCTTGCAATTTGGCAGGAAAAATGATGTCTGTCCAGGGATACCCAGCAATGCAGAGATACCTGAGTGGGGGTAGGGCACAGAAGCCTCAGTTCATGCGGTATACAGTACATTTATAGACAGATACCCCAGAAAAGAGGAAGGGGGAGCAAGCTGTTTTTTCCTCAGGAAGCCTGAAGGGTAAGCTCCTAAGAGGAAGCTACAACATCAGCAAGCGGCACCCTCCTCCACAGTTTGCCAGGGAGGCGAGAAACGTCAAATTCTCTACAAGTCATAGCATTTGGCTAAGTGTCAGCGTCGAGTTCTTGCCTATTAAAGCCAGTAATCCAGCTCAGAATGACACAAACACATAAATAAGAGCATAACACATGATCGCATAAAAGGCATAAACAAATAAAGAAGTAGACACACCTGAAGGGCAAGGGATGGTTTCTGTGTAGAGGGGGAGGTGTGCAGAAGCCACTCAACTGATGGGGTGTGGGGTAGATTAAATCGGTTAATCCATAAAGTGCATAGAGCAGTCCTGGGCCCTTAGTGAGTGCTATATATGAGCCAGTTGAATGAATGAATGAACGAATCAAGTTCAAGTTAGGAAAGCTGGAGAAATATCAAGGTAAGTGGATTTCTCCATCTTCCCACACCAGATTGGCTGGCATAGCCCTGGATCCACAGTTTAGGATTAGAGAAGTTTCAGCTGCACAGAATGTCCTTGAAAGGCTCACCCAGACCACTTTGAAGAGGGACATGATTCATCTCCAGGTATGTGCCCCTGTGTGATGTGGCACACTGTAACACAAATAATTCTCTTAAGACAGTTCCTAAGGGTGAAGAAAGGGAGAGGGCTTTCCTGTTTTGTTTGCTTTGCTCCAGATCCTGGCAACTTAACTTTAAAGGTAGTAACCAGTGGTCCAGGTATGTATAAATAACGATACTGTAGGAAGATGTCTAAAGTAAAAGTTTTATGAAGACCAAAGAATTTGTTAAAAAAGCTTGACCTTGCTCTCTGTCCTAAGATTGAACAAAGGTGTGGATTTCGATGTCAGGCTTTAGTCTCTCGTCACACAAATTGCTGGAAGCCTTGCTGGTCCTGTCCAATATTCAGATGTGTCCATATCATTCTTCTCCTTGGCTTGTCTGCCTGTCTTTGCGGACATTTGCTTCTTGACTCCCTTCATTGCTACCAGAGAGTCCTTGGTCTTTGCTAACGGTGAGCACTGGAGCAGGATGTTTGGCTCTCTGCTTTTCTAACCTGGGTCCTCTCATTGTGTGGTTTCTCTGGCGTCTGGGTTCTTTCTCATACTGTGGCCACAGGAGGGCAGTTTTAATGCCCCTCAGGAGCTACTTGGATCAGATTTCTGGATTGGGCAGGCTTGAAAATACTTTCTGTATTGTGTTAGGAAACATTCCCCAGGCAATAGTGTAGGGAATCACCGTTGACTACTCAGTGGCCAATGGCAGATGATTTACAGGACCCAAAACTCTCCTCTGATGTGTAGAGCTCCACTGGGGTTCACAGGGATCCCTGATGTCCAACTTCAGTCACCTAGAGAAACTGGAGAAGGTCATCCTCACCTGGGATCACAGAAGTTGGGGGATCCTATTCAGCCACGTGGCTGAGAGTCTACAAACATCTGTCAAGTTCATTGACCAGTTTATCTCTGCCCTCAGACAAACATGAGTTTTGGGAAAGTAGAGGTGTGTGGGGTGTGTATGGGGTTTATCACAGGAAGACTACTGCACAGATTTTCTAGTTCCTTCCTCTGTGCCTTGTTGGATACCACCGCCCCTTCTCTGCTATCACCAGTCCACGTAGGTAATTTTTCTGGCTTCACATTCACCTCTTTAAAGTTTTCCCTGGTTAATTCAAATATGCTCTCATGACTTTTGTATTTTTTTTTATTTTAAAATTTGGTTAATATCTTTTTTGGTATTTTAAAATTTCCTATGTATTGTGTAGCATCCCACAGTAAGCATACAATCAATGCATGTGACTTAATTAGTAATATACCCAGTAAACTTTATTGATGACACTAGTGAACCATCAAACTAAACAAGTAATTTTGTGAAGCAAACCATATTATCCAAGGAATGACAGGGAAAGGGAAAAAGACTAGCTCTGTCAGTTCTCTTTAGTGGTAGATGTGCAGAAAGTGGTATATTTATATAGCACTTGCCTAAAAATAGATATTGGTAGGGAGATCACAATGATTTTGTAGAAAAATACTATCGCATCTGCTAACTCCTTTCTTTGGAAACTCCTCTCACTTTCTAATGTGCAATATATATCCTTCTTAAACTTTCAGTTACTTGAAAGGAAGCTTCATGCTCAGGGTATAAGGGCATCTGCTAACAATGATTGCTTGAGAACAAATATGAGATAAGATAATGTACTGGAAAGGCCACTGTTCACCTCAATGAAGGGCCAGTGTTTGTGGACCTTTGGGAGGAATAGTGTTCCGAGGGCAGGACCCACGTCCTAATGGTACCTGGAGTACCAGCACCCAGTTCAGTGCTTTGTTCAGAGACGTGCATGGAATGGATATTTTAACTACCTTGGGTATCATGTTTTTGGTGCCTATGGGTGTGACATATAGAGCATGATCTCATTTATAACAGAAGAGAATGATTAAGCCAGAATGAATTTTGTGCTGTTATTTTTAAAAAATGACATAATTTAGCTGTATAAGCGGTAACAATTTTAAATGTGTATTGTTGGGTTTTTTGTAAAAAGTAGTATAACAATAATAGTACTAGCATATGTGTGTGTGTGTGTGTATATATATATATCACTTATGTGTTAGGCACTGCTTTTAATTGAAATAATTCTAACAGTAACCCTATGAGTAGATAGTCTCATTTTATAAATGGGGAAGCTGAGGTACGGGGAAGTTGTGATTTTTCCAGAACTAAGTGACAGAGGTGTGATCTGAAGCCGGGCAATCTAGCTGAAGAATCCATGGCTGTTTGCCAGTAATTTATACAGCCTCTCCTGCTGGTGAGACTCTATCCATACCAAGTACCGATAGAGACTGGGTTTCATACCCAGGCATAAAATAAATACTTAATTGTCTATCAATTAGGTACAATATGACAGTGATAAGTTGGAAAGGATCAGGGACACCCAAAGTACTTGTTAAAGTCATTTAAAAAATCTGAAGAACATCAAAAAGGGAAAGGAACAATGGTTGTTTATAATCTGCCAAATTATTAATGTAGGACAATGTACATTTTTTTTCCTAGTTGAAGATAAAAATCCTAGCAAATGGACAAAGAAGAATTGAGCATCCAGGAGAAACTTAAATGGTGATTCTCCTGAGATAATAACCTGGACACATTGTCCATTATGGGTAGACTGAAATCATAGAATACGATCTTTAAATTAACCAGGAAGTGAATACATCTTCTTGAACTGATAAATTTCTGAGCTAAGATAATCAGCAAGACAGGACAGAGACCATAGAGCTGCCGCTTGTGCATTTCATCAGGTGAGAGAGAATGCCCTTCCTTTGAACTTGAAGAAAAACACGGCTTTGATAAAAAAAAAAAAGATATTTTGCAATGTATTTCTGTTAGGTTTTGTAAAAATGTTCTAAGGCATAAATATCTAGAAATGTTTGAGGAAAACCTGGAAGGATTTCATCCTGCAAAACTGTGTGTAGGTAAGTTTTATCACATCCTATCACTTAAATGGGGGAAATTGCACATATTCTAGATGGTATTTTTGATCTTTTAATTCTCCAAGTTGTTTCTGATAATACCTTTTATTTTCATTTTAATAGCCATAAGCCTTTTTGAAATAATAGTGCCATCAGTTCTCAGGTATATGCATTAAGGGTGATGGCAAGCTTGAGAAAAAAAATAATAATCCTTTCCTCTGGGCTCAGGCAGAGACCTCACTTTGGGAATTAAATGACTGTGACAGGGGATTCAGGTCTGTGGTTTCAGGAGTCAGTGGTATAGTGTGTTGTTGGGCTTGGGTCGCGGTGCTGGGTAGTGTCTGGCGCTTTCCTGCAGCTGACCACAGTTTCTCCTGTTGGTCCTGTTAGTGAGATACCAGTTTATTTTGGCTATGTTCCTGCCCCCGCAGCGAGCTATTGGAATGACAGGAACACTGATGTGAAAAGCACCTTTTCTTCATGGAATGACTTATTAGTCATTTATTTCATTGACACATAAAAAAACCCCAAACCATAATGGTAGCCCTGACCTGGTCAGATGGACGCTTTCCTTGCAGCCCCTCCTTCAGGACTGGGGCGCTCATTTCCCCAGCTGCTGGGACTGATGGTTGACTGCCTGCAGCCCAGTAACCCCTCCCAGAAATTGCCTTGGCAGCCTGAGTCTGATGACTGACAGGTGGGGATACAAAGGTCCTGCCTCTTGGCTTCGCTTGGGACAACTCTGCCGGGTCATCCCAGCTTAAGAATGCCCGTGTGGGGTCAGCTGAGGCTTTTCTTGTGACTGAGTGCCATCCAGCTTCTCTTCCTGCTCCGTCCAGCTTGTTTCGCTCTCCCACAGATGGGGTTCCTAAAGTGCTCCCCAATAAACTTCCTGCACCCCAGTCTGTTTCTGGGAGACTTGATCTGTAACCCCCAGCAACATATTCTGGATGCTGAAGGATGAAGGATGAAGGTACACTTTGGAGAAAGATTCATACAAACTTTCATAAGTTCTTTGGATAAGGGTGATATTTTTCTAATTTGCTTAAACTCTTTCCCTGATGCCTGCCTGCCCATTTTTTTCCAACCTTGATTGATCCCTAATTCACACATAGGGGTTTCCCATGGGAGATATAATTTCTGCTTAATGTAAAAAAATTCACATATTAAAGAAATATGTATACATGTGTGAGTTGCCGCTATAGCACGCCCACCAGATAGCCATCATTTAGAAGACCCAGAGTAACCCTCTGCACCCCCACCCAGCTCTGAGTGCTGGGTAGTTGTCCTTTCTACATGACACTGATACCTTGATTCGTATATCTGAAGATGAATGGGCATTGGCAATTAGAATAATAATACTATTTGGGATTTATTTACAAAGCCCTTTCCATCCATTATATTGATTTATTTCTTGGCATCCTTGAGACTGTTTGGCCAGGTGAGCCCCATTTTATAGATGGAGAGTAACTTGCTGAAGACACTGGGGTTTGGGGAAATTTCTTTCTGACAGGCTCCAATTTCGAGGATCAATCAATGGGCTCAAGCCCATCATTCAAAGAAAACACCAAAAGAGACGTGGTGTTTTGTGAAATGGCACATTCTGAAGTCTCTGTCACCGAGAGAAGGATGTAAGCTCAGGATCAAAGCATCATCTTCAAAGAAGGGCGAAGTACTTGTTAAATAACTCCTGGCAACTGCTTAAGCACTAAGCATTGTAATTGCAGAGAGCAGGAGCACAACCAAAAATAGAAAAGTAGATAAGGACAGGACCAAAGACATCATTGTCACTCAAACTGGAATGTCACTTTTTGACAGCATTTGAGCAATTGATTCTTGGTTTTCCATGCTCGGAATGCAGTAGTCACGCTTTGCTGTGACAGCCCGAGGAGAAGGGAAAGGCCAGGACCTTGTCGGAGCCTGGGATTAATATAAAGAATGGAGGGTGAGAATTATTATCAGCCTGTGCTGCCTCTTCTCTAGTCGAAGTTGCTTTGAAGGCAAAAAACAGAAAGCCACTCAGGCTAGCCCCAATTTACAGAAATGTTAAAGGAGGATCTCATGGGTGAGACCCACAACCAGACCCTGCTTAGCAAAAGACTGGACCTGAGAACTAGAAGGCCATTAAGAGCTAAGCCCCTCTCTCTGTTTCCTAGAGCTGCACCATCTCTGTCTCCGAAAATCTCCTCTGTTGACCTCTCATCTAAGCCAGCATCCTCTGCATACTCATCTTGTTTACTTCATCCAGCTCAGCTGCCAGTCCAACTCTACATGATGATCTCCAAGCTCCCGTAACCACCACTAACTGACAACAGTCTCTGTGTCTCTTAGGGCAAGTTCTCATATGGGAGAGACTTAGCAGGCCATATCTTGCTTTTCTCACAGTGGAGCAGCCGTTTGGGATTGGAGGAGGGCCATGGGGTACAGAGAGATGCAGAATGGATGGGGAAGACAATGGGACCTATTTATTACATCCTCACTTATCTGTGTTTCCATCATGTTCTTCATCATGCTCCATGATCTAGTCTAGAATACACAAGCTTGTTGGGTAATCACAGCCGTGGAATCACTGTGTAGAGTGTGGTGTCTGTTCTAAATGGGTTTATTATCTGGTTGATATGATAAGGCACAAGCCCAAGAAGAGGAAACAAGTCATACCAGGCAGTGCCTGATGAGTATCAGATGACTGGCATAGACATTAGGGGTTTTAAAGATTTAGAGGAGGGAGAAATCATTGTGCGTTGGGAAGTTCAAAGAGGATTTTTCAAGAGAGGTGGGGACAGAAGTGAGTGTTGAGGGATGGGAAGGATTTGGAGAGAAAGGGAAAAGGAGAGGATTCTAGATTGGGGCAGAGGAGGGTAGGGTGGGACACATTAGGCATGTCCAGAGCACAATAAATAGGCCAACATATTCTGAGCATAAAGTGTGTGTTGGAAAGTACTAGGAGGTAAGTTAGGAAAAATGGGGAGGAATAAAATTGTGTAGGACCTTGAATATCCAACGAAATAGTTGGGATTTATTTTGAATATTTTATTAGTAATGTTCGAGCAGGGCATGGCAGGGTCAGGGGCTCTAGGGTGACCCACTGCAGTGGAGGAAGCCAGAGGCCAGACATGATTGAGAGGCTCTCACAGCGTGGCCAGTAAGATGGGGCAGGGGGCTTGAGGATGAGAGAACGGACTCAAAAATCTTAGAAAGAAAATGGGACCTCTGTCATTTAAGGTCTCAGTTGCCTGTTGATTGTGCACTTACAGGAAGAGACACAAGTTCAGGGAAGCAACTGACTGAAGTTACTGCCTTTAAGCTACCTGTACCCTACATATCTCTGGCCTCAGCCAGTAAAGGCAAATGCTACCACATTAAAATTAGTACCCAGGTATGAAGAGCTTGAGCCTTCATGTAGGAAGTCCAGTCTTTATAGAGCTCCTCTCTTGACCAGTCAGGGAGCTAGCCTGAAAACTCTAGTTAACTTAGGCAGAAAAGGAGTTTATTGGAAACATATCTTGTTTCTCATAAATGAATGTGAGGGATAGGAAAACCAGCTGGAAAAATAATTCTGCCAAGGTCGCATCATGGGTTGGGATGTTACCACTGGGGCCTTACCACACTTCCATATCCACCTTTGACTCCACCACCACCATCTTAAATAAATTCCTTCTAGAGGCAAGTCCCTGGAAGGCATTTGATTGTCTGAGCCTAGTTCATGTTCCCAATCCCTGGATTACAATGAATTATAAGAGGGAAACCAGTTCCGCTTTAACTTCGCTAGGATATGGGGCTGTGTCTTCCGGTAGGACCCACATACTAGGTGATATTCTGAATGAGGAAGGGGGTTCAGATACTGGGCTGCCAAATTATGCTTCTTCCTCATATTTCCAAGTGTCCCAAGATGGGGGTGTACCCATTGTTTCTCTGGGTTATCTCTTTCCTCTCATAGCTGGTTGAGAAGGAGTGTGCAGCTTTGGCTTATGTAGTGACCCTGTGACCTCACCCTTTATATTCAATGTGTTACTGAGTTCTGCCTTCAGAATTTATTCCCACCAAGGTTCCCTTCTTTCATTCTGCATTAGCATCTTATCCCATCTGTATTAGTCTGCTCTGGCTGCCATCACAAAATGTTCCAGAGTGGGTGGTTTAAACAACAGAAATTAATTTTCTCACAGTTCTGGATGCTAGAGAGTCCAAAATCAAGTTGTTAGTAAGATAGGCTTCATTGTGAGACCTCTTCCCGGGGCTTGGAGGTGGCTGTCATCTCTCTCAGTACTCATGACCTCTTCTTTTTACGTGCCTGCAGAGACAGAGAGAGAGAGAAAGTCTCTTCTTATGCCACTAATCCTATCGCATCAGGGCCCCACCCTTAAAACCTTACTTAACCTTCATTACTTCCTTAGAGAGGCCCCATCTCCAAATACAGCCACACTGGAGGTTAGGACTTCAACATAGGAATTTCGGGGAGACACAGACACTTTCTCCACTGTCTCTATTTCCATACCCCTAATCTAGAGGTTCTCCAATTTCAGTTCTTTAGAAGCACCTGGAAGAGTTGTTAATCCATATACTGTGGGGTCCCAGCCCCAGAGTTTCTGATTCAGTGGCGCTGGGCTAGGGCCTGAGAATTTGCATTTCTAACAAGTTGCCAGGTGATACTGCTGCTGCTGGTCCAGGGACCCCACTCCAAGAACCACTTCCCTGGTCTAAGCCGCGGTCATCACTTATCTGCATTATCATTGTGACTTCCTAACTAATCTACTTCCACTTTCACCTCTATTCTCCTCCCAGCAGCCAGAGTGAACTTGTCAAAACATAAATAAAATCATGTCACTCTCCCGTGTAAGACTCCTCAGTGGCTTCCGACCACCCTCATGGTCTACGGGCCCTGCAATATCTAGCTCCTGCCAGCTTGGCAAACCATGTTATGTCCTGGTCAACACCTCCAGCCACTCCACCTTTAGTTCTCTATCATGATCACGTGCCCCCAGGCCTTGTGCTTCAGTTCCTCTGGGATGCTCCCTCCAGCTCCCCAAGAGGAGGCTGGCTGGCCCTGTCTCCTCCGTGATGATGAAGCTCAGATGTTACCCCCTTCCTAGGACATCCTTGAACACCCTCTCTGAAGCGACCTTCCTCAGTTTCTACTTACTTCCTCATTCTTTCCCTTCATTGCAGCTATCACAATCGTTAACTGTCTTGTTCATGTGTTATTCTATCTATTGTGGTCTCTCCTCCGTTAAGACTATAAGCACCTGGGCTGCAGGACTCTTCACAGCTCCAGCCCCAGGATTTTGCATAGTGTCTGGCACAGTAGGAAGCACTCGATAAGTATTTGTGGAATGAATGTATCTGCATATACCTGAAATGGACAAGGTTCAAGCGTTTTTCTCAAAAGTTCCATGTAGATCTGTGGATGTGAATAGATGCTTTGGAGAGGAAGATCACCTGTCCCCAGCTGTCAGATTGATCTCTGCTTCAGCACAGCTAGGATTTCCCTTATGCCTGTAACACCCGGGCTGATGAAGGCCAAGGTGGCTTTTGGCAAGCCTCATGCTTTATACCAGTTCCAACACCCCCATCCTCTCTTCTCTGTCTTTCTGTTTCTGGGGGCTGCTCAGAGCCTCCCACTGCAGCACCCACCAGGCTGATGTCTTCAGCACCCACCTGGTCATGTCAGACCTTCTCCTCATTAAACGTACCTCCCTCTTGTCCCAGTAGCTGAAGGCTCTGCTCTGCTAATGTGTGATGCTGGGTGGGCAAGTGGGGTAAACAGGACAGTTGCTTTAACTTCATCTGTGGTTAAGAGGTATCAGGGCCCCTTGGATAATAAAACACATCTAAGCTGTATCTCAGGGAGCAGCAAACC
Source organism: Callorhinus ursinus (assembly GCF_003265705.2). NCBI lineage: Eukaryota > Metazoa > Chordata > Mammalia > Carnivora > Otariidae > Callorhinus > Callorhinus ursinus. The sequence goes on from NW_027397068.1 coordinate 11,787,786, forward strand.
ATGGAATTCAGGTTTTTATATGTGTATACTTTGTTTTGGATTTTGTGTAAAGAATGAAAATAAATTGAAATAAAAATATTATTGGAATAGCAGGGTTATGGAAACATAAAATGTGAAAGGAGATCCTGAAAAACAGGTTGCAAAGTGGCTTTGATATCGATCAGCTGAGAGTTTGACATGTCTCTTTATCAAAGCATATAGTTATGCAATAGGAAACATTAGAGGAATGAAAAAATAATTTACAGATCTGAGTTTCATTCAGTAACATTCTTGGTTAAATCAAATTGAGGATTTTTTTTTTTCCATTCAGAAAAACAGAGTCACTTTGCCTGAGTCATGATTTGCCCACTTTTTTCCATATGGTTGAGTACTATTTATTGGCTGAGGTTGACAATTTTCTAAAGGCTTCGTGGTTGATGAGCTCTATTTATGGCAGCAGTTGAGAAAAGTAAACTTAGGTAATATTAGGAAGGAAATTCTTGGCTTATTAAAAAATAGAAACCAACCACTGTAGCAAATACTTTGTAAGGCAAAAAGAGCTGAAATCATGAAAACTGCCTGGCTCTCCCAAAGCCTCTCTCCTCATCAAATAATCACACAACCCCCGATCCTCCGGTTGTCTAGCTCATAGAGTTACCACCTCCTCACTGGTTTGAGAGTTCTCACCCTAGACCAGGGCTTGGCATTGGGCCAAGCTTCTCTACCTCATGGCTACTGATTAGTCTTCTTAGAACAGAATTTTGATAACCCTCCCTTCTGATCAAGACTTGTGTCTGGGGACAGAAGGCAAATGCCCACTCCTTAGTCCAGGGCTGAAACCTTACATCACATGTGGCTTGTTAAAAATGGAGGTGAAACACGCATAACACAAATGTTGCCATTTTAATAATTTTTAAGTGTACAGTTCAGTGGCATTAAATATATTCACAATGTTGTGCAACCATCACTGTTATCCATTTCTAGAACTTTTTCATCATCCCAAACAGAAACTCTACCCATTGAATAACACCTCCTCATCCCCTCCCCTTCAGGCCCTGGTAACCTCTGTTGGGCTTTCTTTATGAATTTGTCTATTTTAGGTGCCTCGTATAAGTGGAATCATACACTATTTCTCCTGTGTGTCTGGCTGATTTCACTTAGCGTACTGTTTTTAAGGTTTTTCCATGTTGTAACATGTGTCAGAAGTTCCTTCCTTGTTAAGACCAAATAATATCCTGTTGCATGTATATATCACGTTTGGTTTGTTCATTCATCCATTGATGGTCATTTGGGTTGTTCCTACTCTTTGCCTTTTGTGAATAATGCTGCCACAGACACCAGTGCACAAGTACGTGTTTGAGTTCCTGCTTCTAATCTTTTGGGTCTGTACTTTAGAGGTATAGAATTGCTAGATCAGATGAAAATTCTTAAACTTCTGGAGGAATCCATTGTGGGTTTTGACATATCCACACCTGTTATTCTCACTTTTCTTTTTCTTTATTTGGCGGCTCTTCTTAAGGTAGGCTGGTTCCCAGCACATGCCCCGGGCAGATCCATCCTGTGTCTTCCTTCAAACTGAACACAAAATGCTTCTCCTCTTCCCCACCATCAGCCAGTCCTCACCAACTCAAGCTCTTCCTCCTAATGATAATAAATTCTAGCTTCTGCAACCTGGAAGTGAAAAAAGCAGTTACAAAAATGTGCCTTAAGTCTTTGCTTTATCTTCCAAGAAAGCACACACCATGACATTAGAAAAGCCCCCTCTTTCCCTGCCACCCTCGCGTGGAGTGCAACGACTTCCTGAGAGACTCTCCCTCTCTCTTCAGATTCCAACCTTCAAGCTTCAACACTCAGGCTTGCTGCCTCTCTTCCCTGCCCATTGCCCAAATCCTTCTTTCTATAGACGAACTTACCCTTTCAGGTTTTTAAAGTTTTATTGTGTGTTTCTCACGACCTAGGCTCTGCACAATTGAGAGCACCTGGCTGCTGACCCAGAAGGAGGAGTCATGCTATAAAAGTTAGGGATGGGCAGGGCACCTGGGTGGCTCAGTCAGTTCGGCTCAGGTCGTGATCCCAGGGTCCTGGGATCGAGCCCCACGTCGGGCTCTCTGTTCAATGGGGAGCCTGCTTCTCCCTCTCCCTCTGCCGCTCCCCTTCCTTGTGATCTCTTTCTCTCTGTCGAATAAATAAGTAAAATCTTTAAAAAAAAAAAGGAATGGGCAAAAATTATGAATACTTAAACATTAATTATTTCCCCTTCTATATTCACCTCTGGAATTATTTTCACTTTCCTACATGATAAGAATATTTTCCCTAGGGACGCCTGGGTGGCTCAGTTGGTTGAATGTCTGCCTTCGGCTCAGGTCACGATCCCAGGGTCCTGGGATTGAACCCCACATTGGGCTCCCTGCTCCGCCATAAGCCGGCTTCTCCCTCTCCCACTCCCCCTGCTTGTGTTCCCTCTCTCGCTGTGTCTCTCTCTGTTAAATAAATAAATAAAATCTTAAAAAGAAAAAAAGAACACAATTCCTTGCCTTGGAATGTGTGCTCATAATTCAGTGCATTGATCTCAAAGGGTCTTTCCAGGCTTATGTCCCACTACTGTCCTTGTGCACTCCAGGTCCCAGTGAATGGAACTGCCAGCCACTTGCTAACTGTCCCTGCGTTTTCCTGTCTCCATTTGTTCCTCTTTCCACTTACCCTCTTTACCCTCCTCTCATGCCTGCCCAATTTCTACCCATCTCTCAAGTTCAAAGTCAAAATGCTGCTAGTTCCATAAAAATAACTGTTTGAGGATTAAACAAAACAATATGTGCAAAGCAAAGAATCTTGCACAGTGTCCAGCATGTGGTAAGCCCTGAATAAATAGCATATAATAAATACTTTGCCCTATCCCATTATTACTTGTGTAAACATCTTATTTATAATTTATAAGTTTTTTGATCTTTTTTTTTTTTTGCCTGTCCTACACAGCATATATCACTTTGGATCCTTTGGCAACATAAAACCAAACTCAACTGGCTTACGTAGAATGTGGGATTTATTGGGTCACATAAATAGAAAGTCCTGGGATTGTGCTGGCTTCTCCCTGTTTCTAAACTCAGCTCTCCTCTACGAGTTTTAATTCTCAGGCTCCTGAGGAGATTAAATGGTTGCACTAGCTCCAGCCTCCCAGGCTCTTGGGAGAAGAGAGGGCTGGCTCTCCAGTGAGCTTAAGCAAAACTCCTTGAGTTTCACTGGCTCTGACTGGGTCATGTTCCCTTTCCTAAACCATCACTTTGGGCAGAGCTGTTCAAGATGCTTTGACTAGCAATGTCTAGGTCAGGTGTCACCTAGTAAACCCCAGCAAAACCACACCAAGAGGGCAGGTAGGTGGGATGGACCCATACATAAAAATTGGAGACATACCAAAGGTAGGGTAAATGGATGCTGGGAAGCTAAGAAACACCAAATATCCTCCCTAGTACCTTACATAAAGGAGGTGCTCGATAAATCTTTAATGGGTGGAATTAAATTAGTATTCTCTTTAGTGGTCAAAGAATGTGGAAGATTAACTGCTCGTCAAATGACAGTTGAAAAGGGGGAAGAAGTGACATTTGTTGAGCACCTACTATGTGCCAGGTACTGGGCTAGGAGATTTATATAGGTAGTCACTTGATTTAATCCAACAAAAATCTGTGATACAGGTATCATTATGCCCATTTTACAGGTAAGGAAACTAAGAATAAAAAGGTTAAGTCGTCTTCCAGGACTGTGCAGAGCTGGAATTCCAGCCCAGGTCTGCCCCACCCAGAGGCCTGTGTCCTTTACCAGTGGTTCCTGGCCCTGCATTCTGGATGGCTATTTCTGTCTCTTCGAAGATCCCTGGGGATCGAAATTCTGTAATCTACTGCTGAAGACCGGCCCATGTTGTTAAATCTGGGGGTTAAGGAACTCCTCGATCTCTCCATTGTTTTAAATAGACTGCATTTCACCCTTTCTGTCTTCGATAGATAGTGGAAAACCACTCATCAATCTCTTAAAAAAAATCATTGTTTGATGGTATTAATTAAGCAGCCACTTAATCTTTTCTTATTTTGTGTTAAAGGATTCGATCCTTTTAACCTTTCCTTGGAGAGCCTGTTTTCTGACCCTTTGACAGAGGACACATTTTGGCTTAAGCTCTTGGACCTGACTTTTCAGCTAGAACCTGACTTGAGGCAGCTCTCAGACCAGTTTCCCTGACCTCCTAAAGAAAATGGACTCAGCTGTGCGGACTATCTGCTTTCCCTCAGTGGGACCTCTGGGCTGCTGCCAAACCCTCTCTACTACTATGACCCCCCCCACACACACACAATAACATACCCAAACAACAGCACACACATGCAAACAGACAACAACACATACCCCCAACAACATACACACAGAAACAACACCCGCCCACACCACACACACACACACACACACACACACACACACAGCCTGACACATGTCCCGGGCCTATGGGGAAGCCAAGGTTTTGCTTCTCAGTGACAGTCACTGGAATCACCTTCTCTGAAGTCCAGACTCAAGGGAGATGCCTGGGCTTCTGACCACAGCAGATTCATGCCATTCTTGCTTTGAATCCCTGGCAATCTAATCATTTTATTTCTCCAGCCCCATGGTAGACAAGAGAGGAGTGTGATTTGCTGTTTTTGAATTTCAAGAAATGAAACAGAAATGAGAGCTAGTTTCTTGAGAACTTTGTCTCCCCATGCTCTGGACTGTGAAATGATCCCGTTTCTGGTTTAACTGGCCTGTGACCTGTAGTCCCCAGTGTAGGCTTTTCTGGCTTTCTTTGAACATATCAAAGAAAATTTAAAAAGAAGGGAAAGAGAAAAGAGAAAACTCTGGCTTCTGGATGGTGGATGATTTTGGGTGTGTGTGTGTTTTCCTGTAGTTGCCAGAATTTCTCTCATGAACACGAATTCACTTGGAAATTAGGAAAAATATCAATAAATGTTAAAATCAACTCTAAGCAGTTAAAAGAATAAAACCATGGCCAAATCTTTATCAAGCAGATGCAAATGAAATGAAAATATGAATGACAGTAATAAAGTAACACAGTAGCATTTGTCATAAAGCAGCTTTCAGGATAAAAGATTCATTTTGGCATTTTTATGTTGATAGAAGATATAAGGCTGAATGAAAATATCACAGTGATAAAAGCATAGCATTAAATAGAAAGAATAAAAATTGACAGAGGGAGAAATGGACAGAAAAACAATTGTCTTCAGGAGACCTAAATTTTGACAATCAAAAAAGAGGAAAAAAGGATGCTAAAGTTTGAAATACTATAATTATTAAAAAATAAAAAATAAATTATTTTCCCCCTAACAACAAGGAATAAACCTTTCTAAAAGCTATTATTTGAAACCCTGAGCAAAACAAATAATATAAAAGGCCATAAGGAAAACTTTTATCTAAAATACAACAAAACTAGAAAAAAATTACCCAAGTTTAAATAAGAATAAACACATTTAAACTCTCAATTACTTAGAAATTTTAAAAACTCTTTATTAAAATTTCATAAAAAAAGAAAATCAAAACCATAATTGCAAACTTTTTAGAAAGTAATGAAAATCACAATATTATATATAACTGTTCATGGAATATGGCCAGATCGGTACAAAGGAGTATGTTGAAGGCCTTAACCATTGTCATTAGTAAACTAGAAATAATGAAAATAAACTAAGTATATGACTAAAAAATGAGGAAAGTTCAACTTGATGAATAAAATCCAAACAACCAGAAATAGATAAGAAAGATAAATATAACAAATTACAAATTAGAAGGTAAAACATAATGGATTAATACAAGTGTTTTAAATATTTTTAAAGGCTAACAAAGTAGAAATACTTTTCATTATTCAAATCCAGGAACAGAGGAAATACATACACAAATAATATTAGAAATGGAAAAGGGATATAAACATATTACAAAGAAGATTTAAATGGAGTAAGATAATATTGTATGTTGATACATGTGAGAATAGTGATAAATGGAAGATTTTCCGGGGGAAATTGCTAAAATTGACTAAATAAATTATACATATGAAAAAATCAATAACCTTGAGAAGGAATTGACAAAGTTATCAAGACGCTCCTTTCAAGAGCTCTTCAGGTCCAGACGGCTTACCAAAGAATTCTTTAGAAGTTTCTGAAAACATGATTTCTGTGTTTTGTAAACCATTCAGGAACATAAGTAAAATTTGAGATCTATCTGGTTTTGCTTATTTATTCATCACTTGATGGACATTTAAAAAACTAGAGGACCCAACAATTTCACTCCTAGAATCTGCCAAGAGACATGAAACATATCTCCACACAATGACTTGTATGCAAATGTTCATAGTAGCATTATTCAAAAGAGCCCCAAGTGTCCGCCAACTGTTGAAAAAATAAACAAATGTGATACATGCACACTACAGAATTCATCAGTAAAAATGAAGTAAATATTAAGTAAAAATGAATTAAATATATGCTATTATAACATGCTAAAATGTGGTTAAAACTAAAAAACTGTACAGTAAGTGAAGAGTTGGGCACAAAGCACTATATATAATTCCATTTCTATGAAATGTCCCGAAAAGACAAATCTCTAGAGACAGAAAGCATATCAGTGGTTGCCTGAGGACTGGAGGGGAGCAGGGATTGACTATAAATGGGCTTCAGGGAATTTGGGGGGATTATGGGGACTGTTCTAAAATTGGAAAATGTCCTAAAATTGTTTAAAATTGGTCATAGTTACACAGCTCTATACATTTACTAAGAATCTCTGAATTGTGCCCTTACAAGGAGATTTTTATGGTATGTAAATTATACTTCAATAAAGCTATTAGAAATAGTTATCAAAAAGTACAAATTCATATCAGTATGCCATTAAGAGATGTAAACATCTATCCAACTGGTAAGATTTTTTTAAAAATTAGTGTAGCAAAGATTCAGTTCAAAGGGTACTGTTATACATAACAATCAGGATATAATTGATACAGTCCTTTTAGAAAACAAATTGAAGGCAACCTATGGAATGGGAGAAGATATTTGCAAATGACATATCTGATAAATGGTTAGTATCCAAAATATATAAAGAACTTATAAAACTCAACACTCAAGAAACAAATAATCCAGTTGAAAATGGACAGAAGAGAACAGACATTTCTCCAAAGAAGACATGCAGATGGCCAACAGACACATGAAAAGATGCTCAACATCACTGATCATGAAGGAAATGCAAATCAAAACTACAATGAGATCTCACCTCACACCTGTCAGAATGGCTAAAATCAACAACAGAAGAGACAACAAGTGTTGGTGAGGATGTGGAGAAAAAGGAACCCTCATGCACCATTGGTGGGAATGCAAACTGGTGCAGCCGCTGTGGAACACACACCTCAAAAAGTTCAAAATAGAGCTACCCTATGATCCAGCGATCACACTACTGGATATTTATGCAAAGAATACAAAAATACCAATTAGAAGGGATATATGCACCCCAATGTTTATAGCAGCAATATCTACAATAGCCAAATTATGGAGATGGCCCAAGTGTCCATCGACTGATGAATGGATAAAGAAGATGTGGTATATATATACAATAGAATATTGCTCAGCCATTAAAAAGAATGAAATCTTTCCATTTGTAATGACATGGATGGAGCTAGAGAGTATAATGCTAAGTGAAATAAGTCAGTCAGAGACAAATGCCATATGCTTTCAGATGTAGAATTTAAGAAACAAAAAAGCAAAGGGAAAAAATGAGAGAGGGACAAATCAGGAAACAGACTCAACTATAGAGAACAAACTGGTGGTTACCAGAGGGGAGGTGGGTAGGGGAATGGGTGAAACACATGATGGGGTATAAGGAGGGCACTTGTGATGAGCACTGGGTAATGTATGGAAGTGTTGAATCACTATATTGTACACCTGAAACTAATATTACACTGTATGTTAGCTAATTGGAATTAAAATTAAAACTTTTAAAAATTTTTTAAAAAAGAAAGCAAATTGAAAACAGATATTAAGAATTTTCAAAATGTTAATAGGCTTTGAATTATTAGTTTCATTTGAGGAATCTATTTCCAAAAATAAAGAAGTGTACTATAAAGGGATGGGCATTACACAATTTTTTTATGGTAACAACCTTGATGTCCAACATTAGGGAGATGGGCATATAAATCATAGTACACCAAACAGTGCAATTTATGTGGTTGATAAAAATCATATTTTCAAAGACTATTTAAGGACATAGAAGAATGTTCAAGAAATAATGTCAAATGGAAAGGAATAGTGGGGCATAAACTCTGCTAATCTTAAACGAAAAAAGCATCTATTTATGATTGTTAGGGCCTAGGCCAAATGTTCACACTTACTATCTGGATGATGTAATTATGGATGATGTAATTTTCTTCCCAATACTTTTTTTTTTAAGCTTTTATTTATTTATTTGAGAGGGAGAGAGCACAAGTGGTGGAGAGAGGCATAGGGAGAAGCAGACTCTCCGCTGAGCAGGGAGCCAGACACGGGGCTCGATCCCAGGACCCTGAGATCATGACCTGAGCCGAAGGCAGACGCTTAACCGACTGAGCCACCCAGGTATCCCCTTTTTGCTTTGTTTTATCTAAATTCTTCACAATCAACATTTATTGCTTTATCATTTGCAAATCAGAAATTTTATTGGAACGCTATGAATGTTCAAAAAATAACAAAGGTGAATGGAAATGAATTACATTTCTCTCCATCTGCACCAAATGCAGCTGTCAAATGG